>NC_133801.1:16625369-17225369 GCF_043250625.1 Sebastes fasciatus
CCAGAATGAATGGAGCTAATCGCTCTGGCTGCACTAAAATCAGGTCTAAAACAAGAATGGACTTTGTAGATAAAAACGTAAAAAGAAAATGCATTATATAGTTAACTTAGCTGATAAAATGACCAAGCAGAGTGTGGTGGAGACACTGAACAATAAATCAGAGATAAAGATTGTTTCTTCTCAAAAGTGTTTTGGGAATGAACTCTTTGTATGACTATTTGTTCCCTTTGTTAACACTTTATTTTGAAAACCGGACGTAGTCACACAGGAATACTTTCGCTATATTCGCCAAGTCCATCTCTAGCTCTCCCGTCAGCTCTGTTCTCTTTATACATCCATGGTGAGCTCCATCAGGGCCGTTTGAATGCATTTAACATAAATGTCAGTATATGGGTGCTCTACAGTTTTAGCATCGGCTGATTTGACCACAAAGATGAGAGTGACGGTTGGCTTGACCGCACGTTACCTTAATACGATAACGTTGCCTGTCCATGAAAGAGTTAGCATGCAGCTTTAGCCATGATGTCTAGCTCTGCTTTTCCTGGCAAAGTGTGTTTCCATACTTTACTGTATGTGTAGTGTTTACCACGTTGAATTTAAAATGTGAGGGTGCAGGTCGTATCCATGCGGACCCTCCGCCGTTTTCTACTTTCTCGTTTCATCTCGCTGCGGCCGGCTGCGGTTTGCTTTGGTTGACGGATATGGAACGGATATGAAGTCACGTCACTCAGAGTACAACAATGAAAGCGGTAACTTCCTTCTACCTCTGCATAGACTCAAATGAAGCAAATATATTGATTCTGGCATTAAATAAATCAATTTTAAAAATTGTAAAACACATAAAAATCGTGATGCATAGATTAATTGATATTCCCACCGCTAGAGCTCATAAGCAGCCACACAAATATCCACATGACCCAAAAAGAGAAGTTCTGTTTCGGGGGTAAGACCAGTTGTCATTAACAAACTGTTATATTTTTTTTATGTTTAAAATTTGACAAAAGCGACTGTTTATTTATTTTTTAACTAAATGCAACATATAATTTAGAATCTAAAACATGGCCATTACTTTTCTTTCTCCGTTGTAACATAACAACATAAAGAATAGATTATGCTCCAAGAGAGGAAGAGGACAGTTTGACTGACAAAAAGCTGAACCAATCCCCAACTTCCCTCTAGAGACCTGCTCCCTCCATCCATCTGTCAATGTGCCGCACCAAGCTGTCAATACAACATACATCAATTAAAGGCAAGAGGACCAGAACTGCTGAAAGAATTGTAAACACACTCGTACACTCAGAGACAGACACGCTGTCTTAGACACCTACGCTGCTATAAGTATCCAAACAGTCACACACACACACAAACACACACATGCACACAGCGAGAGGTGGTAAACACTCTCTAATTGGAGCGGTAACAAGCTGCCTGTCAATCAAAACCCTCCTCAGTTCACTCCGGTATTCTGTTCATTCTGGTCCAACTCTGCAGCACTTTAATCAGCCACAACTGGGACTAGAACTCCCTTCATGGCCCGTCGTTGGTATATTTATCCGAGCGCATGTTTCACAGTGCAGAGTGACAGTAAACATCGGAGTGGAGGGTTTGGATTTGCTCACTTGATGGAGGGAAGTCATGGCATGTATTCTAAATCACCCAGACGCAGTAGGGGCCCATTTTAGCAGCACTTAAGCAGCTGCCTGACTCCTTATCATCAAAGGCACATCAGTCACAAACACTTCCCTAAATTATTACTATTTACTCAGAAGTGACCATTTGGACTAAATGGAGGTTGTACTGAACACACAGCAGAAAAAAATGCAGCAGACCAGTGTCCAGAGGTCAGTTGGCTTGACGGGGGAGCATGTACTTGAAAGCTGATTACCAATTTGAGTGCTTGACATCAGACTGGCCAGGGTCAGAAATTAATAGACATATGCTCTTGAAACTGGCACTTATCATGCGCTTACATTCACAACCAGTTTTCACTCCCAACTCATCAAATACCGCCATTTGGTAAGTGCCCCTCTGCATCTCATACCGACGCACGATGGTGCCCTTTAGCGAATGTAAGCGACACACCAGGCTTTGAAGTAATGCCTGTAATGTAAACCCAGCCACGGCATTACTTGCCGGTCAGAGGGGCGGGTGGATCGGTCAAACAACCACCGGACATAGACCCAGGAGACTAATGTTCATGGCTCGTGTGAAACTAAAAGTAACCAGCGACTTATTTTGTCACGTAGTCCCGTGAGTCACGTGATCAGTAGTCCTGTGAGTCCTGTGAGTCTCGTGAGTCGTGTAAGTCCAGGGAGCGGTTAGTCACTTGGTAGTCACGTGAGTAGTAACGTTACATCAGTGAAGTTATTGTCAACCACGACCGTTTCCTAAACCTAACTAAGTAGTTGTATTGCTTAAACCTAACTTCCTGTGAACAATGGAAGTTTATTTTGAAAAGACACTATGCATACAACGAGCGTATATTGACACGCTGTCCCTGACCCATCCAAAAGTATCGCAAGAGCGGTACCCGGTGCGTCAGTTTCCGATGCCGGGGGATACTGACCAAGCAGCTGAGTTGGGAGTGAGAATGCGTTGACATTCATTTGGTAAAAGAAATACAAATGAGTTAGTCAATACTCTAGGTTTTACTAATCTTTTGAAGTTGTCTTCCAGTGTCAATTTAGGGCAAGTGTGACAGTCTAGACATGTTCAATAATATGATTTATATTACTTATATAATGGGCCTTATTGTTATAGGACTTACATTGATATGATACATTTTTCATCATTTCTTATGTAGTTTTTTCATACCAATTCATGATATTTAACATCTTTGCACAATGTTTGAAAAATAATTGCTCTAAATGTATTATGATATTCTTTGGATTATTGGCTCGTAAATCATTTAAACTAAAGTATTCATCCATGTTGCCTGGATGTTTTTTTGGTTGGGTGAATACTGTGTCTTCAGTCGGTGGATTTCCTTTGTTTTGCAAACAGACTCCAGGCCAGGCTGCCAGAGTGGTATAAAATAGGATTTGCGGACACGTCCAATTCCGACTAATACAACATGCCACCATGTATTAAGTTGATAAATATAGTTTGTTGTGAAATGCAAATTTAGTAATATTAACTTTCAACAGCCATTTGTTACCTCGTAAGATAAATGTTTCGAGTTTAAGCTTTATTTTCCACAGCCAAAGCAATTACGCCTGTATTCAAATCAATGCATTCAGTAGACAAAATATAATAACAGAAATACAGTAATCACTAAAAAACAAGTTCATTCTTCGAAGTAGAATGAGTATGCTACAGTTAGTTAGGTTAGTACCTATGCAGCACAGATATATCAAGATAGAGAATGATACTTCTTGCTTTTTTTTTTACATTGAGAACAAAACATGTTTTGACCTTTGAACAGTTGAGAAGGAGGACACGACACAAACAAAAAGATGACTCATCCACATGCTTGTATCCTATATATGATCCTCTACAGCTGTTGTGTCTATTTTACCTTTCTCGCTACAGAAGTGATCTCCTCATACCTTTCTCTTCGCATTTAAAAATCAGATTGTGCTTGCTTCCTATTTGGTAGATAGGCCTATCTGATATGTACTTATGGCTATGTTCCTTAATGATGAAGAGTGTGTGTGTGTGTGTGTGTGTGTGGGAGGGGGTGGGGGGGGTTAAATAATGACTTAAGAGCCATTTCAAAGTGGCGCGATGCCAGCAAACTATTACACTGCATGTTAAATTAAGAAGCTTCACTAATGTAAGCCTTTGTTATGTTCTAAGTGAGTTCAATGATGTGATGATAATATGCTAAAGCTGAGTCTTATTGAAGTGGCAAACTGCCAGCTAACTGCCCAGCTGTATTAAGAAATTAAGGCTTAGCTAATCTGCAGTTTTTGTGATATTGCTGCGTCTGAATTCCTAATGAGTGCCATGATAGGATGATCCTATCTGTGTCGCGGGCATCCAGTGAAGGCAGAATGCCAGCGAACTACCCAGCTGGAGAGCTGGAGAGACAGAATAGCCGCAGCTCTTTGCTCCTCATTTTCATGCAGACCGATCTCTTCCTCTTTTCCTGTTTTGTTTTTTTCTGTCTCAGAAGTCCAGCTTTAGAAATGTCTTTGAAACAGTTTGACCTAAAACTAAAGCAATGACTGGTTTCGCCCTTTAAGGCATCCATCCATCCATCCATCCATCCATCCATCCATCCATCCATCCATCCATTATCTGTAACCGCTTATCCTGTTCAGGGTCGCGGGGGCCTGGAGCCGATCCCAGCTGACATTGGGCGAAGGCGGGGTACACCCTGGACAGGTCGTCAGACTATCACAGGTCTGACACATGGAGACAGACAACCATTCATGCTCACATTCACACCTACGGGCAACAATTAACTTTGGACTGTGGGAGTAAGCCGGAGAACCAAGAGAAAACCCACGCTAACACGGGGAGAACATGCGAACTCCACACAGAAGGGCCCAACGCCGGGTTTGAACATACGTCCCTCTTGCTTTGAGGCGGCAGTGCTAACCACTGCACAACCTTGCAGCCCCCCTATAAGGCATTATACATGAAAATATTACAAACTGCGTGACTTTGTTAATTTTACAATTTGTCTGTTTGCTTCAAATACACTTACAAACAAACAACAATACTAATAAAATGTCATTTATTCAACAAATTAACCCTTTAAAAACGGACGTCTCGCGGGCGGCCGTGGGCGATCGTTGTTTACATGATTCTGTTTAAATCGATGTAAAATAAAAACCATAATAGTTAGAGCATTCATTGCTGTTGCAGCAGAAAGCTGAGGTTTCTGTTTTTCATGTCATCATGTTGTACGCTTATGATGACATCATTACGCTATGTGTGGTACAAAATGTTGTGAAATGCACGGTGGGGCTCGAGTATTGCCCCATAATGGCTGCGGGAGATCGTTGTTTTTATGATTCTGTTTAAATCAATCTAAAATAAAAACCATAATAGCAAGAACATTCTTTATTTTGCAGCAGGAAGCTAAGCTTTCTGTTTTTCCTATCATCACGTTGTAGTCTCATGATGTCATTACGTTACATTATGTCCCGAAAGTAACAAAACTATCAAAACGCCTTTGCACTCAATCTGTCATATCTCAAAAACTAAAAAGCGTGCATATTACAAATGCAATCAAAATATTTTATATCTGTTTTTGCATTTAGGAATCTTTTGGATCAATATGTTTTGTGTATATTTAGTAACATTTTATGAAAAAAACATGTCTGATCTTTCTTTTCTTATATTTATGACTCAATTTTAATACTTTAATCAATGATCATGGTTTATTGACTTATGTGACCTATTAGCTTACATTGTACAGATTTTAGGGATATGAAGCATTTGAAGATACTCCAAGCAATGACATCACAATAAGCAAGTAGGTACTGACGGACCATTTCTATTACAGAGTTCAAACGGATTCAAAACAAAGCATTTCTTTTAATTAAGACAACACATTTTACCAACATAGATACTTAAACATAAATAAAATTTCCAATTTCCATAAATAATCTGCAGTTATACGATATTATAATCAGGAATTCGTGGAACATTTTGTGTGATTTATTTAATCAAATTTGTAACTGCAGATAGATTATGTGAATTGATACAGGCATATTGCAATTTTAAACAATGGTAGAATGTTGCCTACTCGTATGTGGCTACATATGCCTGAGTGTGTTGTTGCCATGCTTTAGTTGGCATCTATCTACTGTATCTGGCAGCTGTACTGCATCCCTGTTTGCCTGATTTGAGATCAGCTTAGTGTCTAATCACTCGCTGGATCGCTCACTACATCACTGAGTGGGTAGTTTCCCCTGATACTGACATACTGTATATCCTATTTGGGATTCACTATTTACGCATACACACTTTTTAAAACAGCTCAAAACAACGTATATTGGGGGAAGCTGTGCAGATTTTCATTTAACACATCAGTGTGCATGTATACACATGTTATTTTCTTCTTTCTTCCTGCTCCCAATTTAAACATCACCACTGTTTTATCTCTCTTTCGTTTCTTTTGTCTTATTTTCTTTCTTCTCCGCCATCTGCAGGTGTCGGAGAAGAGGGACAAGAGGAAGCGAAGACGAACGCGATGGATAGTGAGCCAGAGCAGAGGGGGGAAAAAGAAAATCTTTTTTTCTTAATGTCTGTGTGTTCAGCCATGTGAGGGAAGAACTGGGATGCAGGCCAGCCAAAAGACTATCAAAGAAAACACGCCGCACTGTGAAAGTGTAACGCACTGTTACACACTCACACACGCACACACACACTGGCTTGTTGGTAAGGGAGGAAAACGGAGATGAGGCAAGTGAGTAATGAGAGGGCAAAGGAGTAAAAGAAGAGAGGAGGAATGGATGATGGAGCGGGTGTTGAGGCGGAGTGACTGAGGAAAGGAATGAGGGATAGAAAAGAAGCAGAAAAAGAGAGTATGAGGGCAGAAGAAGAGGAAGAGGAGGAGGGTGGGAAGTAAAGCTGATATGAAGGCCAAAGGAGGGAAGATGGGAGGAGAGGAGATTCATTTCCTTCCACTACAGCTTGTCCTTAACTCACAGTTAATAGGACACACCCTTTGGGACAGAAAGACAGACCCAGAGATGGAGGGTAAAGGAGACAGATGCTCAGACACAGATGTGGAGGAAGCTATACAGACAAAGAGGACAGATGTAAGGGGAGGGGGGGATACATGGAAACACACGATTTAAGAGATATGAGAAAGAGAAAAGAAGAACGAAAGGGCACAGATCCTGAGCCATGTGCTTCATCACTACAACCCAGCTGTATGTGTGTGTGTGTGTGTGTGTGTAACTGTACAGGCGGATAAGGCAGCGTTGACATCTTACCATCCTCCCTGCCCTCCCCCTTCGCCGTTACTCCTCCTCTCGTCTCCGCTATCATTTCATTCCCTCTTTCATCTCCGCTTGCGTTTCATCTGTTATGTAAAAAAAGAAAAGATTGTGTTGCGCTTTGAAACAACAGCAGCTGCATAATGAACTGACAGGGCAATATTTACACGGCATGGGTCGATCGTGAAATCGCAACCCAATCTGTCGCGTTTTGAAGTGGAGGCAGAAGAGCAAAGTGATCGGAGAGTTCATGTACGACAGCACTAGTCGTAAACTGGGTACTTGTGGAGGAAGTACAGGAGTATCTACTGTATTTACTGTACCTGTCATACTACACGTATAAAACCACACCCATTTAAGTGTGTTTAGTTACTGTATACAACACGATTGTTCATAGTTAATTGTTACTGATCACAAATAAATCACAAATTTTGTATCTGTTCAAAATGCACTTTTGGGAGATTTGTCAAGTTTTTAATATTCTTATCAACATGGGAGTGGGCAAATATGCTTGCTTAATGCAAATCTATGAATATATTTATTATTGGAAATTAATTAACAACACAAAACAATGATAAATATTGTCCAGAAACCCTCACAGGTACTGCATTTAGCAAAAAAAAAATATATATATATATACTCAAATCATAACATGGCTCAAGCGCAATAGACAACAACAGCTGTCGTGGTGTCAGTGTGCTTTCTTGACTATGACTTGTCCCAAACTGCATGTGATTATCATAAAGTGGGCATGTCTGTAAAGGGGAGACTCGTGGGTACCCATAGAACCCATTTGCATTCATATATCTTGAGGTCAGAGGTCAAGGGACCCCCTTTGGAAATAGCCATGACAGTTTTTCCTCACCAAATTTAAGCGCAAGTTTGGAGAGTTATTAAACCTCCTTTGTGACTTGGTAGTATGACACGGTTGGTACAACCTCCGAAAGATCAATTGCATTAATGCGTTAAAGGAATTTTAGCAGGTTAAAAGGACTGAGTGGGCTATAATCTGTCAGATATAATCCTCATGAATGAAATCAAACTATTCTGAGACCTAAAAGACCTTCAGTCACGGTAGGAGCTGCAATCAGTTTTTGGCAAGTGAAAACTGTATTTTATGGTTTGTAATGGTCCTTTTAAAGGAATTTCAGCAGGTACAAAGGACTGAGTGGGCTATAATCTGTCAGATATAATCCTCATGAATGAAATCAAACCATTCTGAGGTAGAAAAAAACTTCCAGTCAACAGGTAGGAGCTGCAATCAGTTTTTGGCAGGTGAAAACTGTATTTTATGGGTTGTAATGGTCCTTTAAAGAAATTAGTGCCGTTAAAACAAATTTGCTGGAACGCAAAACGGTTATTATCGCGTTAACTTTGACAGCCCTAATTAAAATGCTTGACACGTTGATCAATATTTCTCAGAAGTACTGTATGAACACCAAACAGAATTTCGTAGATAATATATTATTTTAAAAATGTGCATACTACTGTAGCTCTGAGCTGAACATTTGACATTTTCTTTCCACTAATTGTCTTTGTGTTTAGCATCTCTGTCACAAACTGTATCATAATGTCCAACCATTGAAACTGACTTGTCATGAACCACTGAAGTGTTCCTCTGCCTTGCTTCCAGGACTCCGTTCCCTTCCTGCTCTATGTAGTGAGACAAAGTTATTTTTAAATGCAGGGAGAGGAGGGTGGGTGGCGCAAGATTGCAGCTAAGGTGTGAAGACATATAATTAATGTAAATCTTTCATAGAATAAAATATTAAGATATACATTTACGAGAAAACACTCAAATCCAATCATAAGATGCAGTGCTAACAGATTTGAACTTGCCTCTTGACTAACACAGCTTCACTACCTTAAAAATGAAGTTATATGCTTTAAGACGTGAATACGGCACTAAATGATCTGGGAAATAATACACTTATCAATGTTCTTATTGTCTTGTAGAGCTTCTTCCTTTGCACTTCAAGGAAAATCCTGCACATTTGTGAGGATGAGAAGGTGATTATACAAATTGTCATAATTAAGGTCATTATGGAAAGTTTATTTCATAGACAATTAATATGAACTAAACTAAAACTGTATTTAAAACAATGTAAATAGGTGCACAAATGGGCTTTAAAAACAGTTCTAAGTATATGTGCTTTAGTTTAGTCAGTTAATGGGAGTGATTAATTTTATTATTCTCTTCTGCCGTTTTTTGCAAAGCATACCAGAAAAAGTGTTGCTATGCCAACCAGTAAGGAGGATGGATAGGTGTATCTTGACCTAACCTTGAATAACAACATCTCTACTCTTAGGTATTCATGTCTTTTTTTTTTTTCTTCATTTATGTCTCTTTTTTTGGCTCTTTTTTCCTTGCAAAAGTGATGAGCAATTTTGTCTTTTCACACATTTTCAACAGAACCAGAGCCACATTTTCCCATTTGGGATTTAATAAAGTTTGAAAAAAAGTTTAGAAAATAGCAATGTACTGAACCATGTAAAGAGAGGCCGTGTCTTGTTATGAATAGGTGTGTCACGATTTTGATTATAAATCGTAAATCGATCGATATAAGTTTTCAATTTCTCCTAGTATTTTTTTACCATTCTCGGTCAAAGGAGTTGCTACTTGCGTCTGGCACAGGGGCAATCCTTATTGATGAGTCCTGAAGTCATGAAACACATGAAATCAGCATTGCTGTGTTGCGCTGAAAGCAGCTGCAATGCTAATATGTTATTATTCAGCACTCCTTGTGTCAAGTTGTTACATAAATTCATGATTTCCAGGCATTCTTTTGTATTCAATAGCATGGTTGCAGCTCCATGGATTATACAGCAATGATTACATGTTTCATTCCTTTTTAATTTAGTTTTTATGGCCTTTCCATTTCAGTCCGAACAGCAGAATCACCCCCTGGAACCTCAACACTTGAAGAAATACTTACCTTACCCAACTCTGAACCATCCTTGAATAACAGTTCTCTCCTGAATGCAAAATATTTCATATTATTCTCAATAGTTTTTTTTTTTTTCCTTTACCTTAACATTTTTCGCAGGCCTCCTATGCAGGCATATTTTACCACATTCATTTTTTCTTGCCCTCACACTCACCCCGTAAGGTTTGCGGTTTTGGAATTTGAGTTATTCTGTTCCATGTAACCTTAGTCAGTCCGTTAATTGCCTAATATACTTTCCCACATCTTTCACGTGTTTGTAAAGCCTTGGTTCTCTGTAGCAGGAGAGTTATTTAATCACCAAGGCAACATGTTCTTCATCAGGGAGAACTCCATGTTCTATTTTCTTCTATTCAATCTGGGTAAGCATCCTTGAAGTCAAGATAGACTCAATAACTTATGTTTCTCTCTGTAATTTCCTGGACCCTATACTCTTCTCCTCTCTTCCTCCTTTTTCACTCTCCACTTCTATCTCTCTGATAACCACTTAACCCTCCATTTACTCTCCATTCCCACCTTTCTCAAATAAAAGAAATTGTTTCCTGCTTCCCTTCTCCCTATTGCTATTTTCACTTTTCTGAGTTTCTTTGTTCTTGACATCCTTCCCTTTTTTCAACCGCTGTGGCCTCCTACTTTTCAAGGGCATTATCAGGATACTTCTGGTTGTGTGTTTGACATTAAGTGATTGGTACACACAATTTTGGGGCTGCGTTGGTGGGGGTGTCTTGTTTTAGCACCGGTGAGATAATGAAGTACCGACCAGGAAGTCCAGTTGGAGTAACAGATTAATGAGTTCAAAGAGAGAATTTGAACATCTGGAAAGTTATCATAGAAGCAACTATTTCATCTTTCATCGCAGATATATGCCGTATGTACTGTTGAACTTTTTTGCCTAAAAACTCTGTGTTCTTTTGCCGAAGCCCCCCCGCTGTGTCACCAGTTGGCTGCTTTTTCATGCAGACCCAAAGTCGGTCTGAAAATGTCGCTAAATAAGCCACTTCTGCCAAATCCACTCATGCATCTCATTCAGTTGTAGCTCACTTCTGTCAGGTTGTTTGTCTATAACTCTGTTCATGTAATGGATGAAATGATCTATGGGTATACTGACTAAAAAATAAATTTCTATATAGTAAGGCTGTCAATCGCTTAAAATATTTAATCAAGCTTAATCGCATGATTGTCCATAGTTAATCATGAATAATCGTAAATTATACACACATTTGTTTAAAATGTGCCTTAAAGGGAGATTTGTCAAGTATTTAATACTCTTATCAACATGGGAGTGGGCAAATATGCTGCTTTATGCAAATGTATGTATATATTGATTGTTGGAACTCAATTAACAACACAAAACAATGACAAATATTGTCCAGAAACCCTCACAGGTACTGCATTTAGCATACCAACATGCTCAAATCATAACATGGCAAACTCAAGCCCAACAGACAACAACAGCTGTCAGTGTGTCAGTGTGCTGACTTGACTATGACTTGCCCCAAACTGCATGTGATTATCATAAAGTGGGCATGTCTGTAAAGGGGAGACTTGTGGGTACCCATAGAACCCATTTTCATTCACATATCTTGAGGTCAAAGGTCAAGGGACCCCTTTGAAAATGGCCATGACAGTTTTTCTTCACTAACATTTTGCTTAAGTTTGGAGTGTTATTTTGCATTCTTCCCGACAAGCTAGTATGACATGGCTGGTACCGATGGATTCCTTAGGTTTTTTTTGTTTCATGTGATGCCCACTACAACCTAAAAATTACAAGTTGTTTAAAGAAATTAGTAGGGTTAAAACTAATTTTAGTTAATGCGATAACACGTTAACTTTGACAGCCCTAGAAAAAAAAAAAATGCTACCAGGCATTGACCATGTTATTTTTACTTCATCAACACCTATCAGAATTCCAGGGGAAACCTAGTCAGTATAAGCACTGCATCTTGTTAAACGTTTTACACACCTATTTAATATTAATGTATCCACTGTAGATAATCTGGATGCACCTAGAAATGTGGTCACTTTCACACAACACTATGCTGTTTTGTGACGGTTCCACTTTAAATGGACTTTGAGGAAATGAAAAAGAGATATAAAACACACACAAGAAGAAAAAAAAAAAGATGAGTGCAAGCTGCTACTGCCACCAGAGAGGCAGCTGACCCAGGCAGCAGCAGATGCTCAGACCGGAGCAGGTGGGAAATGTCACTGATATTGCTGATGTCTCTATAGAATTCAAAGGTACCTGCAGCCAAACTCACACTATAAATATCTTATCAGAGAGGACAATCGCCAGAGTGCAGTCGCAGCTCAGTCACAACTTTCTCTTTACATCCCAGAGAAAGAGGCTCAACAGTGCAATATGCAGTATTATTGCCATTTTATTTTGCAAATCACTTAATTGTTCCTGATTTTAGTGCTATAAGATTTGTTGTTAGACTGTTATTGGGCAGGCCTCAATCATTGCTAATTAAATCAAACAAAATACTTGTTTATTGTTAAGTGCAGAACACAGAAGGGCAATGAGGCGCAGCTTTATTTTCAGCTGAAATGCTTTGGTTGCGTCTCATTGCTATGAAACTCTCCTCCATTGTTGTTGTTCTTCAGCACTTGTAGCCTGTGTCACATGTAGGATGCGATGGTCGGTCTTTGTCCCGCCCCTCCTCCATTGTGATTGGACAGCTGGGTAAAAAAGTAACAGGGACGAGCACAGCATTTTACCCAAAGCTTGACATTTTTCAACTCTAGGCAATCCAGGAAAAAAATACCAAACGTGCAGCGCTCGGCACAGAATGGATGCTCAACGCCTTGTCACGCTGCTGCCGTTTGTAGCATAGTGTAAATACGCGGTGCTCCCATTGCAAATAATTAAAAAAAGATTATTACGACAGCCCCAGTACCGAGTATTTAAAGGTCAAAGATGAGGATGATTGTATTCACAAAAACATGAAACGATGAGGAGATGAAAATGACTTGTAACAAGAATAGAAAACAATGCATAAAATGCCCTCATTCTTGACTGGGAGCACTAAAAGAACTCAACAACAGATGTCTCAAACAGATGTACGACAGTCAGTTATATTGGGATTGAACTTTAGAGAAGTCAAACTCACAGCACACTGCGGGATCACAGATGGATTTTTAAAAAGGTCTCCGCAGCAGAGATTGCTTAAACATCACAGGTAAACGCTATAATTGGCAAAGCAATGCCACTATAAATGGATCAAAAGGCCCATTCACATCTCCACTACAGCTTTGAATTCTTCAAGTCTATATCATTTTATTCAATAAGGTACCAGTATGAGTGGGTGTTTCTTAACAATGTTTAACTAAATACTATACAATAAACTCACCTTCTGAAGACTAGCTTCCTGCCTTTCCCTCACGAGCCAATCAGCTGCAGGGGAAGACTTGACTAGAGCGAAGAGCAACGGCCCAGAAAATCAAGGCCGAGACAAATGGGTGAAAATCCACAATTGGTACATGACATTGCTGATGGAAATAATGGGGGGGAAGGTGCTGCTTGTCAAAGGAATTATGCATGCGGCTCAGTACAGGCAGTTGTCCGTGACACACAGCACTCAAATTAAGTAGTTCGTATTACTGTACAGTGCGCACATTTTCGACAGCTCTAAGCCAGTAAGTTTGGGACAGAAATCGTGAAAGGGTTCATCGGTCCAAGATAATGATTCTCATTTTTGGTGGGCTCCCCTTACTGACCTTACTAAATGATCACTTAAATCTCTCTACAGTATCAGGGTTTTAGGATTGACCTAGGCTTGTTAAGTGTATAAGTAAAGGCAGCAGTTAATTTGGAAGAGCTGATGTTTAGCTTTGCATTTGTACAGTAAATATCACTGTGGTGTACTTGGTGAGATGCTACAATAAGATATGACAAGACATCTGGGCGAAGTCAGTATAATAATGACTGTGGTACTTTCTAATCTGAATACTGTATTCAGAAATTCATGTATGGAAAACCAACAAACACTTCAGGGTTCAGTTAAACGTCTATAAGAAAGAGGGCATGAGTTTGTTTATGCTCATCTTTCAGTATGTATATACCACAACACACAGTGAGAGATCAACATTTAGGAACTTTTAGTTTGCTTTGGGAATAGTCCGATTATTTTTGATTACTAATTTAGCATGAGTAAACTCAGTCCTTCTCTACATCCGTTCCCGCTGACACATAACGGCTCATTTGAGTGGGAGTGGAGACTAACCCCTGTCTGCTGAGCGTCTGTTCAGTGCACACTTTGAGAGATTCTTAAAGCAACAGATGCATCCTCTCGGGGAAGCTCAATCATTTTCATTTACAGTAGAATATACCGCTTACAAACATTGTATAGATAATGTAAAAAAAATAGATAATCATAATCTGAGAATACTTAGAAAAACAATAAAACCAACACGTAGGGTATTTCAGTTGAATCCTCACTGGAGGGAAGCAGTTTGTATGCTGGTAGCAAAATATTTGGGAAACGTTACAATATAATGCAATCTAATACTGGTGACAAATAGGGGCCAGATGTTTTGTCACTATGATTAGAAAAATAAGTTTGGCACTTATTTTATTTAATAATTATTTAATAATGATATATAATATAATATATCATATTTAATTGTATGTATATATATATATATATATATATATATATATATATATAGTTTAAATAGGGCCCTTAAGCTTGAGAAGCAGCTGTGCACTGCTCTTCATCGAAAGTGGTTATTATTATTATTATCATTATTATTATTATTATTATTAAATGTATTAACTAATTATCATTTATTGGGAAATAGCATAATATAATTATTAAATAATGTTTATAATAAAGTAATTTTCAATAAATTTGGAGGTAAATATTGGGGTAATTTGGCAGTAATTCCAAAGAAATTTCAAATAGGTTACTTGCTAATTATCACCTACTTACCATGACATTTTCGGACCTGTAAAATTAAGTGGTACTAAACGTTTTTTTAAACAGAAAATTATTTATTATATTTTCTTTATTATAATTTTTTTTAAGTTTTTCATTTACAGTTTTTGTCTTTCAAATTAACAAAAAAATGTGGCCCCCATTTGTCTCCATACAACACCACTCACTACAGACACCTCTTTGACAATGTCAAACCATAGTTTGTAGAAGGGCTATTATGTTGGAATTGGTTTGAACTCTATACTTTTTCTAAAGTTTGTAATAATTGGTTAAATAAATGCAGAAAAAAATACAAAGAGCAGAGCCTCAGCATATCTAAAAACCAATAGATGCCATTTATTCCAAAATGTGCATTCAGATTTTCCTCTTTGTAAACTTTTTAACTGCCCCTCCAGCAGCAGTTCAGCGCATTTTGCTCTCGAGTTGAAGGCCATGCTTCTCGATAATCGGCGTGGGCTGAGTGAACATGAATCGGACTTTCAAAGGCAAAAAGTTCAAACACAAGTTGCAACTTATTGAAACAAATTATATTAAATGAAATGCATTTTATTCCTCAAATTAGGAACTCCTACACAAAGATCTTAGGATTTAAGCAGCCTCTCCACGGTCTGAAATCCAGTGAAGCGTAGTGATTGATATACGGATGGCAGGCTGCAGATATGGTCCCTTTATTTAAAGATGGAAAGATCAGGGAGAGTGGTGATGGCAGATAAGACATGATGGCCTGGATTGGACACACACACACACACACACACACACACACACACACACACACACACAGACACACAAACAAACAACACACACAAACACACTGGCCTGAGATGATTTCAGCCACTGGCGGTAACATCTCAATCAAGTCCCTCCACCGAGTCTAATCTCTGCTCTGATTGGCTGACCGGATTGTTTATCTTTGATGGGATCATTTCGA
Organism: Sebastes fasciatus; assembly: GCF_043250625.1. Classification (NCBI taxonomy): domain Eukaryota; kingdom Metazoa; phylum Chordata; class Actinopteri; order Perciformes; family Sebastidae; genus Sebastes; species Sebastes fasciatus. Next base: position 16,641,082 of record NC_133801.1, read on the forward strand.
TAACGCTGTCCTCTAACTAGACTCTGAGGACTTGTGGAACTTTCACTGTCTCTTCTATGTTTGTCATTTTCTCATGTCTTTTCATCTTTTCATACTTTTTTAAGGCTTTCATAAGAGTTTACGGCTAGCACTGCTCACAGCCAGGTCGAAGCAGCTGCAATCGGAGAAACAAATTCAGCTTTCAACCAAATGCAATAGCTCTCAAATTTCAAATCCCCCAAACTTATGAAAGAGCTGTCTGTGGTTTCTCAAAGCTCTGGCCTCTTTTTGACCTTCTTTGCTACTCTCCATTAACAATAAATGGACGCTGGGGCTCTTACTGTCAAAAACCACTATGGCCAAAACCAAACATCAGCATCTCTTCATGTCTAACATCCTGTCCATCTCCTCTCCACATTAAGTTAAAAACACTTTGCTGACTCTTGACAGAAGTCAAAGAACAATCTTTGTATAGTAGAAGCCACATAAACAATTGCAGCCTCTGAGTCATGCGGTGTTTCTCTACATTCTGCAAAATGCATCTATTAAATAACCGTTAAGAACACACCACTTCATGTCACGTAGAAACCTCACTTGGATGTGAGAGGGAACGCTTAAATGTGTTGTTTAAGTAAGCTTGGTGTCAACAGAGATTGCCCCGTTTGCTAACATCTGGATTAGTTAAATACGTTTCTCTAGTGAGACAAACCTCTTAAGATTCTATATTTGACATATCTTCAGTATCAGATAAAGCTGGAGCATGCAACCGAAATCAAAACTGTCTGTATGTTGTAGATGTACATGTGAAAATAGATTGTACACAGTGGCTACACTGACATCTTGCAGCCTTGCTGTGGCAGTCTGGCAGCTGCGGCAGAGATCCACACAAACAGCTTTCAGCAGCATGTTTACATTTTTTTAAGTCTTATTAAATTGATCAAAGAAATGTGCTGCAGAGGTAGAGTCAATATTTTAAAGTGATAGTTCAGATTTTTTGAAGGGGAGCGTATGAGTACTTATCCATAGTCAGTGTGTTACCGACAGTAGATGGCGGTCGGCAAACTAACCGATCAAGGCAGCGATGGACCAGCAACTTTTGTGTTCTGCGATGTAAAATTACTGTTTTTGTCAATGGAGTCTGGTGGCTTTTAGAGCATGGATGTATACAACAGCTTCAGTTCCCCATTGAAAAGGGTCTGTCTGACGGCAAGGTGAAGCGGTGAAACTATTCTAAATATAGCGTACACTTAAACTGATATTGTTTTTTAGGTGAGCCTTGATTTTAGGAGGCTAAAATAAGTTTTGCTGACGGCCCCGTCCACAGCAGTGCATTGCTTTGCTCCCATGCTGGTACTCCTGTCTGTTTCTTCAAACTGGGGGCGTGCCGACCGTCATCTACTGTCGGTAATACACTGAGCTATGGATAAGTACCTCATACAACTCCATTTCAAAACACCCAAACTATCCCTTTAAAATAACCAAAGTTGACATGTCATGACGTGAGAATAACTAAGTTTTAGAGCTGTCAAAGTTAACGGAATAACGCGTTAATGCAAATTTGTTTTAATGCCACCAATTTCTTTCACACATTAACACAACTTGCAAGTCATAGTTAGCACACTGACACACTGACACACTGATTTGAGTTGGGCTTGAGTTTGCCATGTTATGATTTGAGCATATTTTTTATACTAAATGCAGTACCTGTGAGGGTTTCTGGACAATATTCGTCATTGTTTTGTGTTGTTAATTGATTTATAATAATCAATATATACATTCATGTACATAAAGCAGCATACAGTATTTGCCCACTCCATGTTGATAAGAATATTAAATACTTGAAAAATATCCCTTTAAGGTTCATTTTGAACAAATAAAAAATGTGTTATTAATTTGCGATTAATCACGATTAACTATGGACAATCGTGTGATTAATCACAGTTAAATATTTTTATTGATTGACAGCCCTACTAATTTTATTTTATTTTTTTCTATTTTTCTTTCATTTCCAGATATTCACATATGCACATTTCGGATCCTTCTGTTTACCTAATCTGATTTGGAGAGTGAAGAAAAACTGCAGCACCCAGAGGAAACCTTAATTTTCACCCCATAAACCGTATCACTAATGCAACAAAATAAATTAAAAACAGCTGCTAACGATAAATAAATCCAATAACTTCTTTTATTTCTTTCTCACACATGATCCAGAGATGATGCACATGCCATATTAATGATGTAGGTTGTTTTTTCATGCCACATCCCACTGTGCAGGTGTGATATCAGATGTATTATGTAAAGTCCCAGCACAATGAGGGAGGCTTACACAATGATGTGACACCAATCAGCATGTTCCACTGGTTGGACAGGTTTCCATGCTGTTCCTTTAGATAGCGATTCAGATCACTGCAGCCCCCCTGCTACTTCCTGCCAAACGTGGACAAACGCTACATGCTTTTGACAAGATTTAGCCCCAATTAAGTAGTTCCGCGCATAAAAATTCAGAGAAATGTGTTTTTTTCCGAATCCAACCATCATGTTTTTCCTTTGTGGCTTTCTCACAGCAGTTCCCTCATCTGGAAAATTTGGGCTGGGAGAGTACGGTAACTTTGGGTTTAATTAGTTGAACTAAACTTGATGAGATCTTGCGGTGTGCATCCAACCTAAGATAAAACCAGGGGAGAGCCGAGTTTTTCCAGTTATCTCTCACTGTGAGCTGTCCTCATTAAAACACATCTGATGGTTGTCTGCAGAAGATTAAACGAAAAAACACCATGAGGTGCCGTTATTGTAAATACTGAGCTCTGCTGATTACAAACAATTGCCTTCATCACCAGCGCTCCCTTTGCTTAGCAAGTAGGTTTCATCTTAAAAGTCCATCCAGAAGCCTTGCTCAAGTGATGAGGGATGTTATATATACTGCCTGTCGTGGATGGAGAATTAAAGTAGCAGCAGTGCAGCTACTTCAAGCTGATGCTTCAACTGTAGCTATACTGTGCACTTTAGTAGTCAGAAAACCAAGTGGCCGTTCATTCATAGACAGCTCATGTGTGATCAGTGTGATATGCATCATGTGGAGGGACACTGGTGTGGAGGGGCTAAAGAGGGGGAGTGAAGTGGCATAAAACCTTTTCATCCTCTGTTACTATGGAGACACTGTAAAGGGGTGTCGTCATAGTCTGTTAAAAATATAATCTCTCTTACCATTTGTTGCCATCTTCGTTCATCTCAGTTGTTTGGAAAATTCAAATGTGGATAAAAGGATGGAGGCTTGATGGAGCTGAGGCGTGACAGAGTGAGAGATCCTCCAAGCAAACGTGTTTCCTCACATCCAACACTTTTCAGTATGAGACCAAGACATGTATTACAGGGTAAAAAATAGGGATCGAGACCCAAACTTTTTGTGTGCAGAAAAAACATAATGTATTTATCATAATTCAAGAGAGAAATTTGCTCTCCGAGATGCATACGTAATCTTTACTTCTCACATGTTTAATTACGTCACTGGCTGAGCAGTCTGTGGAAGTAGCCTCTAGAGGGTCTTTCCAGTCTTTCCAGTTTTCTCTCTGTCACAAGCGACAAAGAGAAAAACAGTTCCAGTGATGTCGACACATATCAATTTTGAATTTGTAAACATTGTCACAATTTGATCAGTTCAAATTATAGTATGTTTATAGGAGTAGCCCATACACAAACCTTTAACATTATTATAGTTTAAGAGACCTTTCTTATGTATATTTACTATTGCTCCTTAATAAAGCAAAAGTATTTATATCTGTTTACTCAATTAATCGATGGAATAATCGGTAGAATGCTCATTTCATAAAATAATCAATATTACAGCCCTAATTACCACCACCGACCCTGAAATCAGCTCATCAGATTTGAGATCTGGCCAACGGAGATGCATATTTGGTGCTAATCATAAGCGTGTTAAATCATATCATATATGAATGGGGCCTTAAGGTCTTCCCTCTTTGGACTGAAAATGTAGCCATGGTGCTCGCCATATCTTCTTCCTATATCAAAAATGTAAGCAAAATCCGGCTAAAATAGCTCACATTTGGAGGTAGTTTTACATTTTCCATCCGTCAAAACCACTTCACACCCTAAAATTGCAAGGAATTGCAGGAAATTCAAATCAAGTTGGCCAGTCTCCACCTGAGTAGACGGCAGTCCTCAAAGGCATAACACATCCGGGTGTAGCAGTGGACTCCCCCGAGTGTGGATGAGGAGGGAACGTTAAACACTTGCAAATGAGATTCAGCTACACTTCCTGGGTTTAAACCCATTTTTTAGGATGTTGGCCGCATATCTTCCAGCGCTCTCTTTTTCCATTTTTTTTTTTTATCCCACCGAGACTTTACCAAGAGGGGAGAAACTTCACAATCTTCAAAAAGAAATTGCTGTTTGTTTGTATGGCACAGACAGGAAATTAAAGTCTAGTTTAAAAATAAATCATTCAGTCACCCAAGAAGCAGTCAGACAAGGAGTAATGGCACGCAGAGCAAATACTGGAGAAGTCACTCAAGCATGGAGGAAGGCAGTTACTTGAGCTCAACCTCTGAGGAGAAACTTGAGCGGCTTTCAAAAAACAAATTTCTTTCACACACCTTTGTGTTTACGCCGTCTTTCCTGAGTGAATGTGTGCGCATATGCGTTTTACTTGTAGGGAGGGCATCTGCGTGTGTTCAAGGCTTCTCACTCAAGGCTACAAGTTTCTTTAAAAAAAAAAAAAAAAAAATGTTTTAATTTTCTAACCAATTAGACTGAATAGGTTTTCAAGGCTGTGATTTAGCAAGCAGTCGAACGAAATATTCATTCCATAATTCCATAATTCGCACTAAGGACGGCCAAGGACACTGTGACAAAAGTTCTTGTGCTCTTTGTATTTCTTGTTAATACCATCGTGCTGACATCTGTCTTTCTTTGTCTGTGTGTAACTTTTTTTTAGACCGCTACATGACAGGAATTCAATACGTACACAAAGAGTTGCCCCCGTAGAGAAAGATGGTCTGATTAAATGTGGAGCACCTTTCTGCATAGATTTACATTTTAATGAACAAAAACTTCTCAATGCTGTAAGTTCATGTTGATACCATGCAAAGTATGTTGACATAAATATTTGGCTTAATTAATGAATTCAGTAGCATAACTGATTATTTTTTAATACAGTACCACGGTGATTATGATGGCGTGTTGTCAGCTTAAATACCTTTTGTTTTATTCATACCCTTGGAAGAAAACTTTTGAGACAAAGGTGACCGTTTAATAATTAATGAAAATAATGACTCATCAGGATGCGTTCGACTTTGTTTTCTACTCCGCTGCGTTGATTTCCTGGCATAATCGTATTCGCCGCCTGGTATAGAGCTCAAAGTGTGAAACATGAATCATATTTTAATATTAGGATCTTTCTTAAAATGAGACCCCAGGTGCCACATTTTCTACAGCTGCTGATAGCTCATGGGATGACTTTTTTTTCCATTTCTTTGTCTGCCTTTGATGGTGCTGCGGTAATATTAGAGCAGCCGTTCCCTTTTTGTACTTCTGTTAGGAAAGATATATTTTAGCCTACTTCTCCTTTCATTATACCTCATCCATTCTAATTATTTCTGCTTCATGTGTGCGTATGAAGGAAGAAAAAAAGAAGAAATGGGAAGGGAGAGGAAATGGAGTTAACAGGTGGTGATGGGAGTGAAGGAGAAAGAGGAGACAGAAATGGTGGGGAGTTGATCTGCTGCTGGCCGCCCGCCAAGAACTGAGGAGAAGAGAAGTGAGGGATGGAGGTGATCGGATGGAGTTGTGTAGAGCAGATTGGGTATTGAAGTTGAGAGGAAAAAACAGAGCAGGAGAGAGAGAAATGGGGGGATTGGAGGTTAGGAGAAGAGAGCGTGAGGGTGAAAAGCTTAGGGGAATAGATGAGGGGAGGAGTGAAGTTATAGGAGGAGATAATAGGAGAGGAGGGAGGTGAGGAAGCAGACGCATTTAGGTTATGTTCACAGGAAGCATTAAGAACTGTAAGAACCGGGGTGAGGGAACAAAACACCTTCCTTTAAAAGGTACTGCTGCTCAATTTAAACAGGGCTTTACGTGAAGCAGTCAGCCAGTAGAACTTTAATGTTTCCTAAAATGCACAAAACCAAAACCAGTTTTAGTAACTGATAACTAAGGACACATTTGGCAGTATTTTCAGGGCAGCTGTATTGATTTTCCAGTTTGAAAGGTCAATGATTACTGATGCCAAGTCTCACCTGAATATATATGTTTTACATGAATGTAAAATGTAACATCAAATCTGCAGTTACTGAACCAAACATGAACATCTATTTGTTACGTTTCTGTCCACCTGGCGAATGTAAGTCCAATATTCACTCTCTTTTCATCTCTCATCTGGTCTCCACCAACTCCTGAGGGGAATATCTGACTCTTTAGCTGTCAAAAAATAATTGCTGGCCTTATGAAGCGCTGTAGTGCTGAGGGGACCTGCAGTGTTAAGTGCATAGAAATAGGTGTAGAACGGAAATTGAATTGTTTTCGGTGGTCATTTGACTAGTACAAAAGAAAATGGCAATTGTTGTTGGTTGTTATAACAGAACACTCGTCAGTGGGGTGAGTGTGGTCGCAGCCTGCTGGGAAGAGAAAGGACGCAGCTCTGGAGCAGCGGGAGTGAAGCGAAGGGAGTGTTAGACCTAGAACTGCTGCTGGCCATCAGTTACCAATGTTACCAGTGTAGCATGAAAGCATGGTGGAATTAGCAACTTTAGAGGAGTCATATTGAATTGTCTGTGCTTTTCTTAAAAAGTGTGTTGTTTCTTATTGACTTGCACACTTATTATTATTAACTGAAATTTATCCATATGTGTTTACATCCACCAACAACAGCATACAGTTCAACAACAATAAATCGTACATTTCAAAATTGAAAGTATGTCAGATTTAAGCTTGGTGGAAAAACATGAAATGACTGTGTTCAATGTTTACCTTCACCTGCACTGACAAATGTCAACTTCGGCTACATCTCGATAATTATACCTTGTGTTTTTAAATCACCAAAGGTTGATTATATGTTTCATGACAGGCAACTACAGAACAACTAAAGATGGAGATAGAGTAAACAAAAAAAGAAGAAGATAGAAACAATGCAGCAGTCTACAAAAGACTCGTCCATTTTTGTTTTATTTTATTAAAAAAATTCCACACACCATAAAAATTACATGTACAAAACTATAAGATTTGAAATTGCTGTATGTACACATACAAAAGATAAAGCCCAAAGAAAAAGTGAAGGGAGCACATAGGGAGGGGGAAGTGAAGACAAAGCTTTTGTTTTTTCTTGTTTTTGTGGGTGAGTTTCTTCTGAGATGGGTCAAAAGGTTTGAGGTTCTCTGTCTATTTGCTCTTCTACCAATGTACATCTCTGCAGGGAACTGCAACAATCATGATGAGAATAATGACACTGGGGAGAGCAATTACGTGCACACACACACACACACACACACACACACACATGGGCAGCACATGTCTGAGATTGCACCTGTGTACCACATATCCCATTTACAATAACCAGCTTGAAGTCAAAGCATGGCAATGATGAGCGAGATGCTAGTATAGAGCACCTGTGTCATTCTGGTGATTAATATAAAGGGATATCTGTCAGACACACATATGAAGATGTAACTCTTTTGTAAGAGGACATTAAGTGAGATGCGTGACCTGTTATCCATCATGCTGTGTGTGCACGTAAACGCACGCCGCGGTGATAATGAGGATGTTGATGAAGATGTGCAGAGGGCCTGGATGACTACAACCATGATGTTAACAATGCAGGTGGTGCAGTCATATACAGTCATACAGCATTTTTTCTTCACAATAATTAGATTTTCAATGTAGAACTGTGGGCCTGTAAACTTAGTTAAGTGATGAGATGATTTTGATGAGGATGAAGGCTGAAATTGACGCGAACTGATACCCTGCTACTTTATTTTTTCTTATCTCTTTATCGGTTCGTCTGTTTCCTTCTTGACTTGAGACGTGGCTTTTCCTCCTGATCACTGGGTCTGAAAGTAAAAAAGGACAAAGAGAGAGAGAAATTAATTAGCTTGCATTTTACTGTGGTTTTATAGTCAGAAACATTTGAAGAAGAATATATTCACCGTTAAAACTTGTGTACATCACGGCTAATGGCTAAAGGTGTTTGGGGTATAGATACCCCATAATTAATTTAAATTCTGAGATATATACTGTGCGTTCCAATACACATACTACCATACTATGTAGTATGCCAGAAAAATATTTAGTATGTCCTGATAACAGGACTTTGTAGCTTGTCAATTGATTGAAATATTTAATTATGATTAATCACATGATTGTCCATGATTAATCGCGATTAATCGCACATTTTTTATCTGTTCAAAATGTACCTTAAAGGGAGATTTGTAAAGTATTTAATACTCTTATCAACATGGGAGTGGGCAAATATGCTGCTTATGCAAATGTATGTATATATTTATTATTGGAAATCAATCAACAACACAAAACAATGACAATATTGTCCAGAAACCCTCACAGGTACTGCATTTAGCATAAAACATATGCTCAAATCATTACATGGCAAACTGCAGCCCAACAGGCAACAACAGCTGTCAGTGTATCAGTGTGCTGACTTGACTATGACTTGCCCCAAACTACATGTGATTATCATAAAGTGGGCATGTCTGTAAAGAGGAGACTCGTGGGTACCCATGGAACCCATTATAATTCACATATCTTGAGGTCAGAGGTCAAGGGACCCCTTTTGAAAATGGCTTTGCCAGTTTTTCCTCGCCAAATTTTAGCGCAAGTTTGGAGCGTTTTTTAGCCTCCTTCGCAACAGGCTAGTATGACATAGTTGGTACCAATAGATTCCTGGATTCCCACTATGACCTAAAAAGTTGCGTTCATAAATTTGCGTCAACGCGTTATTATCGCACTTACTTTGACAGCCCTTGTCCTAATACATAGTATGTCAAATGCAGTATGCCAAAAGTACCAGGATGTCCTACTACATCCGGTCACATTTTGCAGGATGCAAGCCAGCATGCTTTTCTGGCTATTCTGACCCACAATCCTCTGCACACATATCACATATATGAGCAAGAGGGTCAGAGTTCAAGGCGCAATGTTGTGATGAAGTAGTATGTCCCAATTGTATGCATACTGATGCAACAGTACACACTTTGTAAGGCCATTGCAGTATGTACTAAAAGTAAAAAGAAAAAAAAGTATGTGATTTGGAGCAATAGTTTCAAAATAGAAAGATGATGCAATCTTTTGCTGCAGAAGATCTGAAGATTTTCAATCGCAAAACAGAGTTTATCAACACCTGTTAGCTACAGCTGTTCCATATTTTCAGCCTTGGGCAAAAAGCTGTCTTTAGCTAGAAGAAATGTGCTGTTTGTCTGGATAACATTTGTGCTGTGTGTGTCATGGGTAAAACACTCTTAAGTGTGTTTGTGTGTGTGTGTTTGTGTGTGTGTGTATTTTGCCACAAAGCTTTTCTCTGTCAGTTGCATCTCTGTGGATCAGACCTGGCCAAATCAGCAGCTGATTACACTTGAAATCACAAAGGGCACTTCATCCACCTTAACTTGCAGAGGGATGGCCTTGACAGGCAGCTACTTTCTGGGCAGCTCTAATGAAAAAAACATCTACAGCCCACATTATTTACTCACATTTATCCTGTTCCCTATTTGAAAAAATGAAGACTAACACAGTGATGGACAGTCAAGCCCGAGGCAGACAAATTGCCGGCTTCCTCATTCTCAGTGCTCTACTGTACTGTAGATACTGGAACTAACAAGGGATGGAATCCAGTGTAATCATGTGTTAAACAATTCTGTTCAACCTTTTTCACTGATCCATGTCATATCCACATTCTGCTTATCACGCAAAACAGTTATAACTGTAAAATTACAGGATTTCCATGTCGGAAAAGCCCCGAATCCAGAAAATACCATTAAAACCACATGGTGTTGGCTGTCGATTCTCTTGTTAAAACAAATTATTAACTGCATTCTGCTAAGTGACTATAGATTTATGGGGAAAAATGTGACGGAAAGCTCTTGGCCGGCCCACCAACCTCCTTGTTAAACTCGAACAAATCTCCCACTGCTGGCCTCATTAGCAGTGTAATGTGAGCATGCTAAAATGATTAGCTGTCACATTGTAAGTAGTCCTCTTGGGGGAAACCTGGTGCTACTCTCAAATTGCTCATTGAGTGGTTGGCAGCAATAGTGTATGGTTTAATGTTATTGGTTACAAATACTAATAATACACGGACAAAACAAATGCCTCCAGCAGGTCCCATTTAATAAGTCATGACAGAACAATTAATTAGCCATTGTTCCTTATAGCTGCCCACCCACTTCTTTCACCCTCCAACATGGCACACAGGGTGGGGTTGTGACGTCAGCCCTGCTTACACCCAAACTACATCCAAGGTATTTGAACTGACTAACACTGGCATTCTTTGAGATATGCGCTCTCGCTTCCACTAAATGTTGGTCCAAGTGATTAAACCACTGCCAGCTGCTTCTAATACGCTGCAACATGTACATGGATTGAATTGACGAAGAGACATGACCGTACTCTCTGATTAATGTGAACCACAACTTCATATGACTATTATTTTAATCATAGTTGAACTTCCACTGATGATTATTTAAAAAGATGTCTAGACCTATCTAAACATGGATAAAGTGACACTACTGTGGTGTTTCAAAGCTAATTTCTTTATCTCAGACGGCATGGTTTATAGCAAAAATCAAGCAATATTTAGCATTATACGGATGTCTCTGCTGCATTATTTTCTTATTTCAAGCAATGATGCATTATTTAACATGTAAAGTATAGGGCTTTCAATTGATTAAAATATTTAATCGTGATTAATCGCATGATTGTCCAAAGTTAATCGTGATTAATCACAAATTAATCGCACATTTTTATCTTTCCCAAATGTACTATAAGGTTAAAAATGTTAACATACTTAAGCCCAACATGCAACAACAGCTGTCAGTGTGTCAGTGTGCTGACTTGACTATGACTTGCCCCAAACTGCATGTGATTATCATAAAGTGGTCTGTAAATGTCTGTAAAGGGGAGACTCGTGGGTACCCATAGAACCCATTTTCATTCACATATCTTGCGGTCAGAGGTCAAGGGACCCCTTTGAAAATGGTTCCTTAGGTTTTTCTAGTTTCATATGATGCCATTATCTTCACTCTATCTTTAGAATTGAGCCCACTACAACCTAAAAGTTGCAAGTTGTGTTAATGCGTTTAAGAAGTTAGTGACGTTAAAACAGATTTGCGTTAACACTTTATTACCATGTTAACTTTGAAGCTAGTAAAGTAGTAATGTATTTAGTCTTTGGTCAGAACTGCACCATACATTAGGACTGCATCTCACGATTATTTTCATTGTTGATTAATCTGTCAATCATTTTCTCGATTAATCGATTAGTTGTTTGGTCCATAAAAGGTCAGAAAATTGTGAAAAATGTCTATCAGTGGCCCATAATAACATCCTTGAATGTCTTGTTTTGTCCACAACTCTAAGATATCAGTTTACTGTCATAGAGGAGTGAAGAAACCAGAAAACAATCACATTTAAGAAGCTGGATTTAGAGAAGTTTGACTTTTTTTTTTCTTAATAAATTACTCAAACTGGTTAATTGATTTCCAAAATAGTTGGCAATTGATTTAATATTTGACAATGAATCTATTAATCATTGCAGCTCTACCCGTACATGAACAAAACAATCCTGTAAACACTGTATGACCATTAAACACTAATCCCCTAAAAACCTGTTTTAAAAATGACAAATCAAACATCTAATGCAAGATAAATATTCACGACATCTTCACAAAATAAACCTAGAAACCTTTACCCTCGAACCCATCTAAGCAAGAATGTAATATAATAAACTGAGCAATTAGCAGCGACAACTCCAGAGCTTTGTTCACCCTGACATTTTAAAACAAAAGTCTCTCAATACTAAAGTTCACCTTCACACCATTGTTTACGTAAAGCTTTATCCGCCAGTAAACCAATAGGTCACTACAGAGCTACACTTTATGTTACTAACAACTTAAAGACTCCAATCTCCAAATTCAACACACTCGAATCTTCCCATTGTCTCATTCTCTCCCCGATACAAATATACTGCATCAGCGTTTCTGGTAGAAAGCTGCAGATATAACAGCCAAAGAGCTGGTCTGAAGCAAAACCGCAAACCTGCACAAGATTTGAATCCAACAACCGTCTCATTTTCTCTCCTGCCTGCAGAAGGAAATGGCTTTCTGCCGAGAGAGATAAATGGAAGGGTGCTAACTCAAAGCCGTTGACATGTGTTGTGGGAATGCTTGCACTTCCATCGATTTAGTGGGTATTTCATTAACACTTTACATTACGTGTCACTTGGTAGGCAATAAGACATGGAAACATTAACACAAGGGTGTAATTATGAGACTTTAAAAAATGACAAACATTCATTTTCACGTATTTATAATATCGTGTGAGGTGTGATGCTTCAAATTAAGCTAGGTTAATTAAATGTCATACTGCATTCAAATGCATTTCATCTATTGTAAATACAGTTTGAACCTACATAATGCACTGCAGTAATACTGGCTACTATTCCAAACTTTCTATTACTATGCCACACTGAATATTGGGCTCCTGCTGTAAAGTACACCACACAGTATTAGGGGTGGGGGAAAAAAATCAATACAGCATAGTATTGCGACATTTTGCGTGACAATATTGATACAAGGACGTTAAGTGTCAATCTATATTTTGTAGCGGGCTCAGTCTTAAAGCTATAATGAATAAACTGGTATCATGTGAATTTATGTGTGAAAACCTAAGGAATCCACTGGTATCAACCATGTCATGTTAGCTTGTCGGGAGGAACACTAAATAACGCTCAAAAGTTACGCAAAATTTTGGTTAGGAAAAACTGGCATGGCCATTTTCAAGGGGGTCCCTTGACCTCTGACCTCAAGATATGTGAATGAAAACTCTGAGATGAACAGAGTGAAAACTGTATCTTATTAGATTAAACAGATGTTGACAAACTGGATAATTTGCAGTTGAAAAATGCTAATATATCATAATATATCTTCTCACAAAATGTTTAAAATCACAGTAAGATCATATCGTGATAATATTGTATCGTAATCGCCTCTGGTGATTCCCACACCTACACAGTGCAATAACAACCTAGAAAGTCTTCATCCATTAAATAGAGTTTACAGTTGGCATTGGGAAAACACATCTGCCACCATTTATATGTAAATGGCTGAAGGTATTTTTTTCTGTTTTGCTGTATCATTTTGTAACCTGCTGAATCGTGCTACCCCATTTGTTTTTGTTTTTTTTCATTTGTTTGCATCCTCAAGGTGAACCGTGCATCAAACATTTCCAGTTCTGTGGAGCGGATGAGATGCAGTTAAAGCTGGTGTACGGCACAAAGCAGAGAGAGGGAGGGAGGGAGAGAGAGAGAGAGAGAGAGAGAGGTTTATATATATGACTGTTATATATCAACTAATGCTGAGTGGTAAATCTGCAGCATTCAATTATAGCTTTGCTTTCTGCAGCCGCTGCTTCTATACCGTCTCTCACACACATACACACCTCTGTGTTTCCATCACTTTAGAGGACATTGCATTGACATACATTTGTTTCCTGGAGACTTTCCCTAACTTTCACCGCTACTTGCCTAATCCTAACAACCTAAACCTTACCTTAAACTAACCTTAAACCAGTCACTATATCCTGACAATAGTGCATGAGACAGATAATCTGAAAAAAATCATGTGCCTCTGTGTTCTCCGGTTTCCTCAGGTGCTCCTAATGGCATCTGCAAGATTTCACAGACTGGAGGAAAACAAACAGTCAGAGCTGATCTGAGGTCTGCTGTCCATCTGCTGTCTATGAGAGCCGGCTGTCAATCACTCGCAAAATCTGACCAAACGGTCAAACTAGGCAGCGCTGATCAAATATGAATCAATATTATGTTACCATAATGCTTACTTCTCTCCTCAAATGTTTTCAGAAACATCTTGTAGTGTACTGTTTAGCTGAAAAATGAGAATTTTTGTGACCCGGCTGTCATGTTGAGCTCTGTTGAGGAAATACCAAGCACCGCCCACCAGCCGGATCACAGCCAATAAGAACCCTCAATAGGAACGCTCTCTCTCTGAAATGACCTGTGATTGGTCAAAGTCTCCCGTCACAGGCGATTTTTTTAAAGCCTGAAAATAGAGCCATGAGGAGGTGCAGAAGTCTAATTTTCTCTCAGAACACTTGAATTACAATATGCTGAAAGGTTACTATGGGAATTTTACCCAATGATGCCAAAAACGTTCTGCCTACTGCAGGTTTAATTGATTATCAAAATAGTTGGCGGTTATTTTTCTGTCGTTGCAGCTCTATTTATATCCCCACAAAATGAGTAATGCACACCCACACACACACGTGCGCTCCCCTCTGTTGCAACTCAGTTGACTTTTACAAGTGCGTGTATCACTAAATGTCAGCCAGTCTCGGTTGCTATCGTGTTAAATTTTTTAAAATGTCTTTAAATATAATCGCTGCTCCCTCGTTGGTGTCACAGGCTCTCCGAGCCAATTAATGATAATTCTGCTGTCCTGAGCCAGAAAGTTTAAATCACTTTCAATGCTGCAGTATGCATCTGATGTCTGACTGATGTGATCTAAAGCAAAGAAAAAAGAATCTAATAGATTCAGCACTGTTTCATCATTAAAGTGTTGTTTTCGTTGTTAAGAAACGGTGCAAATATACTGAGATCAGTGTAAAAGCAGTGGTACGCTGAAGGAATATTCCACACAGGGAGTCATGTGAAAATCATCACTGTTCATAGTTGTCGTTTTAAAATTCATATTCTGAAGTCTGATGGGATAAAGGTGGTTGGCTGTAGACTTTTAATAAATACACAAATCGACAGCGGTGCTTTTAAAGCGCTGAATATGCTGCATCGCTGACCTTCACGAGCTGACGCGGGGAACACCGAGAGCAATATCTTTTGCAGAACAAATCCCAGCGGTGCTCACATTTAAGTGCTGAACACTGCCCAGAAAGTATTTTTTTTCCGGCTACTTCAGGATAGTTTAGCATTTACAACTCTCCAGATGCTTTTCCTGGGTGGGCAACTGGCAGAAATGTCAACTTTGTAGTGTGACTGACGCATGAATCCTTCCACTGAATAACTCAGGGACGCACTCGTTCATGCTGAAGTATCAACACATGCTCAGTAAGTTCACATCGTCCTCACGTATCAATGGGAGGGATCTTTCCACGGAAATCTTTTTTTGACTCACCGCGTGTTGACGTGTTCAGCCAAGTGTGTTATCTGCCCCGCTGTCAAGATCTCTTTTTTTCAAGCATTTAAAAAGAGGAAAAGGAGTCACACAATAAACGCTCGCAAAAATAAACATGCATTGTCTGCGTGTGTGTCATCTATTATTCATACTACCATGTTTTTTTTCTTCTTGAGGAACCAAAGACACCTCACTGCACAATACAGCCGGAGCTCAATACACACTTGAGTAATCCTCCGCACATCCCACTCGCTGTTCTCCCTCTGTTTTCCCCGCTGTTCCTTTTCTTCTCCTGCTTGCCCATCATCTTCACATCTCCTATCCTCCTCCTCCTCCTTTTTTTTAATCCTTGTCTTTTCCCATTCTCCTTTACCTCTTCTCACTCAGAAAGCTGCTTATCTTACGCAGCCCCTCTCCCCTATTCCGCTCTCTCCCCTAACAGTGCAATTCAAGAAGCCATACTGGCATGATAAGATCACTGCTGGAGCATCTCTACACTCCAGAAGACCATGTACACTGAACAAGCACGTGTATGGTAATTTTGAATTATCTCACCGAGCTCTGCTCCTCCTCTGTATCTCTCCCTTGTATAATCTATTTTTAACATTTCTTCCCCATATTCCCACTCTATTGCTCCCAGTACATCTGAACCCCTGTTTCATCTATCTCTCCTTCTCTATCATTCTCCAGTCCTCCCTCTGCGCTTCCGTCTCATTTTTATCTTTCTCTTTTACTCTTTACCGCAAGCATTGTTCACCTTGCCATGTTCTTGTAGGACACTCATCTTACATCACCACAGGTCAGACAACACTGGGGTGCACACACACAGTTTGGAGACACACACTTTCCTTGCATATAGTCTCCACATGTGTTCTTCCCTTTTTTCCTCTTTCGTATGCTTCTCACTCACACAGCAGGAAAGCCATATGTAATGAGTGCAGGATCCAGCAGTGAGGAGCCCAGGGTCATTTTTAGATATGTAAGTGTATGTGTGTGTGTGAGAGACGTCAGACAGTTCTAGACAAATGCAGTGATGTATGCATGGCCACGTCTAGCTACATCACCGCCACATCAGCCGCCAGATGTGACATGCTGCTTAACTGGAAGTGGTAGCATGGGCCCCAACAGCCCACATAGAGGGAGCACACATTGCATCTCCTCCACATTAAGTTTGCAATAACAACTACAGTACGCGTTTCTCGCTGAGCCTCCTCAAATGAAATAAACTGAATGGTTGCTGGGAGGGACTCGTAAATGCTGCCGCAAAACGACCACAGACGGAAGCTGTCACATCAAGTGAAAAAAAGCCCCATGTTACCGTTCACATGAAGTGTTTTAACTGAAGAGACGCGGTGCAACAGGAAACATGTGTCTGGTTTTACATCTTGAGTTAAGGGATTACCAGGTCATTCCTTGTGGATTTGAGAGGTCGAAAGACATCAAAATGTCACCGTTCTGTGGCAGTTTAAAGGCATAGTCCGACATTTTTGTGAACGCATTTTCTCTTTCTCTCTTAAATATGAAGAAATGTACCATCCCATATTTGTCAGGTAAATATATAATACTATAGCCAGCAGCTGGTTAGCTTAGCTTAGCATAAATACTGAACATGGGGAGGCAGTTAGTTTGGCAGTGACTTCCTGCTAAGAAATTGTTCTGGACATTTTTCCTCCAGAGCCTAGAAAGTGCAAAAAACAAATCACACTACTGAGACTTTCATGAAAATTTAATTGGTGCACATATGGCCTCCTCACACACCATATTTGTAATCATACAAGATGAACTTATTTCAGTCAAGATAACAAGCTCTTAATGTGCCTCGGTGACCTCGGCCATCATCATCATCATCAAGGTGTCTGCGGAGCATCTGGCAAGCTTCATTCACTTTTATGACTCAGAGAAAGGAAAGCAAATAAAGCCTGGATTTACAGACTCTTTTCTCCCGCTAAGAGATCTTGATGGAACATATTTTCTCATATTGCCACGCATGAGATAAAACAGGGTGACGCCATGTTAGAAACAGGGTTTTAATGGAGTGATATGCTCTTGTAAGTCAGCGTTACAGATGTCACAATTCAGCGTCTATCCCATAGACTGTATATAAGAAGTGGACGTAGTCACCGTGATGTCACCGATTGGTTTGTGGACTGCTGTTTTGAAGCTCCGAGTTCTTCATTTTGGCTGTTGCCATCTTGGTTTTTGGCTGTCCCCATGTTGGTCTTTTGCAACCAGTGACACGAGAGGGACGAGCTAAGTACAACCAAACAACGAGTAAGACATTTGCGGACAACAACCAAACCTGACAACACCGTGGTAGCGACCTGTCAATCACAATGTAGCCACGCCCTAAAGCATACCCTGCTTTATGGTCTATTTGATTCTAAATGGGACCATAATTTACTAAATGAACATCATGCTGTAATGCAGAAGACTTGAAACTATCAACTGAGACTATAAAGGCATGTTTACAATGCTTACTGAGGTAATAAATCAAGTGAGAAGTAGGCTCATTTTCTCATAGACTTCAATACAATCGGACTTCTTTTTTCAACCAGGTCTCGCCCCCTGCTGGCTGTTAGAAAGAATGCAAGTTTAAGGCACTTCCTCATTGGCTTCATTTTTCAGACCCAGAGGTTGCCCACTGCTCTATTCACATATGTCACACTAGAGCAGTGGTTCTCAAAGTAACATTTAAAATATAAATAAATTATAATCCCGTTCTGAATTTATTCTTTTTTTAAAATAGTGTAATTCAAAGCAATTATTTAGTTGTGAAAAAGAACCGATAATAGTATCAACAAAGAACCAAACCAATAAGGAGTATCTATAAGTAGTAGTAGTATCAATCCAATCCTAACGATACCCACCTCCAGTAATTGCCTCAGTTTTTTTTCCAAAATTCACAATTTATTGAAAAAAAGAGAGATTGTAGCCTAAATATTTCCAAAATTCACTACGTGTTTTTATCTAACGAAATATTCTGCTTCAATCCATATTTTTCGTCGTTTTGCCTTTTCTCTCCAGCACGCACCTATAACAGAGCGGTCTAGCAGCAATCCAACAGCACCATAAATTACATATATATAAATAATAATGAAAGCGGTGGGAGATGAAGAGAGACCGTTGTGTATTTTATGTCTGAAAACTCAGTATGAGAAACAACAAGTTAAGAATACATTTAGAAACCTAACATCTCAGTCACGTCAGTAAAAAAGTGGTTTAACCATCATCCTACCAACCTATTCAACATATCAGGACTACCGACTGAATAAACTATAAGAAACAACCATCGAAGGAAGACTTATTTCTTTTGAAAACATTATTAGAATGAACATATTTCTTCATCCAAAGAGGGGAATGACAAAAAAAGTTTGAGAACCACTGCTCTAGAGGAACAAAGGCATCGGTACAATCTGGCCAATATGGAGCTAATACCTTGCAATCTGGAGAGGCCATTATAAAATCTGCCATCATGTGTTTGATAATCGTGTAAACAATCATTGCTTTAGCACACAAGACAGCTGATAGGATGCAAGGAAACGGCTGTACAGTCCCGGATGGGTTCAACATTTAAAACTTTCTAAAAAGTTGGAATGAAATGAATAAATCTTTCCTCGGCACGACAACCATATCGATTGTAATGAAGATCACAAAAATCAAATGTCCTTTTTACCTGCTCTCCCATTGCCATCTTATCCCTCCGGTGCAATAAAATACATCATTAGACACTGTGAATCACTACAGGCTTAAATATATTTATCCATCACTTTACCTAGCCGACAGCCAATATGCTTGTCACTCAGGCGAAAAATTAAAAGTGCCGCATACGATCCATACACACTTTTTATGTGAATGAGAACAACAACTGCAACCAGAGAATCTGAGGATAAAGATAGACAACAGACCGGTATTCTCCTGAACTTTGGAACACAATTGACGGCACTTTATGACGTGCACTTTACAGAGCTTTACAGAGCTATTTCTATTTTATACCATGCTTTTAGTTTGTGTATTTGTCTTATGTTTTCTCTCCCTGGTGTTTGTGTGCGTGTAAGAGATGGACAAGATGGCTCAAACAATCACCAGCAACCACGGAGATAGGAAATGTTTGTTTACGTAAACAGCTTCTGGTGTCTGACATCTGCAATCACACTCATACTGTTCATGCTGTTCTGAGAAAACACACACAAACACATAGTTACACAGTTATAGATGTATATAAAGAGATAACTATGATGGAAGTGCCTTTGATGGCTAGATGGTACTTGTATTTGTGTACCAGGACCAGAAGGACTGATTGAGTGATTCATTGCTATTGTTACTAAAAGAACAACAAAAGTTTTTGTGTCACTTTGTTGTCAAAATGTAAATTAAAACTTGAGATAGTTGTCATTACTGGTGTCTTAAAAATGAAAAAAATAACTTCTTTGGTTTGCTGTCTAGTCAACACACAGAAACAGCAGAAATCACTGTATAATCTCACTATTTTACCTGTCCTTTGAATATTACATATTTCATATCAACATAATAAGATGTCCTGCATGAGTCCACTGATGACAGATATCAAAATAAAATGCCCAAACAAACAAAAAGGATAAAAACAAGTAGGGCTGTCAATCAACTAATATATTTAATTACTATTAATTGCATGATTGTCCATAGTTAATTGCAAATTAATCACATATTTATTTGATCTGCTCAAAATGTACCTTAAAGGGAGATTTGTCAAGTATTTAATACTCTTATCAACAAATAAGCTGCTTTATGCAAACATATGTATGTATTTATCATACCAAATATTGTCCAGAAACCCTCACAGGTACTGAATTTAGCATAAAAAATATGCTCAAATCATAACATGGCAAACTCAAACCCAACAGGCAACAACAGCTGTCAGTGTGTCAGTGTGCTGACTTGACTATGACTTGCCACAAACTGCATGTGATTATCATAAAGTGGGCATGTCTGTAAAGGGGAGACTCGTGGGTACCCATAAAACCCATTTACATTCACATATCTTGAGGTCAGAGGTCAAGGGACCCCTTTGAAAATGGCCATGGCTGTTTTTCATCTCCATAATTTAGAATAAGTTTGGAGCATAATTTAGCCGCCTTTGGTTTCATTGGTTGGTACCAATGGACTCCTTTGTTTTTTTAGTTTCATGTGATGCCAGTATCATCACTCTAGCTTTAAAACTGAGCACGCTACAGCCTGAGGATGTTGTGTTGATACGTTAAAGAAATTAGTGGCGTTAAAACAAATTAGCATTTTATGTAAATTTGACAGCCCTAAAAACAAGCTATGGAATCTTCTATCTTATTTTGTATGTTTGTATTTTATATTTGTTTAGGAAAAAGACAAAATGTGGAGATTCTCATTCAAAAAACATCAAACGTCTGTTTATGTGGGTGCGTATTCATGGGCGTCAGGCTGAATAAATTATTTTTGGCCAAACTGAAATTAACTTGGAATTGCCAAATAAAGTAATAATGCGAATAGACAATCAATTCAATGTATTAGTTATTCAACACCACTGCACAAACATGACTCCGAGAAACAGAACTGCTGTTCGAGTTAATTATAATTTGTTGACAATTGAATGAGAGTAATTCATGATAATTATAGTTAATGGTATTTAATATACAGTATATATGTAGTCTGAAAAGCTACTACTTTTGTAAACACTGTAGTTCTAGTCCTTGAAATAAGCCTGAATGAATACAATGCAGTTTGTAGAATCATGAATCTTTGATTAGCAAACAATTGGACCATCCATCCATCCATCTTCAACCGCTTATCCGGGATCGGGTCGCGGGGGCAACAGCTCCAGCAGGGGACCCCAAACTTCCCTTTCCCGGGCCACATTAACCAGCTCTGACTGGGGGATCCCGAGGCGTTCCCAGGCCAGAGTAGAGATATAATCTCTCCATCTAGTCCTGGGTCTTCCCCGTGGTCTCCTCCCAGCTGGTCGTGCCTGGAACACCTCCCAAGGGAGGCGCCCAGGAGGCATCCGTGCTAGATGCCCGAACCACCTCAACTGGCTCCTTTCGACGCAAAGGAGCAAGGACTCTACTCCGAGTCCCTCACGGATGACTGAGCTTCTTACCCTATCTCTAAGGGAGACGCCAGCCACCCTCCTGAGGAAACCCATTTCGGCCGCTTGCACCCGCGACCTCAATTGGACCGATGTTTCAATTCCAGTCCAGCAGAGAGCACTTTAAACAGTAGTTTAGGAACATAACATGGCACGGGATGATTAAAAAGTGTAAAAGGGCACTATTCAGCTACTGGTGTGCTGCTTTTGTTTACACCCACATTCAGGTATAATTGAATATACTTCCTGGAGATTAAATAGGTTTATAACTCCAGCGATTCTCCATTCGGCCGGGAGCTAGATGTTTGGAATTTGACTCCCTAACAGATTATGCTATTGATTACCTCTAATGAATGTGTAACTTCATTTTTGACAGTGAAAATCTCCCCAACCTGGGGACAGGATGAGTTCAATTCTGCAGCATCAGACATCAGCCGTGACTAAAGGGATATTGCTGACCCCCCCACATCCTCTTTCCAAAACCCATCCCCGAGGCTGTGGGGTTAGCTCATAACCATATCCTCCCAGCCAGCATATTATATTCTCCACCAGCATTCGATCACGGCCTCAGGCAGGCGGGAAAAAAAACAAGAGACATCTGATTGAGAGGGGAAGAGAGGAGCATGAGATAAGGAGTGACTCGAAAGGAGCGAGAAAACAAACAGGAGGAGGGGATGCTGTTCCTGTTGCCTGTTGCGATATTGTCAGTGGAGAGTAGTAACGAAGCAGATCGTTTAGCCAGTGTGGCTCTCTAATTGTCTAGCAGACAGCAATTAGATGGCACTCGTTAAAATGTTGCCCTTATTAGGTTACAGAGCACTCGCGGCAGGAGGAGACGCTGCAAAGAGTGAATGTGTCTTAAACTGTGGGGCAGGACCCAAAATTGGTCGACGGCCAAGGTGTCTGCTGGTGGGTCACCATATGTCAAGTTAATTAATGAGATCGGGTCTTAGGGTGAGAGATCTCCACCTTTGGCTGCTTGTTTGGTTAGGTTAATGAACTAATCAGCAGGTTACTCACCTGTATAAGTGGGCCTGGGGAGATGTTAGAGAGGCTGGTAAAGGTCCACAAGGTCCTCACCAGTCCCATCCTGTGGAAAGCAGTAGATATTGGAGCGGAGCAGTAGGATACACAGACTAGACCAATAGATAACAGGCCTGGTTAGTCTAGTCCAGTTAAGTCTTCACAGTCTGAATCCTTTAACAGTGTACAATTCCAGTTCAGGCTCCACTGGGGCCAGCTCAGTTCAGGTTTTTGTTATATGTGCTTTTCAGAAACAGACTTCGGATTGAGAGATAACAAGGTCCAGTCAAGGTTGAGATCCAGCTCCAGCTCCAGGATCGGCTCAATTCGGTCCAGTTTAGCAGAATCACATTATTCCACATGGATTAATAGAGTGGAGCTACTTCTTAGAGCCAGCCATGTCGAGAGTCCCTCTATGTTCGATGGCAGAAACAGCCATTAACGTTCAAGTGTTTGTATACAAAAACAAGACCCATCCAGAGTGTGATGATATTCCCTTTTCCGTTTGTGCAGTCTACCATATTGTATATCCGGGTTGAGTGTGATTATCTGTGCATCAAACTTTAACTGTCTGTTTTCACCATCCACTCGGTATCTGTCCGTGCACGTTGATGCTGCTCCAGATTGTGAGAAGTCCATTCATGTTTTCTGTCCATTTTTATGTTGAGACGCATCCACATATCTCTTTATGTTTCCTTTTTTTTAAATGATCTACGCCCACTGTATCCACTTCCACTGATACACAGCATTCAGTAGGTGCCGTTCCATTCAAAAGTGATTTTAAGATGATCACACCGACAGCTGGATTCTGCAGCAACTGGCCAATCAACAGGCCTTGACTCGGTTGTCCAATCCAGACATGAGAACCAAAATTAGCAGTTAAAAGTAAACCAGACAGTACAGGTCTATTACCCCATGATACTCATGGAAACAAAGTAATGGGTACAGTAAACAGGAGATACGGGAGAGGAGCTTTAGGGCCTTTTTTCTTCAGTTTTCACCAGCTTCTCCCTGGTGGTGACGTTCTCCACATCTGCCACTCAGAACAACAACATCAGGGTTCTAGAAAACAGGAGAGCAAAAACACAAAGGTTTGAAAGTAGAACATTAAAATGCATGTATTAGGGTTGAAGGAAAAGGACATTACACTGTTCTAAAAGGGACTATTTAGAACAAGGGGGGGTTAAAAGGACAATTAAAACATCAGGGGTGTAGAGTAGGAAATCAGGTCTTGAAAAAAGGATAGAAAATCAAGGTTTCTGGAGCAAAATATTTAAAACAGCAGAGTTCAAGCAGACACAATTTAGCACCTGTGAGATCTAATTAACACAGACCATTGAGAATACAGCTGCCTTCAACATGTGTTTGTAAAGCACAATTTAACTCTAAGCAGCTTTAACTTCTGTTGTTCCCAAGTTGAACGGCACTTGATCCTACCCACAGGCCCGATTTATAACGTTCTGGGTTTCATTTGTTTTCACCACTTCTGCCACAACTTAAAAGTTTAAGAAAAGCCAATATTCACAGAAGAAACTTTTCTATTTTTTATCAGTATATTACGTCCTGAGGGAAAACGAAAACGAAAATGGAACTGGAGGAAGTAAAGGTACACATATCATGTCTTTTCCTGACTTTGTGGAGCCAAACAAATGAAAAAAAGGACACAGCTAACAATTTAGTATGTTTTGAATTGTTTAGTCAGTTTTTTGTTTGCTTTAAGTGACATATCTAACATAATATCCATTAGATTTTGGCAATATGTTCAAATTTTCCAATATTTTATATGTATATATATATATATATATATATATATACACATTTGCCTAAAGCAAGCATATTTGTCCACTCCCAGGTTGATAAGAGTATTAAATACTAGATAACTCTCCCTTTAAGTTACATTTTGAGCAGATAAAAAATTGTGTTTAATCATGGACAATCATGCAATTAATCGGGATTAAATATTTTAATAGATTGACAGCCCTAATTGAAATAAACCCTTATTTCACAGAGTTAGAAAATATGCCGGCTCTGTTGTTTTCCAACGGCCAATCGACGATATTTTCGTCCAATCGCCCAACCCAAATATCCATTGACTTCTTAGCAAAAAGGCTTTTCATATGTCCCTTAGACAATTCAATCAAAACTCTTTTTAACATGGTAGAATCTGTTTTTTTCTTTTGTGAGAGCTGTGTGAGAGTGTAACTGCTGTGTAGTCGGGAGATCCAACAAATGCCTGCATAAACGAGGTCTGCTGACACGGGAAAGCAAAGACGCCTGATAGCTCGAAGATTGATGAAGCTCTACTTGCTGTGGAAGTATATTGCAGCAGCTGTTATTTGTAATGTGTATGTTTGTCAAGAGAGCATTTCTTAACTGTATTTGTCAGGAGGAATATTTCTTAACTGCGTTTATGTACAGCCAGTGCCTATTGTGTCAGTTTAAGAATGAAGCAGAGTCTTCTTAATGCCTCGGCATGTATTCATCCATCACAACCACAGCACATCAGCACTGTCTTCTACTCCATCATCCTCCACTGCTCTCTCCTCTTCTCCTCCGTCACCCTTTGCACCACGCAGATGGATGAAGGAGATGGGGTGATACAGTACAGAGGAGAGTGGAGGAGGCGGTACGCGGAGACGATAACGCAGTGTGAGTGGTGAGGGGATGGATAGAAAGAACGCAAGAAATAAAAAATAACTACGCAGGCAAAGGTGTTATAAATTGAAAGCAGACAGAGAAAGGAGAGGTAATACAGCATTAAAAAGAAACAATATGAGCAAATTACAGAAAAGGGATGTGCCAGCAGAATGGAGCGAATACAGAATGAGTACTGGAAAAGAATATAATTAAGAGAATCAAGATAAAAGGAAAAAAAAGAAAGGAGAAAACTATTGTGAGGTTAGATGATAACAGAAAACAAAAGGAGATATGTCATTAAAAAGAAAAAAAAGAGAACAAGGGAAGAATAGAAATAAGGCAGGTGATATATATATATATAAGAATTAGAAATCCAGAGATAATCAATAGAGATAGAAAGTGGGTGACCAGGAAAGAGGAAAACAAAAACTTTCAAGGACAAATGAAAGAAAAGAAAGATAATGAATTAAAGGATCAGTTCACCCACATGACAAAAAGACACTTCCTTTAGTGGTATCTAGCTATGCAGATAGTTTTGTCATGCTTGTCCCTGAGATTCCGGCCTCTACCCCAATGAAATGATGGTGAATGGAATTGACCGACTCTAAGTCCTGCCACCCTTAGTTACTGTTGCTAGGTCGGACAAGCTTTACTAAAAGAAACACGGCGACGCCGGTTGTGTGTATTAGGTATTAGTTTCTGCTCAGAAAGTGGGCGCGGGGCAAGATAGCTTCAAGAAGCCAATAGCAAGGACTACAGTATGCGGATATATTCATAATAATAAACCTTACTCTGATAACTTTTCCTATTGGGTTGCTAGACATCATGTATATCAAAATAAAAACAATTGAAAAATGTTGCTTTGGGGAGGCACGTAGCATTACAGAGATACTATATTAAAGGAACACAATCAGACAAAGTCTTGGAGGTTCACCAGAAACTCCTTCAGCTCAGACTCCTGTGAGGCCTCCGGCAGCAACCAGCTCGCCGTGCACCGACCCAGAGTGCACGGCGGGAGGCGGGAGGTGGAGAGCTCCGCACCCTGCAGCAGCTCCTCCTCCTCCAGCCAGGAGCAGAGCTTCACCTTTTTGCTCCGCTGGTCCCCGCTGGGAGCCAACAGACTGTGGGGCAGACTGTCAGACCCTGCTGCTGCAGTAAAATGAGAGGTTTTCTAAAGGGACTCTGGTGCTCGGAAACACTACCGCTTTCACAGGGACCGGCAAAATCAACCCAAAATGAAAGTTCCTCTTAGTAACTGTGACTATATAAAATGCAATGTGTCCATGAGACCAATCAAAAGTTACCTTTGAACAGACGTAGCATATAGTACATGTATAACCCAACAGGAAAGGGGTCAATTATTTGTGTTGCTCATATCATAGAGAATTAACATCTTTAAAAAACATCAACAAAGTGTCCTTATTACTGAATGGAGGACCTCTCTGCAGCTTTCATAAAAATCATTTCTTCAGTAGACAGTAATTTCAATGAAAACTATTGAGTGATATTGTCAGCAATGCAACAATTAATGTCTTAATCAGTCAGCTATATATGTAGGCTTTATAATATATTTTTTCAGAGTCCAAGGTGACATTGGATTTAAGACTGTCGTTCAAATAAAACAAGCAACAATATTCATATATGACAAAGAGAAGTATCAAGTCATCACATTTGAGATGCTGCAATCAAGCAATGGTTTCTATTTTTGCTTGAAAAATAGCTGAAATTATTAATTGATTATCAAAATAATTGCTGATTTATCAACTAATTGTTGCAGCCCTATAGAAAGAAATGTTGATGTTGATTTTTTTATGTCATTTTTCTATGATGTGAGCACCACAGATGAATCTCCAATTTGCTTCATTGTGTTAGGATGGAGGCCGGAATCTCAAGGGGTCGGATATTTAAAAAACACTGGAAAGTCACAAATATGTTTTTTTGTTATTTATGTGAACTGACCTGACCAGAAAACAAGAAACCCCAAAATAAAAGATCAGATGACAGCATGCTATACAGTAGTAAGGAGGGACAGGTGAGGAGTAGTGACACAGGGTGAGAGAAAGGGGGAAACTGTCGGAAGACTATAGGAAAAACAATCCAGGCAGTGTTCAAGTTTAAAGTGCCATTCATTACTCTTCGCTTGTAGTGTTGGCGCGCTCTCTTTGTGAGGCCAAGAGACCTTCAGATCTTAAAGTCTCTCCATTCGACACTATGAGGTCGCCTGTCGTCTGCTGCTGGAGGCGTCCGAGAGACAGAGAGAGAGAGAGAGAGTAGAGATGGAGAAAGAGAGAAAGAATCCGAGCCAAAAAGAGCAAAAAGAGTGAGGGAGAGAGAGAGACATGGAGAGAACCAGTGAGAATCAGAGAAAAAAACACTGACACAGATGCAGCAAAACAGCAGAGAACAAGTAGGGGGGAGAGAGAGAGAAAGGAAGCGAAAATGTCGGGACAGTCAGAAAGCTGGTGGAGAAGAAAGACGAAAGAAAGTGACAGAGGGAGCTTGAGAAACACAGCGGGAGGGGGAAGAGAGAGAGGGAGATTGCGAGAGATGAATCCAGAGAGACAGACGGCAGTGAAGAATGAGGCCGGGCATACGGGATGACACTGAAAGGAGTGATGATAGATTAAAATACATGGAGGACAGACAGGCTACAGGGTCATGGATGGGCCATGGGGAGAACACACTCTTGCGCTCCACACAGAGTCACACACACATCCTTGTGTTATCGTCGGCTATTTTTCTATCTGCTCTAACCTTGTGGGAGCGTTTGCACTGGCTCAAGGCGGTTGTGCATAACTACACACAAATGCATGCACAGACCTGCAGGGATTTAGTAGCTGAGCTTTACACACATAAACACTTGTTTTCCTCACTGTGAGGACATTGTATTGACTTATGTTCATTACCTGAAGGCTTGCTCTAAAATGAATATAAATGTAAGTCTTAACCCCTTAAAATGAATGGTTTACCTTGTGGGGACATACCTTTTGTCCCAACAATGTCACACACACACACACACACACACACGCACACACACACATTCAATGTTCGGTTGCCTGTTCTTAAACTAATATCACTTTGCTTGAAATAATCATATGACTGTATCAAACAAAAATCTGTCACTTAATATTCAGGTTAAAGCAGCAGTGGGAGGAATTTGAGCAAATATGATTTTAAAGTTGTTTTTCATAAAACGGTCACTATATCCTTACAGTAGTGCATGAGACAGGTAATCTGAAAAAATCATGTGCCCCTGTGAACTCCGGTGCTCCGTATGGCATCTGCACGATTTCACAGACCAGAGGAAAACAACCAATCAGAGCCGAGCTAAACAGTATACTTCTGAAAACATTTGAGGCAAGAAATAGGCATTACAGTAACGGAATATTGATTCATATTTGATCAGCGTTGCCTAGTTTGACCGTTTGATCGGAGTTCGCGAGTGACAGCTGCCTCCGTTGAATGAACAACCAATAGGAACGCTCGCTCCATGAAATGACCTGTGATTGGCCAGAGTCTCACGTCATTCGATTTTTCTAAAGCCTGAAAACGGAGCCATGAGGAGGTGCAGAAGTCTAGTTTTCTCTCAGAACACTTCAATCACAATATGCTGAAAGGTTATTATGGAATTTTTGCCCAATGATTCCAAAAACATTCTGCCTACTGCAGCTTTAAAGAGATGCTGAATCCCCATGTGGCATCCGGCACAAGCTAGATCTCCGTGTTCTCTACTGTGCATTTGTTCATTGATTTATTATTCTAACTAAGGGATAGGTTCATATTTTTTCAAGTCTATGTTAATACTTTACTCGCATACCCATTCGTAAGAGTTATCGGTTGCTATATTCATGCCTGATTCCCCCCTGGTTTGACTGCACAGTGAAGGATGAGGGACAAAGTGCACAGTCCTCCTTTAGTGCAAAAAAAAAATGCATTAAAAGGTTCTGCAGAAGCGCTGAGGTTAGCCAGATAAAGTGAATATCTCCCGAAGTTATTGAAGTTATCTCTTTAGTAGGATATTCCCTCTCTGCCTCCTCGCTGAGCCATGGCACAGGGATACAGGAGAAACACAAAGACAGAATTTCATACAGAATTTCATACTAAAAAAGACTGTCAACTTTGTCTCCTGTTTCTTACATTATTTTAGGAGGGGATCACTTTAGGGATGCACTGATACTGGATCGGATATGTGGCCGATACTGACTCAAATAGCTGGATTGGATATCGATGATAATGGGGCCAATCTATTCAATTCAATTCTATGTGTATCTACTATATACAGTATATGCTGGGATTTTAATTCCTGTTTAAGTTTTGACCAATTTGTTGCTGCATTAAAAGAGTTTACAACTGAATTGTAATTCCTGTTAA
Source organism: Sebastes fasciatus (assembly GCF_043250625.1). Classification (NCBI taxonomy): domain Eukaryota; kingdom Metazoa; phylum Chordata; class Actinopteri; order Perciformes; family Sebastidae; genus Sebastes; species Sebastes fasciatus. The sequence continues at coordinate 16,670,569 of NC_133801.1, forward strand.
TTTTGAAGATTTTTTTCCCCAAGTTGTTGGTTTACGATTTATTATTTTAACAATAAATAATAGTTTACTAAATTTATGTTATGTTGTCTATGTATTTATTTGTGACATTTTGTTTTACAAAGTTAGGAAAGCAATATTTAAGTCAAGCATGTTGTTGCCTTATACATAAAAGAATGATCCCAGTCACTTCCACACAGTGAGACATACAGCTTTTTAAGCAAACACAGGTATCGTATCGGTACTCGGTATCGGCAGATCCCCAAAGTACAGGTATTGCTATTGGTATTGGGTCTGAAAAAGTTGGATCGGTGCATCCCTATATCACCTTAGCCCCAGTAGGAATGATTACAGAAGCCAATAACTCTTTCAAAATGAGTCTCTTATTAAGATAGACTTGAAAATATATCAACTTACCTGAGGCGAAAACCCAATTTCTTATCACGTTATCTTTTTTTTCCTGCAAAATCAAAATCCTAGAAGCACTTTTAAGATTTAACGAATTCAAAAACAAATTCAAGATTATGTATCCAATTCATACATATGTTTGTGAACAAAACAGTCTATGAAAAGCAAACAAACACAAGGAGAACTATCACCCACAATGTGCCTATTTTTTCATCTCGGGTTACATATTTGACAACCGTGGGCCTTTAATGGGGCCTCTCTGTGTATCTGTCAGTTGCTCTGTTCCTCAGGCGCTCTGACTCACTGCGGCTCGCTCTCTCTCTGATCAGATCAATGTTGCCTTTCTCTGCAATGCAGCAACCAGTGAAACACATCACAGACACAGCTACACCCTGAGAAACCCTCACAGCCCCCGTACATACACACACGAGCATTATCCCTCATTGTAGGTTTGCCCTCAAAGTGCCAACGATCCTGGAATCAAAAGAGAGGAAGCAAAGAACACAAAAGGCCAGCGGTAACTTTTTTCCTCCAGGGTAGAGTGTCAAAATGAAAACCATAATAATTGCTTTGTTTGTCTGTCTCATCTCTCTTTGGAAGCTCCTCTGAGTGACGCACTTCAGTCGGTGAAGGTTGAGATGAGGTTAACGCTGTTAATTAGGCCTATAGGGGGAATGTTTGAGTTGTGCATATGGTGGCACCACAATGCTCCAACAAAGTCAAATTCAAGCTAATTCCGCGATCCCAGGTTGGAAAATTCCAGCCCGTCGCAGCGCAAATGAGCTCCTCAACTGTTCTGCTGTGTAACTCCTATTTGGCCATCAACAAACTTCCCCTCATATAGCCTCAGAAGTGAGAAAAACAATTAGAAAACAACTTGTTTTACTATGTTTTAATATCCAGTAGCCTATTCATGACTATGGCACTTGACACCATCAAATATCTTCATTCATACAGTCATAAACTGTGATGTGAGCTCATTTAATTAGTTATAAACGTCCGACAGGATACCGATCCAGCTGAGTTCACAAAGGTGACAACTTTCCCTGAACTTGCTGGCTAAGCTGCCGCGCGCCGCACAGATCTCTCGCTATCAATGCAAGGCTCAATGACACCTCATTTCAACCCATTCACAGAGGCCAATTGAATGACATATCAGCTGCTGATAAAGTATTTCTACTCAGCTGTTTAAGCCACTCATGTGAAATGGTGTCTCCATTTATTCATTCTAATGAACCCCCCCTTCCCCCCCGTTTCCTGAGTGGATTAGAGTTAAAGGGGAAGTGCACTGGAGTGGGCTTAGTACAGGAGAAAATCTACCCAAAAAGAAAATTCACATGCTCTTGTGGATTCCTATTATTGTAGCACTATTGAGCATTTCAAGCGATCTTTGTGAGCGTGTGCAAGTCACTTCAAAAGTTTTGAATCAAGAGAGCCGGGGCCTGATTACATAAAAAGTAGGTTTTATCTAATAGCCTTCGCTGGCAGTGACCGAGTTACATCAACCAATTTCCCATCAGTATCTTGCATGTGAAGGAAGAAGTATATCATCATATTATAATTGCTCAGCACTGTGCATTCACTGTTTTTGCACAACTAGAATAATACTGTGAATGCACAAGGACAAAACTAAATAAATTATTACAATTTCACTTGAGAAAAATAGTCTCTGTACGTCTCTGTGTTTCAACTGTCCACCAGCTTTCTGACAGCTATTTCCTCTCAGTAGCCATCTCTGTAGAAACTAAAAATAGTTTATTCAAGTTGGCAAAAGAGGCCGAACCACGGGCAGATGAGAGGCGAGAGATCAAGAGACAGTGAATGGAAGCCCAAAGCTCAACTAGTACTAATAGTTCTGAAGCCGGAAATTAAAAAAGAATATCTAGTGAGGCAAGTTGGGTCGTAACTACGCTGAACTTTCATTTACTGGAACATCTTCAAAAAGAGGCCAGCACAGAATTTTTTTTTTTATTTCTGGGGGTCAGACAGGTTTCATCACGGACCTTGGCTACGCTGTCCAAGATCATCCAGCCTCCTTTTGGTGTGGACTTCCTTTCATAATGAATCATAACATCATTTTATTGATGTTTCCTTGCTTTTTTACTTCTTTTTTTCTGCATGTTTTGCCATTTCTAACTTTGTAAATACGCTGTATGTATAAATTGTAGGTTACTTGCTGAGTGCTTATACCGTTTATAGCCATTACTGGTATGCCTCTTACCCCCAACACACTGCTTTAACTGGTCATGCTGATTACTCCCTCCACCACCACAGCCCTCTCCGCTTACATACCACAGTATATACATTAATGATAGTTGTGATTGCATCAGTTGCCTTGTGCATTATGTATACTATATTCTTTCTAAATTATATGTGTCGGTCGGATTCTGCTTTGTTACCCCCCTGAGGGATTTGATTTTGCTCCAGCTGAATCTAAAGCAAGTCGCTTTGATTTATATAGAGAACACCCCATGGGGCTAAATCTGAACTGTGAGTGTATACAGCGGTCTAACTATACATATACTGTAGTAAGGATTTTACTTTATCAAGGGAGTGCCTGAACACTTTACTGGTGTAAAAATGTACTTTTGTTGACTTATTCTTATTTTATTTATGTATTTTTATATGGAAAGAAAAATAAAAAAAATAAACTAGAATATTCAGATATATCTGTTAGAGCATTTAAAGGTAGGGTTGGTAGTGTTGTTCAAATTATATTTTTGTTATATTTGTTGAAAATCTCATTACATCTGGACAACAATCAATAAATACAAATCAAAAAATCAAGTTAAATCAAATGCTCTGACAAAAAAAAAGGAAAAAAATGGTATTTGTGGCTGTTGCAGGATTGTAATAAACACATTTTTTTTTCAGTTGGATTATTTTTTATAATCTAGTATACTCTTGCTAGTTTTTAAATTTTACCGACCCTTCCTTTAAAATAATGTGTGATGTGTGTTGTCCCTGTTGCAACAATTTGTTATAAGAAGGAAGGCACACAGATGTGTGAATAAAAAGACAAATCCAGTTTGCAAAAAACGCAAATGTGTAACGTTCTCATGATGACATTTGTATAAAGAGGAAATTAGGATTTTCCAATTTTCTTCCAATCTGGTATTGAAGCTAACCTTAAATAGCCTTTCTCTTGTACTGAAGTAACTTTCCTTTTAGTGCTCTGGTTGTGTCATTCTTAATGGCAAACGAGCCTTCTCCGGGTGCTTAAAGTCTAATAGTTTGTAGCACCCTAATGGAGGATACACAAGGAACACCGACCGGAATAACGTTAGCTGGGATGCGATGTGTGATCCCACCTGCATTACCAAATCCCTCTCTCCTCTGACTCCAAACCACTAACATTTCTTTGGCCGCTGACACAGTCTCACTCGCTATGCATGAGAAAAAAGGCCCAAAAATGCAGTTTCTTGCAACAAGGTCGCTGCATCAGGTACATCTCATTTGGGCAAACAAAATAAACTCCGTAGTTTCTTAAAAGCTTTGAAGCCTGCTGTGAGTTCTCTTCCTATCTACCATGTACAGTATCTCCCATTGTTTAGAAATTAAGCTAAAACACTGTAGGAGGTTAATTCAAGATTGTTTTTGTCTCATGTAAAAAAAAGTATAAAACCTTTCTTATACAGACTGAGCACGTGTTCCCCCTCTGTTTCTCTTACTATGTTCCCAGTGCACGAGGATGGCATCTCTCTTATTCATCCTCTCGTTCACACTCACTCAGTTTCTCACTGTTCCACACTCCGTTATTATCTTGCTCAATTTCACACCCTCAATCACACATTGTCTATTTCTCATCCTCCATCTCTTTCTGTTGGACTGTTTTTTTTTTTTTTTGGGCTCTCCATTCTTGGTAATTCCCCACTTTTCCTCTATCAACTTGTCTTTCTTTCCACCTCTCTGAAATGCTTCCTCCTTGCTCTGCTGCCTGCCTCCTCTACGTCTATCTCCCTATCTGTCTCTCTCTCTCTACTACCTGCCAGTTCCTTGGGGGAGGTGAGCTCTTTGGCGACAGATGGCGGTCTGCTTTTCATCTCAATGGCGACCCTGGAAGAGAAGCGGGCCATGGTGGGTGAGAGCAACTCCTCATTGGCCAAGGAGTCAGTCCTTGTCATTATGCTCCGTCCACCGCTCGCCTCCTCGACCAATGCCACAGTGTCTCTCAGAGTGTTGCTAGGCGACATGGCCCTGGACGGTGCCAGCGCTTGGTCGTCCTGATGGTCAGGCATTTTTGAGGCAGAGCGAGGGAGTACTTGGACCTGTGCGCCTCCTCCTTGTCCGTTGCTCTGCGGTCTCGGCGCGGTCGCCGTGATGGCTGATTTTCCGTGCGCTGCCCCTTGCTGGCTGTAAACCTTGTAACGTATCATTAAGATGATAATAAAAACCAGCACAGAGGCAACAATAATCCCTCCGATGATGATGATCATGGTGCCACCCAGGAAGTGGCTGTGCAGTGCTTGGCACTGGCTGAACTCCGTGTCCGTGGTGAACGACAGACAGCCCAAAGGACGCGTCGCAGTCAGTGATGTGACGACGTCGTCAAACACGGCCAGGACACAAAGATCGTAGTTGCGTCCAGCGGCGAGATCCCGGACCAGGAAGTCATTGCTGCTGGATGGAATCATCCTGCCAAAGACAAAAGACACAACGGTGTTATGTCAGGCAATTTAATAACTTTAAACAAATTAATAAACACCAATCAGAAGTTTTGCTTAAGCTCCTAATTGTTTCCCAGAAGTTTTTCTGAAATAGAATTTTGTATTAATTATAGGAAAAAATAGAGACCGCAAATTTGTTGACAGGAGAGCATACAATTCAACATATACAGAGAAAAATAATATTGTAAATGACACATTTACTTGGGTTTAAATGGAGCTTTTCTGTGACAGTTTTCCATAAAATTTGTCCCAAATTACTCAGTTCTTGACAGGAAACTTCTTATGAAATTATAATGAAATTAAACTCCCATAAAATAAAACATTACCAGCAAAGATGTATAATATCTCAGTTTTCAATCAGCCATAGAGAAGGATAAAGGATTGTAACACAAGTTACCTGAAGTGAGATACAAATCCCTAAACACTTATATAAATGTGTTTGGGCAAACATGTTTCAATTAGAAAGGATAACATTCATATATATGATTCAATCAAATTACAGATAAATAAAATCAAGTGACATCAGTCTAAAGGCCTTTACACAGCAGGGGCGTGACGAATAAACGACAGAAAAACACGCTTTTATTGTGAAAGCTAAGAACAGAAGGAGTGGATCTGGTCTGCTCCGCCTAAGACAAGGTTGAGAGGAGTAAAACAGTTTTTTGTCTTAGTTCGGACTACGTAGCCTCTGTGTTGCTGCTTTATAATTGTAGGGACAACATATGCGATGCGAAAACTCAAAATTGACCTTGTTCCGGAAAAATTGCTTTTTCACCGCCTGATATTCATGTTCTGTGTGAAAGTACTCATGACAAAAAGAAGTTCAAAAAAATATAGTGGCATGCGAATTTAACGGCCTAGAAAGAGTAACTTCACCTCTGACCACACCCAACTGTGATGTCACCTGGTTTCTGGTGTTCACCTTCACTGCAGCAAGGTCAGAAGTTAAACCACTGGAGGTCAGCAAAGACAAGATTTCCAGGAGGTGTTAAGTTACTCTTTAAATGTGTGCGACAGTGAAATAGAAGCAGTATGGCCGTTGTGTTGTCTGCCAAATGATGTCACATGTCTCGCAACAATGCTCTCAATGACATTGCACGGTGGAGCTGCTCTCATAGAAGCCAGACGGACCAACAACTGGCATCAGAAAGCCTACACACCTGCCAACACAAACCTGCACTGTCCAACTCTGTCTGTCCATTCAACACCACCATCAAACCAGCAACGCGGAGTCATACAACAACAAAAATCCTATCCCAAAATGACTTATGATTAGATCTGCTTGTATTGCTCCGCTGTATTCTGTTGTGTGCTATTATATGAAAGCTGAGGCGGTGACACATGCACCATCATCATATATTTCCATGCCGTGCCGCCTGTGGCACAATAGCCACCTCATCGCTCTTATTTCCCCACAGAGTTGGAATTCATAAGCCGGCGATCTGACAAACACTCACACAGATCCATCCCCCACAGCGGCAGAGATCATCATCCTCTGATTAAACGCATTCCCCGATTCTCACCATTGTCAACTTCTGTCTCGGTCTTTCCCGAGGTAAATACCATAGCTGTAGTTTTTCCTTGGCAGGATGCTTTCCTGGGGGAACACAGGGACAATGCTTGTCTTGGTTTTTGCTTTCTCTGTGCTTCCTCTAGGGGTCTTCAGTGTAACTAGTGGAATTGTCAAACACCCATATGTCATTGCTGTATTTTATCTAAATCATATTTCCCTTCTGCTTCATTCACATTTTCCCCGATGTACTGTAAGTCTTTCTGCCTGTGCCGAATCCCTCCCCCATAAATGCATTTCCACCTCTGCACAGAGACATACAGGCTTTGCAATATAGTGAGTGAAACACGACTGATGGGAGGCTAGTGTATGTGTGTATGTGTGTGTGTGTGTGTGTGTTTGTGAATGTTTGTGAAAGCCAGTGGGCAGCAGCAGGGTATTGGTTGGCCTAGTCTGAGTGCCAAGCTCATCGATGCCATTGAACCACCACCACGAAGTATATCTTGGCAGATAGCTCTGTGTGTGTGTTTCTGTGTGTGTGTGTGTGTGTGTGACCTTGTGTGTCTGTGAAGTCTGGTGTGAAAGGATCCCCGGACTGACTTCTTAATAGGAATCGAACCGGGAAACTCTAACTGCCCCGATGTTTTGCCGAAGGGTAACAGCGTGATTTGAGAGCAGAGCTGGACTGGGGTTCCCGTAAGCTATTTCAAAAGGGGTAGTGAAAGAAATAGAAGAGATATACTGTATGTAGTCATAGAAAACAGCGCCTCCGTCCACCTTATTAAACTTCAAACAACTACAGTCTCCTAGCTGTGTTTGAACAAAATCATGCCAGGGCTGTTTGTGTCTCCTCTCATCTTCGCAGTGAGACAAACTAAATCATAGTTTATAAGGGGGAGAAATTTCGGGGAAATCAGTAGGAGACCACCAGGGCTGTCCTTCAGTGGAATCCACAAAGCGCGACATGTGGGCTTCTGATCCGATATCTGCAGTCTGACGCACTGTTTTCCATTTTAACAAGTAACTTATTGTGTAAATTTACACAGCATTTTTTGCTGTTTGTGAAAACGATCTGCGATTGTCACGAAGCAAAGCGAGGTGTGTAAAAGTGTCCTTTAGAGCTCATCTGACTCCAAAACATGTTGTGTAAAAGTCGTGACTGACTCTAATTAAATTGTCATGGAGACAGAGGGAGCAACTTCACCTCTTCTACTAACCGTGCATCACTTTTCACAATATTCATACAGTTGACTTGTTAGGAGTTTAATGGCACCGTAAGTCAATTTGAATGTTGGATTGAGCATATTATGACAGATCAGTCAGGTTTTGGTTCAATTCCTTTCCAATTAGCTAATCACAAATTATGGGATCCCCCTGCCATCACTTCACAATGTGAGAATTTGCCAGACAGGGTAGTGTGAGCTATTATTTTGCCAATAATTGACAACAGAGAAGAACTAATGAAAGAGATCCAGTGTGTAAAGCACTATAATCTCAGCCAGTTTGTGACATTTTCCAGTGTGGCGATTTGCTGTCAATTGGCTTCATTTCAGTGAGCTCTTTGTCAAGTTGATTTGATTAGTTTTATTCTGTTTCATAATGACTGGGCTACACTGAATAGCGATCTGTCAGTGATGACAGCTACATCCTTCTGTGGGCACAAATAGGGAACTAAGTATGTGCATTTTTTAAGGGAAACTGCTGTGGAATGATCCCTTGTCCTGTCTAAGGACGCATGATTTAATGTCCATCTGTTATCAGTCAGTCTGTAAATTAATCCTACGTGCAATGACAGACAAAATGAAATGACGTTAAAAGTAAATGATGCAACTAGAATCTGGGTAAACCAATGGCTAGCGAGATGTTACTTAGGACCAGGCGCACAACGTGAGGGTTAGCTGGTGATACATTTCTATTTGATATAACACAGGGTTTGCGTCTAGAAGGTAACCCGCAAATTGCGAAAACTGGCAAAAACTCTCGCAAGACTCCCTGCCCGACGACCTATCCTAACCATAACCATTCAAGGTCAATGCCAACGTACCCCATACCACTTTATGGCAACGTGACGTTAACCGACAAGACATCCTTGCATGCAGAGTTGCTGTGGTTAAAGCACCACCCAGCTGCAACAATAACCCGATAATCTGCTGCGGTGTATGTGCAAAACAGGCAGTAACAGTGCAGTGTGTGTTGAGCTGCAACGATTATTTTCATTGTTGATTATTCTGTTGATTATTTTCCCGATTAATCAATTAGTTGTTTGGTTTATTAAATGTCATAAAATGTTGAAACATGTCGATCAGTGTTTCCGAAAGAGATGACGTCCTCAGCTGTCTTGTTTTGTCCACAACTCAAATATATTCAGTTTACTGCCATAGAGGAGTAAAGAAACCAGAAAATATTCACATTTTACCCTGGAATAACAGAATTTTGACTTTTTTTTTCTAAAAGATTTCCTCAAACCGATTAATTGATTATCAAAATAGTTAGCGATTAATTTAATAGTCGACAACTAATCAAACAATCGATTAATTGTACTATTGTTTGTACAGTTTATTTGTCGGTCCTTTAAGGTGGACCAGCTTAAAGGTCCTCTGAGTTTTCCTCAGCTTTGTTTTTTTTTATATTTAAACTATTTAAATTATTAACATCCCTACTACAAACCATGCTCTGTTTGTATCAGGAAAACACAAAGTTGAAGCAACAGCATCTTGTTGTATAATTAATTTGTTACAGTGAGAAAGTGAGGAACATCTGTTGAAAATAAAACATGTTTTCAAAGTCATTGTTAGAACTGTAATTGTATTATTAAGCACTCATATCTGTACTCGGTATTGGCAAGTACCCAAATGTACAAAACACAGGTGGTGTATCCCTACCAAAAGTCATATTTTCAATGAGTATTCATCATTAGTAATAGGTATGCACCTCACCTCTTCACCTTGCTCACATTGGCGAGGAGTCTCTACTCTTGGCATGAATCTGTAAACCCCACACACCACTGGACTTGATCATATGCCAGGTCATAAATATCAATTATGTTATCACTGAAGCAGCTCGGATCAATCTAATCCAACCAGTGAACCCTTCCACGCTACCCAGATAATCTTTGCAAACCATCAGAGTTGCTTCCAAACACAATCTCTCCCACGATTGGCAATGGGGGCAAATCTGGTGGAAATCAGCATTGAAAATTCCCCGGTGTGCCCCCCAGCCTGTAAGGGCTCTGTTCTTAATAGGAATCAAACCGGGAAACCTCCACTGCCCCGAGGCTTTGTTAAAAAGGCAGCTGCACATGAACCGAGAAGTGAGTGGGTGGGATGAGGTGGAAAGGGGGATGTTACACCACCACCACCTGCCTCGTTAAATCTGAAGGATTAAATGTTCTCAACAGAATCTAATGCTTTAAGCCAACTCTTACATTTATGTACAGCGCATGTATTTTTCCTATTTTTCTACAGATATTTTTCTTTCATATTTCACCCAGATTGACTTCAGAAAGGGTCAGTTACAGAAAAACCTTGGAGCAATGAAGGATTTAACTTCTTGTTCAAGGACACTTCAACAGGCTGAGTGTTTGCTGACACAGGAGAATGAACCCGGGCGTTCCGCTCGAAGGATGCTTTACTTTTTCACCCCCCCCTACGCTGTTACCAGATGTACAAAAAAATTATCGCAGCAATTTTCAATTATATCTGTAATGAAATCAGCATATGGTATTTAATTCGCTCACTGGCCGGCATCTGTTTGTGTTTTGTACATCCAAAGTTATACAGATGTGATTTCGAACCGATCAATAATTAACTGTGTTTGGGAGTTGTGTGAAGTGTGTGTCATGCCTTTAAAAAAAAAAAAAAAAAAAGGGACAAGGACTGCTGGGCAAAGCAGAAATGGTTCAGCAAACCCATTTGACACCGCAATCATACTGGATGATTTATTCAGTTAATGGGTTCAACCACGGACACACACTCAGAGGGAGTTAAACAGCTTTCCTTTCCTCCACGACTCAGATTCAAAGACACACAGAGCTACTGAGCACAACTAATGGTTTCTACGATTCCGCTGCTCTCTCACACACAAACACACACACACACACACACACACACAACAAACAGATCAACAGTCAGTTATGTTTTGTCACTCCTCGGTTTATCACTCCCAGTGTGTGTGGGCGCACGTTCACACACACACACACAGCTAAAAACTCATTCAAATCCACAAACAGATAAACTATCTCACTGTTTGAATTGAACAGATTAGCACGCGCCATGTGATCTGGCTCTTATGTACACATGCACAAAAACTACTGACAATAGTCTGATTAATGTGTTTAAATGATTGCATAAGCCGACAACTCCTCAAAATAATCCCCTTTCCCCCTCATTTATTTATTTCTTTAACAAGGCTGATAACACGTGAACACTAGCGAAAAGCTTTACAGTAGTGCGCACCATTGTTTTCCTACGGAGAGAGCAGTCACAGCAAACCTTGAGGAGCTGCTATACTCTGCCGATATATAGCACACCCTTCACATTTTACACCTTGCTGCTGCAGCAAATGTGCAAATTATTTAAACTTGAACCCCATTTGCTGCTGCTGACCTTTTAAAGTATATCTAATCAGATTATGCTGACCAAGATGCTGAAAGACATTTTTCTTACAGTTACAGCCATAAATCTGCAATAGTACATCATGTTCAACATGACAAAACACACATCACATGGTGCCGAAACAGTCCTCAGATGGACTTCAGCCTAGACAATTAACAGAACATATTCATACAATGCATTTTTTTTTAAATCAAATGTAATGTACGCTTTATACTATTTGGACTATTCATTGCACACGAGTAAACTGCAAACACTTCTATTACAGTATGTGACTGGAGGCTGCAGATGGAAACTGCAGCGGTCCTTAGGACAGCTATAGGAATTCAATACAATGAAAGGGAAAACCTAAGCTGCTGTGGAAATCGGTAAGAGTAACCCCTTAAAATAGACCAGTGCACACGGTTTCCTACCCTCATACAAAGATGATGAGCTGGACAAAACCTGCCCATAATCCAATACATCCACTACAAAGTATATAAATGCCATAACGGTTGTTTCAAACAATGTGATCAAAAACACTCATTTATGTTCCTGTGATTGCTGTGAACACTTGTTTGTATTATTCATAACAATGTTCACATTGTTTGTATCAATTTTGACCATGATGAGTCCATGAGTGCTGTTTTTATGGCTCGTGTGGATGGTGCATGCACACCTCTGTCTGCAGCTTCAGTGTCTTGCGGGCCCTCTCCCCTTAAACAGCACCATTTTGAGGTTGCTGTGTCCATGCTAACCGTCTCCTCTCCTCGTCCCTCTGTTTGCGAGTGCCGACGTACCTCAAAGTCACGTTTGCGGGCCCTCTCCACTTAAACGGTGGCGTTTTGAGGCTGCTGTCTCTGCGCATTATACGCACCGCCAATCCCGGCAGTGCCCGGCTGTAAACCCGTACGTAATGCAGCCTGCATAGGCTTCCTTTCGGCCCTAGCCTCGCATGTGTTTCGCTTTGACATAAGAATCAGAAACGAGCTCCAGGACTCAGCCAGACATTTCTTCGTTTTCGGCTGAGATGGACGGCATAGCGCTTCAATACGTGTCTTTCGGCTTAATTAAAGACTTAATTCATTTTTTAAGGATTCTGTTATTCTACAGTATTGTTGTTTGCAGTGTTATTTGTTATTGAATAAGAAGCATTTTCGAAGGGTATTGGTGTTATGAAGGTTTGGTGTGTTTTATGCATGTTTGTAATTCTGAGGGGTTAAAAAAAAACATGGCTATTACTATTATAGTATACTGTTATTACCTACCCAAAGAACGAATAACCAAATAGTCGCTACTTTCACCTCAGTGACTTCCACAGTTTACAATTGCTGAAAGATTACTAACATTTACTAAGTTGTCTTTCTTCTCTACACAGTTTAGTCTTTGAACTCTGGTGTTAATAAAGCCTATTAATAAAAATTGCACCCACATTTTGACTATGACTATTTTGAACCCCCACTGAGAGCCCAATGACATTTCACAGCGACCAGTTGTAACTGGGGAGCAAGGCCTACTCCTCCCCCCTGTGCTGCTGTGTGTGACAGCGAGCAATCTGTCACAGCACATGCATCATCTTGAATACTGAACAGCTATGGTAATGTCGCCGTCTCTGCACATTTTCCAGGTGTGATTCAGAGAAAATTGCTCGGTGTGTTTTGAAACCATCAGGCCTATTTTCTCATGTATCTCTACATTTTAACAGAGAATACAGTACATATTGACATGCTTCCCCCCGTCATCAGCTCTCCTTTCTCGGCTTTTCATCTCGGCTTTCAACACCACTGCAATCGAAGACTAGTAATTACTGTCTAGATTGCTGTCATTTCCCCAGGTTATTCCTCGCCTGTTTGCTGCAAAGCACGACTTGAGTGCGCTTTTTGCCATCTGACTGTTTGATAACTAGGAATGGAATGCAATAAAACCGAATTTGCATACTTTCTTCGAAAACTAGCCCCGTCAAGCCACGTCATAGTCTATATATAGGTAGGCAGGTAGGTAGATAGATACCACTTTCATTTCCTAATCATTTGACTTGTATTTTTATGTAAATAACGTCTAAAAATGACAAAGTAAAAGGATGGCATTTAGAGTTTTTGACGGTTGGAATGTAGCACAACATGGAATTGAAAACAGCGCTGTTTATTTAAATGTGAATTTGCAATACAAATATTTTGCCCCTAAAACCTATCAATAATCGTGATAAATAATCGTGATCTCAGTATTGATCAAAATAATCGTGATTATCATTTTAGCCATAATCGTGCAGCCCTAGTTCAACTCATAGCCTTTCACACTATCATATTAGAGGGATGGTTGATGTAACTCAAACACATGCACATTGGATTTAGTATTCAATGCCCAAGAGCTGCCGTTGTGTCTGTACAGCAGAGGTGTAGTCAGTCTGAGGCTGATGAAGGCCTTGGTGTCTGTGGCCAAACGGCATTAATAGATGCTAATAGACCTGTTATCAGCAGCTCGGCTTTGTTAGCATGTCATTATGGTCTTGTCTCATGCGAGAACAGTGACGGGTTCGTTAAAGGCACTTGTTACAACAGCCGACAGACGAGGGGCGCTGCACCGCCGAGTCGTGTGTGTGTGTGCGAGTGTGCCCAGTCTGACATGTCCATGCCCACTGCGGATATGTATACTCACATGCATGAGCCTGACATTTCCATGCTGTCTGAATTCAGTTATGTTGACTGACGGGAGGACGCTTTGTTTGTAAATACTGTCCATCAATCAGCCCCTTGGGCTCTCAAAATGCATACACACTCATATGAGATGTCATGAAGTCACATCCGGAGCCCTGGGTTCTGACTGTTGATCTAAGCAAAACGTCAAGTGAATATTTATGATAATGTGCCCCGGCTGTTATAAATAATTTAATATGCCAATTATTCCTCCAGTGCAGGCGGCACAGAGTAGAAGAGGGCAAAGGGTTGACAGCAAAGTCCCTGCAGCACACACACGCCCTGTCCGTCCTGCTAGACACACTGCAAAAAATTACACAAAACGTGTCACTGAGCTGGACATGGATGGATGGATGTGTGCATTAAACGGGATTTCTCAAACCTAGTAAAAGCATCTGCAATTGCAGTGATATCATTTATTGGAATCGTGAATGTTTATAAAAAAAAAAAAAAACTTTCAGAGCTTGTCATTTTTTGCAGAGTAGAGTAACCATTAGGTATTCACAGGACCCAGGGGACAGAATCTGATGTTACAAGCTCTAATTATGGAAATAAGTGGCACATAATTAACCATTCTGTGTTGACTTCCCCTTTGGGACCTCGGGAGCTGAGGCCCCGGCCCTGTTGCTCCCTCTTAGGAGGTGAGCCGTCGCCCTTCATCTTCCCCTGGAGAACTGAGTCAGTATTTTTAAAGTTCCACCGAGCGGCTTGGTCTCTTAGATTTCAGTGTTTTGACACAGTCCCCCTCTCTCTTTTTTATTACCATAGCCTCTATTTCTCTCTCTACAACCTGTATACTTCCCCTCCCTCTGTGGTTCCCCTTCACTCTCTGTTTTTCCATTTGTAAACCTTCCTATCCTGATGTCTTTCCATTCCTCTCTCAGCCCTCTCCTACTTAATGTCCAATCTCCAATTTCTCTGCCTCCGTCTGTATATTTTCTATTCATTGTCTTTCTCTCACACGCACACGTTCAGACAGATCAGATTTCAGAGTTGAGACAACATTGCAAGAACATTTGCATTTAAATAATTTGCACTGTTTTTTAAGCACCCACACGGACAGGGATAACAACTAAAATGACAGCGCTGCTGTTCCATTTGCTTTCAGAGACAATATTACAATACAATTACTGTATTGTGTACTGTAACTTTAAAAATGTGCTTGTCATTAACCTTTTCTTAACATATTGAGACCTGAGAGCTCATTAGAAATATCCTCTCACTGCTCAGAGCAGATGTAGTCAGACACATTTGCAATGGAGTAATCACTTCAAAATAAAAGCTCTCCTTATATCTACTAATTTATATCCGTCACATGTGCAACTATTCTTTCTCCTAAAACTATAATAATTACATTTTAGGAATTTTTATCTTAAGATGATCAAATTAAACAAATTTAGAGTTTGCCCATAATTCACAATAATGAATTAATGAAGCATGGATGAAGTTCGAAACCTATTTTAGTAGGAAGTAGGAAAGCTGTGTGTTCCGTCATTCTCCGTGCATGGCCTTGTCCTGCTCCTTTCCAACCATTCAACCTTATAGATGGCCAATTTTTACTAAATAAACCCAAATTGCACTGTAAGTAGGTGATCAGCTAGGGGTCATTAAGCAACATGTTAAATTGAAAGCTTTAATTATTTTGGGTTTGATTTGATTCATATAAAAAAGTGTGTGAGTCCACTTCCTTATATGTAGCCAGAAATAGAAGAAGATAGCACGCTGGCTATAAAACTAAAATGTCATTTGTCATTCCTTGACACCATACAAGATGAAAAGCTAATCCAAGTTATTGTTTAATTTGGCTAAACCAAGTTATTGTTTCATTTGGCTATAGTATAATATTAATTAACATGCGTTAACTTAAGAGGGTATTAAATCCATTGTCATGTCAACAGGCTGCTCCCTGTATGATGACTGCATGACCTTTTCCATGTTTTCGGCTGGAAAAACTAGAGAGACAGGAATCTAAATGATTGTTGTCATTCTGGTGCTAAAGAGCCTGTTCTGTTCTGCAAAGGAAACATTGCAGAATAAAATAAGCGGCTCAAAGCCTCACAGTGTAAGACCGGTGTGTTTATATTGGTGTGTTTTAAGTAGTTCATCATATTCAGACCTCGTTTTCTTTGACAAAAGCAAAAACTAGAGACCGTGTTGCGATGGGATCAGTCCTGCTGCTACGCCAAATTCGGGCCACTTCCTTCTTCCCTACTTTCATCGCCCTTGCTCGGAACACACCCATCTTCAAACCTGACTTTCATTTTGATCTCAACTACACATCTGTGAAGTTTTATGACTGCTTCTTGCACGGTTGCGACGCTATCACGGTCACAAAATCTGTCCACAGACATACAGTATAAACACCTGGCAAAGTACTCAAAACCGCCTACTGTGGTAGTTTCTGCCACAGTAGGCGTCTCCAGGACCACATTTTGCCACAAGTGAAAACAACACCAGCGTCACTGTCACGGCTGGTAAAAACTGAGCTTTAAAGAACTCCTAAAGACATCCAACAACAGCACTGCTTGGACCGTCAGCATCAATTAGTTACCTCGCAGCACATCGAACACTTGGCTGGCCATATGTGTGCTAATATTTCTTTCTGAGACATTAGAAAAATCAAACAATTTGCAGAAGGGACCTCTGCCTTTATAGATGTATCTTCTTGTGGCTAGCTCATTAGAAATGAGTGACACTACTAAAAGGCAAGATGGTATAAATATCTTTAGTACTTGTGAGTGGGTAGCTCATGCTGTTCAAGATTACCTGTGTCATTATCATCGTTGCTCTTCATCTATTTTCTGCCATACATTATAAGTATTTGCCTCCTCCTCCTCCTTACTCAAACACTTCATTCTTTCCATTTTGCGCCCTACAACTATTCTCCTTTACCTCCTACTGCTTCTGCTTTGCCTCCCTTCCCTTTTATATTAATGCTTTGCTCTGGATTTCTATTGAAGTAACACAAGTTGTACAAGTACAAACGGAGAGAGAGAAAGCTGGCCTCAAGGATGAGTGTTTTCTTACTTTTGTTCTTTTTGTTATTGTTTTATTTAGAAAGTCTGTGAGTTGAAATATCTTGTGTAAAAAATCAGAAACGTGAGCTTATGTGATTCTGTTATTAGGCACAGAATTCCTTTGTATCCAATTATCTGGACCTGCATACAAAATAATGATGTCGTGTCACTGTCAGCTCTTGATAAGTGTAAAGCAGGAACAGGGGAAATACTGGATAGTGCAGTTAATGCTTGATAAAACCACAGGGGCAAAGGGGCAACCTCCAAACAAAATAACTAGATTTCATTACATTGCAGCCATAATTGAAGCGGCTGCATTGATGAACTCCAGCCGTCCCCGGGACTCAACCTATAGAGTGCGAGCCGATATAGAGCTCGATCAATTATGAAGAGCAGAGAATGATGAAAACAAAATCCAAATTATAGATCTGTACAGTGGAATACGCCTTGCCTATTTGTTTTGCACTCTGCATGCCCCTTTTTAAATCAATTTAGTATTTTCTTTATGTTTTTAGAAGAGAAGTATTATTGATTAAGTCGGGGTTGATGGAAAATAACGCTGCATTATTCACAGAATATCTTTCTTTTGCAAATGACTTTGTGTCCAGTGTGGATTTCACATTATGTGTTGAGTGAGTGTGTTACAGCTTATGATTTCATTATGGAGTTTTCAAAAGACTATTTTAACATATAAATCTTGGTAGAGTGCCAATATTTTCGTGTACATAAGTTAGAGCTTTGCTGGGAAATCTTTAATTTTGGTGTTTGCTGATGTTACTGTCTGGAAAATATGTTGAGATCAGATCTGTACCTACAGTCTGTGACACACAACAGAGCAGTAAAGTCACCAGAGCTGGTAACAGCAAGCTAACACCTCTGTGATTGGCTGATTTCCCATTTGAAAGAACAACGAAAACTGACTCTGCTGACTTCAGCACTATAATTGTGACACACACTCACTAACAAGGACGATAAGAGGACAGCAGTAACAAAATAATGGTGGAAGAATCTGTAGCTAACCGGAGGCAGGCTGGAGGCACTCACTCTCTCACTTTTTACTAACTTTTTCTTATTCTTCATCTCTTTTTTTATTGTCCTTTTTTCTCTCTCAACCTGTGGGTCCCGATCCCAACTAGGGGTCGCCAAAGTTTCATAGGGGGTCGTGAGGCCTTCTTGTTTTTAAGGGGTGTGAACCTTTTTAAAAAAATATACAGTTGGCCTATATCTTAGCATTTCATTAATTTCTGTAAAAAAAACTAAATTAAATTGTTATTTTTAAAGTTTGGATTCTTATTTAAGATATAAACTTTAAAAGAATCTATAAGGACAAGGACACCTGACCTCACACAGCCTTCCTTCTCTGCTAAACAGCCTTGTACTGCATTAGAAAAGAATGCTGTTAACAACTAAAGAGCTAATAGAACAATGGCCAAGCGTCAGGGAGAAGAAAACACTGAATTTGTCAAAAAAGAAGCCTATTCAGTTTGTACTGTATGATTGTTAAAAATATAAAGACAAGGACAAAGAAGACAAAGAAACAACTTCCTACAAAGCAATACCTTTTGTATTAAAAGTCCATAAAAATAACAGAAAAACTCATCTCTGATGCAATATTCACAGGAAATAGTTTGTTCAAAACTCATCCAAATATCTCGTTTTACACAAACTTCCTACAGTTATTGCGTTGACTATTTGGGTTAATTGTACAGTGCATCAGTCGTTCTGTACTTCTATTGTTATGCATTGAATATAATAGGACATATCCATAAAAATATGTCACTTATTGGTCATCAGTTTACTCAATGATAGAAATGAGGTCCCCTAAGGAAAAGGGTTGGGAACCACTCCGTGCAATCACCATCTCCAGATGTTATAAGAAGAAGAAACTCTCAGAGAATTGTGATGTCCAAGTAGGGCATTAAATCAAACTTACTTTTTCCTGACTTTTCTTCATAGTGACACAGTTTGTTGAGGTTTTTTTAAATTAGACTTGGATTTTTTAAGGTAAACCCTTTTGATCTCAGGGGATCACACAACAAAGAATTCAGAAAACTAGTATTCCCCCATTTCACCTCCTTCTGAACACCTGCGGCAGCAGTAAAGAGGATGATACTGACCCTATTCCAGTGTGGTGGTTCACTGTAATACAGATTTTGACACCTCAACTTCCCCTGTTTAAGTCCTTATGTAGGGGCGTTTTCACAAGCCATAGTATGTTTTGCTAGTCAGTATCAGAGAGGAAGGGATACTTTTGGTTTGTTTTCTATTTAGTCTGACTTGGTTTCATATTGCACAAATTAAAGTGGATCAAATACAATAATTAAATTTGCTAAGGGGCATGTACGAAGGAACAAATTCCTCTTTTTTTAATCAAGAGCTGCCAAATCTATGCAGGGAATCGCAGACTTTGATATATTGCGGTTGAAGTTTTTTTCACTTTGAGTCGGCACTGATCTACTGTGTGCATGAATCCCTTCTCCTCGAGTCCTTTCCCACTCATGTTAACCTGTCGTTTACCTGTATCCATCTCAACAAATACCTGTGTTTTGGTTCGCTTGGAAACAGTCTGAGACCACCTCTCGCAAACGGTTTTGAACTGGTTGTTTTGGTCCGCAAAAGAGTAAGATTACTGTGTTCACAACTGCCCAAACAAACCGCACCAGGGGTTGAACCGCACCAGTGTTCGATTAAAACAGAGTAAATGTTGGCTTGGGAAAGCACCCTAATTGTAGTGTGTGTTGTGGATTCAACACTAATCACACACACACTTGAAACACTGTCTCCATAATTACTGTGTATTGTATTGTGTATAATTATAGGGGGAATCTAGCACCTCTCGCGTGGCCTAAGTTTGCTGAAGTGACACTTTAATGTGCAAATACCAGAAAAAGTATGTCTTCCAACAGTCTTTCCAATGCATCTACATTCTATTAATAAGATTTCTATGATTGCTAAGACAGAAACAGGGCACTCCAACAGTCTCATCATATCAGATGGAGATGTACTTGTGCTCTTTAAAGTGAAATGCCACAGAGCAATCCCCGTTATTACTTTTGAACAAACTCTCGATGTTCACTGATTCTGATTAGGAGGCTGAGATGTTCCGTGCACTATAAACAAGCCAAAGTGACTTTTTTTTCATACATAACTACAGGAGTTGTCTCATTAGTAGCAACAGAAAATATCACATCCTTCTTTGAATACTGTTTAAAGATAGCTACATATAATCGTGTTAATTTGTTCCCCTCTCTTCATTTTTAAAACCCGTTACAATTGGGATTTATGAGCGCAGTATGGCCACTTTTCTTTTGTGACTTACTAAACGCCGAATACCAATTTACATTATCTTTTGTGGGGACTATAATGGGATGATTTTTTTTTTTTATCTTGCTGGCTGCCAAACGAGTTGAAGTGATTAAAGCATGCTAGAGGATTCCGAGATGTGTCGGGAGCATGCGGTATTGCAAGGCTTTATGGTTTGGTCTTTTTTCACGGTGTGCGCCGGACATGGATAGGAAATCCAATGGATGAAAGCAAATCTGAGGCGAAGCCTGCGAGTGTCCAGTTCTGTGACATTATGATGGCATTTCTGTTCACAAATGATGTCCTCTCTTTGCTTAACAGACTGTGATTTCCTGTGTGCATTGGAGCGTTTGGCTGCTGAATTTTAGACGGTATCAGGGTCAAGCTCTGGTTCCCTCTCAAAAAAAGGGTAAGATAAAGCGGCTACATAAATTCAGGCGCAGTACTGGTGTGCAGCCACCATACAAAAATCTTTATTTACAGATGCGTTTGTATTTTGACCTACAGTTATGGCCCGAGAGCTTTGGGTAGTGACCAAAGGAATACGATTATGGATACAAGCAGCCAAAATGAGGTTTCTCCGCACGCCGACTGGGTTCGGTATGCGTGACACAGTGAGGAGCCAGGCAGTCCAGAGGGCCTTGGAGTTAAGCTCCCGCTCCGCTGCATTCAGAGGAGCCAGCTGAGGTTGTTTGGCACCTGGTAGGGATGCCAACCCCTCATGTGCGTCCCTTTGAATGTATACCAACCACGGTTGACTGAGAGGACACCCCAGGGCAGGCCTGGGACTTGCTGGAGAGGCATGCTGGAGGGACTTCCAGCTGGCTTGAGAGCTCACTGGGAGGATCCCCCCACACAATAGGAGAAGTTGCTATAGAAAAATATATTATGTTCCCATACAACGAAAGTGCGTTGTCAATTATGTTTCAAGGGAAACATATCTTCTCCCGGATTATGTTTTTTTTTTTTTTTTTAAGATTATTTTATAATTAATACTGTAATACCAGAGAGCTGCCGGGGCACCATGTTTTTGACGCATCACAAATATGATTCTATTCAAAGTCCGTAGGTAGGAGATTGAGGTGGATGGATTGGTCAAACAAACATGTGATTTTCTCCCATGGAGAGCGCTGACCGCTGCCCTGTGTCAAACATGATCTTTTACTAAACCTAACTAGGTATTTTTTTTTCAATTCACAACGTTAACCACGTGTTTAAAACTGCGACCGCAATCGGAGAGGAAATAAGATTCCCTTAAAACGTGATTGAGTTGCTTGTTGCTTGTCCTGTTGGTACCTCAAACATGACGTGAAGAAAGAAAAGAAAAGTGTAAAATAATGAATTGCCTGCCTGATTGCAATATCTGATTAGCAATGCTCATATTTGCCTATTGAAATACAATCTGACCACTTATCTCTCATGGTATATATCAATAAATTCAGACTGACCACATTTATTTCTATGTGATCATTGAATCCAACAGTATTAGTTTCCTTGCCATAGACGCATGGCTGCCATGCTCTACAGCCATTGAACTTGACCTTGAATGAAATTGAAGGGATAAAATGCTGTTGTAGTGAGGTGTTATGTTGTATACTAGTATAAAATACATGTAGCGTGATGATACATGACCAGTGGGTGTGCTTGATCCAAAATGTATTGCCAAGAAAAGCTGATTTTTTTCTTCTTCCCATCGTGTTCAATAGTTGAATAATTAATAGATTGTGGTTGATGCTTCCAGGTACATCTCTTGACACAACTAAGAAGCCATACATTTTTTAGCAACAGTGTCACAGCAATAAGCAGTTCTTTGTTCAATGAGCATGAACAGTTCTGCCAAAAGAAGATTTTGCGTTGGTTAATGTATTATTTCTGACTGTTAATAATATAATCAATCATACTACAATACCCAAATTCCATTCAAAACTCTCAATGTGAATATAAATGCGCCTTCTGTCTGCAGTTTTTTTTCACATGAAAGGTCCCAGTGACCTTATTTTGCATTGCACAAAGAAGACCACAGTGAGCCCTAGAATACCAGAATGCTATAGAAAGAGCGAGCACTTAATAATGACAATAAATCACATAATCATACGCAGTTACCAGACAGCTGTATAATTCCCTCTTCACTGGGAAGGTGACTACAGGTACAGTAAGTCTCGAATAAGGTACGCATGCAGCTGGAAATGGCATCCCTCTGTGGTGGACAGAGGTTGAACATGACATGCTGCTGCTCAATATGGAACAGACCTTAGGGGGAAGGTTGTTAGCGGGGATGCACGGTGCAAAGTGAATGAGGGATGGGAGGTAAGTGGTTGCATAAGTGTGGACTGGAACTGTCTTTCATGTGGTGGTCGCAGCCAGCTGATGTACATTTCATAAGCCCTGTGGAAGCACAAGCACGGTCACAGTGTACAAATGGCGCTGCTTATAAGTAGGTCAGCTGATCTAATGGTGCTCTATACACCCGAAGTTACATTAAATCTCCATAAGCTGTCTACGACCTGCTTTAAAATATATATACGACTGCAATGCACACAGGTGCTGTCACTGTGTTCTCTGTTTGAACAAAGCTAATCTTCACTATTAACACTGTGCCCTTAAAGATACAATAAATCAATATTAATCTCCGGTAGACACATGATTCAATACTAAGCGATCCATGACCTTTACTCTCATTGAGTCAGGGGGTGGAGGATAACCTATATGAGATAAAGTCAGCGGTAATCCCCCACTGTTACTATTGTCTGTAACAACAAGCAGAGACTTAACATTCAGCTTAAACACTTTATTTATTGCCGTGCGCTAACCGTGGCTCTTTGTTGGCAGACGTCCTATACGAGATAAATATAGAAATAATCTGATAGAATAATACAGACATATAGGATTTACCTACGGCTTAACCCCGTGATTGAAAAGAAACAAAGTATTTTATGAAAAAAGTAATTTCCTGAGTTAATACTCAGGAGTGACCTTTGGAATAATATTATGACACATTACACATAAATAAATGTCCATAAGGGTTGATTTTGATGAAATATCGCTTTGCTTAATCCATCTTAATAGAAATTTTCACTTTTTTTTTACGTCTGACAAACAGTTACATGTGTTTTGAGATCTATTTATTTTTCTATTAACCTCTGCTTTCACTTTATTCAGGTTTTGTCAAACTTCTGACTTTCACTATAATCACACATTCTGTATAATAGATGTAATAATGTAGTTTCACGTAAATTACAGTCTTTTAAACCATCCCATTGCTCCTCTTTAGCTGGTAATAGTGAGGCATTTTATTAATCTCTGTAGGGTAATTGAATCTCCACATGCATACAGAGATCAGAGTTCATGGTCAGCTATAAGCCTGATAGGAAGTGTCTTGATAAAGGACCTCAGCAGGGATGGAAACGCCAAGGCCCTGCTGTGGTGGTCTCTTTATCCATGCTGCTCCCAGAAAAAAAAGCCATTTAAATAGGGGTTGTATTCACATTAGAACTGCGGGAAAAAAAATCTATACTGCACAGTGAAAAGATTGGGATATTTCCTAAACCTTTTGTTTGAATATAGAAGATAATATTCCATGTGATGAGAGTAATCTCTGCTGCTGCTGTACAGTAATGATCTTTGACTTAATACCGTGACGTACATCCTTATGTTTGAGGACAATGGTGACCTTTATGGGATAAATACATGACATCATGGTATTGTTTATATTAATACTGTACTTAAATAATGGCCTGTGTTGTAGCATCACACTGTAACTGTTGACTGTTTTAATCCTGACCCCTGGGAATAGTACAGGAAAACAGTGGTAGTGTGTGTTTAAATCACATATTAGGATTTGCTTAACTTGCTAAACATGTTGACATTCAATTTTAGGATGGAACAGTTTTTTTTTTTTTACCAAATTACACAATTTATGTACTTTCCAACCCAATACCACTGCAACATCTTCTACTGCCGTTAACCAAACTTGATTTGTATGACACTAAATTAATTAATTAAATAAATAAATGAGCTTAAATATATAACAATCAAGATAAATGTTGAATAAATAACAAATTAATAAAAGAAATAACCATAGAATTGAAAAAAAAATCGTAAATCAGTGAATTCCGCAATATCTATCTTGAGTAAACTAATCCAGGTTTTACATCAGGTGAGACCTAGATTATTTTACTCTCAATATGCAAATTGAGATTGATTGGACATTACTCAGCCAATGACAAATCTGGAAAGATCCATAAGTGTTTTAATTGCACCCCCGTGGTTTTGCATATTCAATGTAAAATAAATGAGGCCACAGCCCCGGAGGAAAACTCTGACATGGGGAAAGTATGTGTAATTACTTTGGAATTAATTTACACTTCACTTTGTTTCTCAGTTTCCTGTGTTGTGTTCATGTGCATTTTACCCATTTATTTATCAATTAATTTGAACATTTTACTCATCTATTCTGTTTGTTTTAAATTATTATTTAATTTAAAACAAGTCAGCTTGTGCTCGTGATATGTCCTGGTGGGATCCTTGTCCTTTACGAGGGTTGTAAAGGACAGAGTATGCTGTAAAGATTTAAAAGCCCCCTGAGGCAAACTTGCCTTTTGTGATAATGAGCTATATAAATAAAATTTACTTGACTGGTAATGTCAAAAGATCATAATTAAAATCACCCTGTACATTTAATGTATCATAAAGGATTATGATTCCGAATGCTCATTGAAAACACTGAGTTACAAGCGTAACAACACCAGCCACCTCTGCGTGACAGCTGCAACTCAGCTTTCATAAAAATAGTTGTAGAAGCAACAGCTCCAGATAAACTCTGTTCCAATACACTCACGCTGCTATTAGATACAGTGACTCAGTAAATGCAGCATATCAAATGATAATGCTTCTTCTAAGCTGTACCACTCTTTTCTAAAATTGTCACTCTGACGCAGCACAATGAGCCAATCTGAGGACGTTCTTATCAAAATTAAATACCCGTAAAGCTCTTGAAGCCGCCGTTGTTTCGTAAAACGCGTCTTTATGAAGTGGAGAAGTTACTAACTGACCCCATAACTCTCTAATCTCTGTCTTTTCCTCTCTCCCTCTGTGCTGCCTCCCGTTCCAGCAGGAAGAGATAATCTGGGAAGAGATTATTGTGAGATTAGTTGTGTCTACTGTATGTTGTGTGTATGTACTCTGTTGGGGTGGCTAGAGCGGATGCAGGGGATGGACTGAAGGAGAATGAAGAGACAGGTGGGCAGATTCACAGTCAAACACAGAAAGATAGTCAGCCTGACAGAAACAGGAAAAATAAATAGTCAGGAAGACAGACAGTGACATGTGGCTCTGCCTGAAAAATGCTGAGACGTTGTCAAGTTGGCAGACTACAATTTAACATAAATGGTTGCCTGCCAAGCAACCTGGTTGCCTATTTTTGATGTGCACTATTTCACTTATACAAGCCTTAAAAGTAGCTTACTAACCTTCAAGTGGCAATGCATGATGCTCACTGACCCTATATCATCCTGTTTATTTCTGTAGAAGGCACAAACCGTATAGTAAACATGTTGCATATTTTATAGAGTTGTGTTTTATTGTACCATACAGTAGTGTACAGTGCTAAGTCAGTGCCAGCTGTCCTGAATCAGCACCATCCCCACAAGAATCCCAATAAAAAGCATCTTCTTAAATAATGAAGGTCGAACAGCTGAAAAAAGAGACGTGCTTCAAAATGCTATTGGAGCCAATATTGGCCTTATTAAGCAGAACAGGTATTGGCTGTAATGGGACCGATCCACATTAATTCCAGTTTCTTTGTCAATGTCCTTATAGAAGTTCACTGTTTCTGCTATCAGTTACATTTATTCATTCACGGCAAGATGCCAACTTTTTTTTTTTTTTTTGCGCCCCGCAGCAATCTCCGACCTCATGCTATCTTTCATAAAATGATTCCAATAAGTACCACACAGTGAGGATTACAGACTTTATATTTGACCAAAAGAGAGCACTGGTCTTAGAATAGTACACGGTATCAGCAGATAAACTGAGTTTTGGTGTCAGAATCCGTATAGGGGAAAGAAAAAAGTTGGATCCATGCATTCCTAGTTCACAAGTGAAGTGAATTTGCCGTCCTCTCTATATATTTGATATACCAGGATAGTTTGGCTTAAATATTCTTGGTCCTTGGTTGAAGAGAAGTTGATTGTTTTAAAGTAATTGTCTGTACTTAAAGAGGACCTATTATGCTTATTTTCAGGCGCATACTTGTATTTTGTCACTCTGTTTGAGTTTGTTTGGTTTTGTTTGACTCTGCTCCAGCTCCGCTCTAACTAGCTTTGTTTAAGGGCGTGACAAACTAGCCGTTATGAAATGTGTTACTTGGTGATATCACCATGTTACGGACTTCAAACAGGGCGTTTCAGGCAGTTCAGGAGCAGTGTTGCCGTTGGGGAGATCAACTCCCTTTGGCATAGACTTTGGGCTTTGTAACTATGCAGACCTTTTACATACACAAAAAACTATATAACACACTAAAGGAAAGCACACAAGCATAATAGGTCCTCTTTTTAGATTTTGGAAAAATCTTGAACAAGATGGTACTACTGAAATTCTGATAGACTTGAAGAAATACTTTTGTTTCTCAACAAAAATCACAGCAATTCTTTAACCTACCATCTGTCAGACTGACATATCCCGGTTGCATATTGGTCAAAACATTGTGTTTGCTGTATCGGTGTGTGTATATTATGCAGGCAGGCATATGTGTGTGTTTTCTCCGCTGCCAATCTCACATCGTTTGAAAGGGCAACGGAGAGGGCCTGGAGTGTCTGGACTGAAGTGAACGCAATACATCAACTGCTGACGTGTAATGAAATAAAAATGATGTAGGTGCTGTTGACACCTTGGTAAAATGCTCCCCTGGCCATAATGATAGACAGCCAGACAAAGTTAGACAATGAGAAAAAAAGAGTATAGGCCTATTTTTAGATCCAGAAAAGAACTTGAAGTATCTGTGTCAGAATCCTTTTTCACTGATAGCTTTGACCTTTTCCCATTTTCTATAAACGTGGTATATAAAACATTTCATTGGCCATTTCATGAATTACTAACTACTAAACTATGATCCTAAGCACTGCCCCTTTCCCTGAATGCACCAATCACAGCTAAGCATGGACTTTAACTTTTAACTTGTATTCTAATCATGTAGATTGGTGGGGCTAAACCAAAAGTGGTCCAATGTAGAACCAATAACTAAGGTGAAGGTGGTGCTTGGACCAAGTTTTACCTTTTAAGATATTTCAGTACATGTTTTGTAATGTTTTCATGTGTTGAATCTGCCATCATTTGTTCGGGTTACGAAATATTAAGGCTGCAACTAACGATTATTTTCATTATCGATTAGTCTGTCAATTTTTCACTCGATTAATCGATTAGTTGTTTGGTCTATAAAATATCAGAAAATGTTGAGAAATGTTGATCAGTGTTTCCCAAAGCCCAAGATGACATCCTCAAGTGTCAAGGAGTAAAGAAACCAGAAAATAATCACATTTAAGAAGCAGGAATCAGACAATTTTGACTTTCTTTTCTTGAAAAATTACTCAAAACGATTATCGATTATCAAAATAGTTGGTGATTAATTTAATAGTTGACGACTAATCAATTAATCTTTGCAGCTCAACTTGATATTATTTATTAACATACTATGTTCTAGGGCTGTTCTCGACTAAAGAAATTCTTAGTCAACTAACACTCATACGATTTTGTCGACTAATCGATTAGTTGATTTAATCGACAAATCTGAGTTTCTCCACAAAGAATCACACAAAAGCACCACTTTTATGTCGTGTTAAGTCATTCGGCATGAAATAGCATAAAAAATGACTAATCGACTAAGAGGGGGAAGCTCTACTATGTTCATACACTGTATCTGTGAGGACTGAGTGATTTCAAAGACCCATTCACGTCTTTTTTTGTAATAAATGAAATGTGTAAAAGTGTTAATATGAACACATCTGAGTATGAGTACATAGCACGGGCCCATACAAACACACCCACACACACTTGGCCATCTGGTCTGTCCTGTCCTCCTAAATTAGTAATGTGCTTAAAACACATTGATAGACACTCACACAGGTTCCTGTCGCTCTTAAGTAAATAATGTGCAAGGACAATCTCACACACACACACACACACACACACACACACACACACACACACACACACACACACACACACGTATTGTGACATAACCAAGCAGGAGGAAATGCCAGTCTCTTTGTCAAGTAGAAGAGCCTGACAGAATCAATTAGCAGGCAGGGAGAATGGAGAATACTGGATTCAATTAAACTGACAGCTTTCCCCATAGGCACACCACTCACTGGGCCATTATTCAACCAAACTGTGTGTGTTTGTGTGTATGTGAAAGAGAGAGAGAGAGGGGGGGGGGAAGAGAAAGATAGACTGAAACGAAGTGTGTGTGTGTGTGTGTGCTGGAGAGAGTGTGTTTATCTTGAGGATGAACTCATTTCTCTCCATCCGCCCCGAGGTCAGCTTGCTCTGTTAGGGATTTAGACCCACACAAATACAGTCAAAACCTAATCCCTCCTCCAGCCGTCCCCAGCAAAGCCACAACCACAGAGTCTATAGTTCAAAGAGCAGCTCTGGTATCAATACAAGGGATTCATATAGTCCACATTAGCATGGGTATGAAAATGGCTTTCCGACACAGGCCTTGAAGAGAGCTCCAGCGAAGGGAAGGTATTTCTATCAGTCCTGATTATAGCCACATGTACAGTCACTGGCAGGGATGTTGTTAGGGTGCCAGCGCAGCACCAGGGGCAGTTACAGGGCCATAGTAAGAATTAAGGCCAGAGGCATTCACCTTGGGAGAAGCATGTAACATTTCAAAATCAATAATGCATCTGCAAACATGCATAATGCATGTTTAAAGGAAACAGCACAATAGCTGAGCCTGGGTGTGTATGGAAGGTTGCACTTGATTGTTGGTGTTATTATTGTACTCTGAGCACTTTGTTCAATCCATCTGTAATGTGCGATGCCTTAGAGAGCGTTGTTGGTGGTTATTTACAGTAATTTACCTGTCATGTCAGAGCATCTTGGTTGCCGTTAATGTGTATTTTTTTTGTCCGTGGATTTCCATAAGCACTGAGTCGATTTCTGTAGTAAACTATCAGCAGTCTGTGCAGACCTGCAGAGGATTACAGTGTGCAAGTCTGGTTTATCTGTCACTCTGCCTGCGCTGAATTATGAGCAGAACCTCTACTCTTATCTCTCTTCATCTCTGTCCTCGTCTCATCTGTCACTCCACAGATAAACAGAGAGAAAAAATGTGTAAAACAAAATGTTCAGCAGGCCAAGCAATTAGAGCTGAATGGGACAATGAACCCTGACCACATCCTTTTTTTTGGTTAACTATTAGTGAGTGACTGGAGTCGCGAGAGGTATATTGTTCATAATAATCCAATATTATGTTGATTGAAGTAAAACGGAACAATTTTTTTATATGCATATTTATCGCATATATCCTTTTAGTCTCTAAACCGGGAGTAAGCCATGTGTCAGATAGTCACACTTAGCTGTCTTTCATCTCTTTCATATATCTTTTCAGACTAAATACAGATATACTCCAAGTAAATGGCAGTTTTTGTGTG
Source organism: Sebastes fasciatus (assembly GCF_043250625.1). Classification (NCBI taxonomy): domain Eukaryota; kingdom Metazoa; phylum Chordata; class Actinopteri; order Perciformes; family Sebastidae; genus Sebastes; species Sebastes fasciatus. The sequence continues at coordinate 16,700,409 of NC_133801.1, forward strand.
CAAACAAAACATTGCTGCGGCGGGACTTACGCATTTTCAAATTGCTTTTCTTGCACTAACAAATGCTGAAAGAGACAATTAAATTTGGTGAACAGTCCAATTTTAGTATTTTATCCAGAGACAGACATCACATGCATATGGGATGATGGAACAGAAGGCAGTACAGAGGGAGAGAAAGATTTCCAAACTGTAGTTGTTGGCCTCTGATTAAAGATGGATAAGCCCAGCGCACACAACAACCTGCTGTACACAGTCTTTCCCAGACATACAGTACGGCACTGATTGATGCACCACTAAAAATGGTAAGAAAAGACCACAGCAGTGACACGCATGGTGCTTCTTCACTGAGATAATAATTCATTTAGAACAAACACAGGACTTTCACCCAGGAGACCACTGCTCATGTCCCGTGTGAAACTAAAAGTCAACATTTACTAAAGTTGACTCATGCGAGTGAAGATACTGGTACCTTATGAAACTAGAAAACATAAGGAATCCATTGGTGCCAAGCATGTCATGCTAGCTTGTTGGAAAGGAGGCTAAACAATGGTCCAAATTTAGGACCGAGAGGAAAACTGGCATTTTCAAAGGGGTTCCTTGACCTCTGACCTCAAGATGTGAATGAAAATGGGTTCTATGGGTACCAACGAGTCTCCCCTTTATAAACATGCCCACTTTATGATAATCTCTTGCAGTTTGAGGCAAAATAAATGTGTTATTTTTGCCTATTCTAAAATGGTATATTTGAATATTTCTGCATACTGGGGTCCCTGAACAGTCTTGGAATTGCATAAATTGGGTATAACTGGAAAGCTGAGACTCTTGTGGATACAATGAGCCTGATTGTATTAATTTGTGATGTTAGTCCCCATAGTACCCAATTCTAGTGAGACCATTTTTTGAAACTTGACCTCACTGTATAGAATGACCTGTGGTGACCTCTAAGATCATCACAACCTCATGAAACTTCACATCCACAAACTAAAGACCTCGGACATTCAGAGGATGTATAGCTTTCTTAGCTATATTGGAAACAAGGGGGTTTCTGAGCAGTTTCCAGAACAGAATTGCTCGCAATCCAATTCCCCGAAAAATGCAATTCTTATACTCTTAACCTGCTATCTCCTCCTAAAGACCCCCTAAAGACAAAAACAGGTCTAAGTATGTCTCTTAGAGTTAAAGTTCTTTCCATGATTCTCAAAACAGAGCAAATGCAGTCACATTGCTGTTCAGAGCTTCTCAACAGCGCTGTCAATGATGCTGAAGAGGTGATAAATTAATTTTAGTTATATGTCGTATTTAACTGTTTAAAAAGCAATAAATATTGTTGGCAACTGTGATTGCTTTAAGCATCCCTCAAGTTAGTGTCTATGTTTCTGTGCATTACTGGAAGCCATTACTTCTGTTGCATATACAATCTCACATGTATCTTTCTTTCTTTAATAGCTGTTTTTGATCATTAAATCAACCTTTCCAAACAAATAACGTACAAATGATAAGTGCTACACTCCGTTCAATACCAAAGATTGATCTAGAGACTTACTTTAAAAGCCGTCCTGCTGCGCTCCCCTTTGGACATCTAGTGAGTCACCACTTTCTATTCAAATGCTTCGTGACCTAGAGGTGGACTGTAGTTTTTATTTTTAGATTAGTGGATTTAGTCACATTACTTTTTTGTACACTGATTATGTACATTTATACTTCTAAGATGTGAACGTCCAGTAACTGTCAGGGTGTCAAATGCACTTTGCACTCATGCTGTTTTAGATTCACACATTTATGAATTAGGCAATCAGTACTGGGCTGGCAGGAATCTATCACACAGAGTTATATCAAATAATATAAATCTCAACGTTTGTATGGAAACTGAGAGATGAATGAAGATACTTGTGAAACAAGTGCTGCCTCAGTTGGGCAAGAAATATTCTGAGCCGATATCCATGCAGGTTGTCTTTTTGGCCAGAAGCCTGGAGCTATAACTCTTACCATTTTATGTGTTCATTTTGGTTCTAAGTAATAAAACTACTCGGCCAGAAGCTCATTATATTTCATTATATGTCCTCTTTAAATCCATCTAAGATCGTACAGAGAGCAAACTTTCCCATCCTTATCACCATGTGATGTTTACTGTCTTGTTCCATACTATCTTCATGTGTGGCTGTTGACTGTTTGAATAGAAGAAGGCCTTTTTTATCTGCAGTGATACAGGGGATGGAAAACAATACCACTGATTCCCTCCCAAAGGATTAAGGATTAAAACCACACCACAATGAAATTGTAGTATATCCTGATATGATATAGAAACAATACTCTGTGATGTGATATAACTGGTATATTGCAACTAGGGCTGTCAAAGTTAACACGATACTAACACATTAATGCAAATTTGTTTTAATGGCACTAATTTCTTTAACACTAGAGTGAAAATACTGGTATCATATAAAAACTAAAAAAACCTAAGGAATCCATTGGTACCAACCATGTCGAGGAAAAACTGGCATGACCAATTTCAAAGGTGTCCTTTGACCTCTGACCTCAAGATATGTGAGTGAAAATGGATTTTATGGGTACCCAAGAGTCTCCCCTTTACAGACATGCCCACATTATGCTAATCATATTCAAGTCAGCACACTGACAGCTGTTAGTGTCTGTTGGTGTCTGTTGGTCTTGAGTTTGCCATGTTATGATTTGAGCATATTTTGTATGCTAAATGCAGTACCTGTGAGTTTTTTTTTTGTGTTAATTGATTTCCAATAATAAATATATACATACTTTGCATAAAGCAAGCATAATTGCCCACTCCCATGTTGATAAGAGTATTAAATACATTTTGAACAGATAAGAAAAAATATGTGAAATTAATTTGTGATTAATCACAATTTAATGTGGACAATTATGCGCTTAATCGCGATTTAATTATTTAAACGTTTGACAGCCCTAATTGCAACCACTTTTCTTGCCACAATTGTAACTAACATTGAGGCACGGCTCTGTGTTTTTCTCCGTCTAACTTCCTCTACCTGTCTCTGTCTCCCTCCTTGCATGTCCAATTCACTTTGCAGGCTCTTTTTTCACACTGTCACAAGCGGCAGTACGACACATTGCTATTTTTGTGACCTTGAAATGCACAAGATTGAAGAACAAAATAGGAGTTGCATGCAAATCAGGTAGAACGCGGCAAGGTGCTTGTATGTTTTTGTGAAGCAATTGCAAGGACCGCGTCTCTCATCTTTTATAATTTGGCGATTTCGCCTGCTGGCATGAAAGGAGTGCATGCTAGAAATATGCAATTGTGGCAAAATAATGCTAAATAATTTGAATAAGTAAGAGTGATAACAGTAATCTGAATAAAGAATAATCAAATAGCCATTCTGCTGTAGGACAGTGACCACAGGGCATTGGTATTCGCTGCAAATATGTATCTCTCAACCAGCTCACAACAAGTAATACACCGCCTGTCTGCTTCTCTTCCTGTCTGTTTCTGCTCGTCTGTAAGTAATGTTGGCACATACACGCACACACACACACACACAGACACTTAACCAGTTAGCTCCTAAACCAGCTGTAATAGGTTGGACTTTCAAGAGCCACAGCTAGATTTCCTCCCATTTATCAAAACTATCGATCCACAAACCGCCCACGGCCCATCAACCACGGAGAGAGAGAGAGAGAAAGGGGGCAAAAGAGAGAAACAGATACAAAGGCGGCGAGACAGAGAGAGGAGATTAAATTAATTTAAAGTGCAATGTTGACAGTGGGGGCCATGTACTAAATTTAGTACATCTATCATAGATGCAATACAGGAAGGCAGACAAATAAAGGAGAAGAAGAAGGGGAAATGAGGGAATGAAAAGACAGAGAGAGAGAGAGAGAAATTAAATATTATGGAATGAGCGATGTTGACACTAGGGAGCATGTATTTGGTTCAGCTGGCGGATTAAAGCCTAATTTTACATCCATCTAAGTGGGCCATAGGGGGAGAGAGTGGGGCTGAGGCTGATGCTTGTTAATGGCTTAAGAGTCTTGTAAGGGCTGCGATAGATTTTGAGTTCAATGACAAGTTGTACTTGATACACGCCGGAGGTTTTAGGGGCTCAAGCAAAAGATGTTTTCAGTTCAATACAGTCAAGCAGAAGATCCAGGCCTGCTAAAACCCTTCAGTTTTAATGTAGTGCTGCTGCTACATGGAAGCCGCATAACTCCCAATTTTGATCACATTTTCCTTTCTGGCTTTAATTGAACGCACCGTCCTTCATGTGCTGAGTAAGGTCCCTGAGCTCAAAATACAATACAAAGTCTATTTAGATATTGCATACTGTAAGTTGTGATAAACTGTGGCACTAAACATGCATACTTTTGGAAGTTTTTGGCACATTGACTTAAATTGGGAGCTTGCTGTTACTGTATAGCAAATGTTCCATTTCAAAGCTCTCCATAGAACCCCATAGTGGAGGTTGTTCTCATACACCATCCATAGCTATGAAAAGTAATGCACTGTAGTTTGTATACATCCTACTAAATTAATTTGTGTATAATCCATGTAATTGCGAACCAGGAAGTATAAAGACTGATAAACGCTGCGTACGCAGACCAGTATTCGTACCCCGTGTGAAACCAGAATTCAATGTTGACTTATTCGTCACGTATCTTCCATACTTAAGTTACGCCACTTACGTAGTTATTTTAACCCAAACCACGATCTTTTCCTTAACCTAACTCAGTCGTTTTTTTTGCCTAAATGTAGCTAAATCAATCGTTTCGGATTATCTGCCCTGATTGGTAATGTACAGTATGCATCGAAACAGAGGGAATTCAAAGACATTAACTTGCTGTAAGTATGCATGAGAGAATAAAAAAAAAGTGAAAGAAAGTAGATACACTGCAAGAGAGAGAGAGAGAGAGAAGTTAGACGGGCAGTTAAAGAGGAGAAACAAAGAGTATGAAGTAAAAATATGGAGAAAGGGAGACTCCATTTTCCGGCTGGTTGAATATATCAAAGAGGGGAAAAAAACATTAATACTGATGTTCTGCACTGAAGGGAGCTGGCTTGGTTACATGTTTACACCCTCACACAGTCCTTGCAAATGATCTACTTGGCTTATGCAAATGCAGTGTCAGCAAACACAATAACACTATTAAGCTGAAATGCGTCTACACAGACAACAACAAAGACGTCTGTACACACCGGTCGAAACAGCACACATTCACATGCAAATAACTACCTTTACATAATTAATAAATATTTCACTCGACACTATATGCACACTCATACAGGCTCTCATGCATGCATGTGCACAGATCATGGATCAGTTGTTATAGGCTGCATGCTGGTCTGTGTGCACAGCACACGGCACACACACTGACAGAAATAGACATGAACACACGTACATTCACAAAAGCAAATTATGAGCTTAGGCACAGTTAGTTGGTTGTGATTATTCTCCTCTACAGACTAATGCATATCTCTATCTATCCCACTCTCACCTCTTCCTTCCTTGCGCTTTCTATATCCTTGTTTTTTAACCTCATAATAAGCACTCACACCTTTTCCACATGTGCCTCAATAGCCATGTTTCCATCCAAATTTTAACTGAATTTCGAGAAAATCTGCGAAAGAAAATGCGAATGAATACTAGTTCCTATCCACTACTGTTATGCAATTATTAGGAGTTGGTTCATCGAGATAAGCGATAGGGGTGTAAGGAATTAAAAAAAATATAGAGTATCTTGATATTATGTTCTGTGATACTGTATCGATTCTATAAAACACTTGATTTTTAATTAATTGTTAAAATGTAAAGATTAACTCAGTCAAAACTTTATTTAATTTGCAAAGAGATGTGCTCTCTCAGTGTATGTGCCCTAGTGCTATGATGTTGGATGTCATAGGGACTGTAATAAATGCAAATGCAGATCCGCCTGTTCTGATTCCATAAAAAGTAAACTTCTTTTTGCACGGATTTTATGCAGATGATGGTGTGTTCTTTATACTATGATTCATACAATTACATTTGAAAACAATTGCGATATATCACTTTGCTTACAGTATCACAATGTATCGCAATATATTGAATCGTTACCCCTGTATCATGATACGTATTGTATCGCCAGATTTTGTTCAATACACAGCCCTAATAAGCAGTAGGTAGTGCCAATTCTCCAGTCAGAAAACCATCACACCACTGCAGAAGAAGAGGGCGCAACAAGATGACGCGATTAAAAGTGCGCCAGTCAGACCTCATATGGTGAAAAACAATGTAGGAAACTGGATGTAAATATGACTTTTCTATTTGTTTCATGTTAATGTGAGGGTGGAGGTCACAATCAGATCTCTGTGGAGCGATGCGGCTATTTTTCAGTGAAGCAGAAGCTTCAGTGGACGTTGAAGTCACACGCTTCATGTACGTCATCATTTATTCGTTCCACTTCAATTTGTCGCATTTTGATTTTAGAATTACACCAACTTTTCCACCTCAGCCAAACCTTTTTGTGACATTTAAAGATTGTTTCAAATTTTCGCCGTTTCTACTGAGTTTTTTTAATGTGCAAATTGAAAATGTGCATCCAGACATGGGGATGGAAACGAACCTAATAGCAGTGAGTTGAGGTCTCGCTATCTGTATGTGTGCGTGTGTGCCGATTATTTAAAGGGACTGTTTGTAAGAATCAGAAATGCTTGTTAACAGCGACACCTGTGGCCGTTAAGTCAACGAAAGTCAGCGTCGGGCTCGCTCTACATAGACATGAACGAGCATCGCTCAAAACAGTGAGGCGACACACGTCAGCTAAAACCACAATATCACTCTATATTTCAGCTGCTTGGCAGTCATGTTAGCTGACCAGACGAAGGTCTCTCCATGAATCACTGCTAATCCTAGTGTTGGCTTTTCATCCCTCTGCCTCCCGACCGCGGCCGGAGGGAACAAGTACGTGTAAGAAGTTACAAACAGTCCCTTTAAGAGCTGGCTATTACTGTAGCTTCCTGCTGGGTAAAAAGGGAAGAGATGAGAGAGGAGGTAGAGAGAATCATAGACAAAGTAGAAGAGAGAGTGTGACAAAGGAAGGAGGAGGATGAACAAATAGACACAGACATGAAGGACGGTGAGAGAGGAATACTTATTACCAGCCTCCGTAATTAATGACAGATCCCACACATGAGCATGCATGGGGTCACATGTGCACACACACATACGGTACACGCCCCAGCGGAGTGTAACAAACTCAAATGGGCCAATTAAAAGAGGCCGCTACTGAGACATCGGCCTATTAGCAATGACGGGACGCTGTTTTCAACAATTACCAGTGATTGCTCAGTGCCCATGTGAGGCCATTAGCTCAGGACACTAGAGACACATAAAATGCTTAGCTTTGAAACAACACAATCAAAATCAACGTGCCTCTGACATGAAAAATTGCGGGACCTTTTAACACTTCATGCCCGTGGGCACTCTTCCCAGTGGCAATACTCAGAGATCTACCTTTTAATACAGAGGCCACACATTATAATTATGAACAACTGCTGCTATGATGTGGTAAAATGCCTACAGAAGCATTTATGGAGTCATCATTTGTCAAATCTGTAGCTTGTAAATTACAAAACATACTTATTCTCATCTGCTTGAGTCATTTAAGAGGTGTTGAGGATGTTCCTGTAACATAATGTGTTACAGCACTCGGTAGGCTTCATATTTAATGTTCACTTCCAAAATAGAGGGTAATGTGCTGTGTGGTTTAAACAGACAGGGACAGGTTGTATTTCCCCACCACAGCACCACGGTGTGGTTAAATCCCATAAAAAGGTAATTTATTAGATCAACTTAAATGCTCAAATCAAGAAAATATAATGTACCATGGCAGTCTTAGCAAATAAAGATGTGCTACTGTGTTTTATGAATAACCCATAATAAACTCCAATGTCTTTGTTTTACCATACTGAGAAACATAGTGCTGGTAATATGAAACAAATTGAGTGATTTGTGGATGAGCGTGCGTCTGATGTTGGCATGTTGTCAATTCAGCAGGTAGCCTTCTATTGCAGTTTGAATGAATGGAGAAAAAAGAATGAACAGATTAATTTAATTGCCGCCCTCATAATATTATTATGGCATTACTACCAGCAGCATTGGTACACCGCTGCCGCAGTTTTGTGATCTTCAGGGGGCATTGCTCTCCCGTCCTCTCGTGTCCTCTCTCTCGCATCCTCTCGGAAAATAATTGAAAAGCGTCAGAATATTTATGGCTTTTTTTTCCCCAACTGACTCTTTATAAAGTCTCCTCTCTCCCCATGTGCTTTGTGTCGTTGCGTTGCTTTTCCTTTTTTCGGTTCTGACAATAGCCTGCAAGAACTTCCTGTAACTGGTCCGAAAGTGCGGACCATCCAAATTTTTGTTTCGGATCAAACTGAAAAGTCTGAAAGTCCGGACCAAACGAGGTCTGAGTAAGGTCTATGAGACTACAGCCATGCTAGTGACACTGTGAGGCTTCACTTAAGCACAGCAATACATTGAGCTATATGCTCACATCAGCCTACTAACATGCTCACAATGACAATGCCAATGTACTGATGTTTAGCAGGTATATTGTTATACAATTTATCTGTGTTACCTTATTACCATATGATATGTAAGGGATAACAATTATTGCAGCAGATAAAAAGTTAAGAGATCACCAAAGTTATTACTGTTTATTTTGAGGGGGTCAATTTCATGACAAACTATCCCTTATGTATTGAGATATTTCACTAAAAACAGCAAATGTTAACCTTATGGTGGTGCTAAAGGAAAGGTCACCGAAGTCAGTAGGATTCATCCTCTTGGGAACATTAATGTCTGTACAAAATTTGTATGCCAATTTATCCAGGAGTTGTTGATATTTCAGTCTGGACTGACAGACCAACATTGCCATGCCACAGTCACATATACTAACCGGAAGGTGCTGATTCAGCAGTAATTTAGAAGTCACTTCCTAATATATATATATACTGTTTGTATATACATCTCACAACTGCTCTTAATTTCATTTTAACACCTTACAATTGTAACCTAGTAAGAATGCATGAGGTTTTAATTTGTCAGCTAATAAGGCATTTTTTTTCATTCTCAGAGAATAAATAAAAGCTGCACTTCCTCTACTTCCATCTACATTACTGTATTCTCAGCTGGCTGACAGTCTCTTTTCCATAATTGGGACTGCTACTGTAGCTCTGACCATGACTTGGCATTGCACTCTCTTAGTGTTTTTCATGTTGTTGTACTTTTCTCCAAAGGAACACAAAACAAACATATTTCCAGGCAGAAAAGAGTTGTTGGAGCCCCAGACAGCCCATCGTCTGGGCATCTCTCCAAACTCGGAGCGCCAGCTCTGTGATGGCGCCGGTCACCCAGAAGTGCATCCTAGCCCCCTTTTGTTTACAAAGACTACTTCTTCATTCATTTTTCACCAAGAGAAAACCCCAAATTGATTTCTATTTTTATTTTACTGACACAAATCCCGGACAAAGCAACATATCACCACATATCCATAAGACAAAAACACAAGACAACAGTCTACAGATACCACAGAGATTCAAGTGCTGAGGAAAAAGTGAACGCTCAGTAGCTGTTAAACTTTTGATTATTTCTCACTGGCAGCACTCTGTCCAGGTGTGTGTCTTCTAAAGTTCAATATAACTCTCAGATTTGTGTGTGTGTGTGTGTGTGTGTGTGTGTGTGTGTGTGTGCAGAGCCTCTCCTGTTTTCTTATCAGTTATTCATCTGAGTTTGTTCCACCGGTCTCTCTCAGTCTCGATGAATAAGAGATGGTGGCTGTGTGTTGAGTTGTGTCTTAAAGCCCGTTCAGTAGGACCCTGAAAGCAGGTCCTCTGTGTGGAGCCGAGGCAGGGCCCTCCCTCCTAATGAGGCATCCTTCCCTCCTTCCATCCTCCCACCTTATTCTCCTTTGCTCCTTCATTTCATCTTTCTTTTATCTCCCCTTTGTCTTATCCGTACCCTTCTCCCCATCCTCCCTCCCTCTCTTTTCATCTTGCTCCTTGCCCTTCCACACTCCTTCGCTGTTTTCATTTTTGTTTTCTCCGAGTCACTCTCTCCTCTCCTCTTCACCTTCCCCTCTGTTCTCTTTCATCCGTCCTCAACTCTAACCCGCAACTCCTCCCCATGTTTCTTGCATCTCGCTCCTCGTCCTTTCCTCCTTGAGTTTCCCACTCTGCCCTATTTCCCACCCTCTCTGTCTTGCATCTCAATAATATGAAAATTAATGAATAAAAGTGAAGTGGAAATGAATGTATGCACTTCTTTGAAGTCATTGTAAGTCGGTCCCGGATAAGAGCATCAGGCAAGTGCTTAAAAAATGTTTATGCAAACGAGGATCAAAGAACAGTACACTGAAAGCTATATTTCTCTGCTGGATGTCATTTGGAAAGAAGGGAGATGGCGTTCTCGGGAATACAGCTCAAAAATGACATCTAAATGTCAGGCAGGCGTTGACATTAGATACAAAACTATAAATATTGTCCATTACCAGCGTTTGCATGACTGGAAAAGTTAAACAAAACTATTATAGAATAGATATTTCTGGTCTGTAAGGTCGTATGTGGGTTGCTTAGCTATTATAATGACTGGATTTAATGGGAGGATTATTAAACTACTTTTTGAATGTAATGACTGATGTCTGTGAAGGGCAGAATAAATCTTAGAATTACTGCAGCACATTTAACAAATTAACAAGGCCGTGATTCAAGTTTATTGCCATGGGAGAGCCAAAACCCGAGACATTTTATGATTGGAAAGCGTTGATAATTAAACATGAAGCATCACAACAAAACTGCTCGGTGCAGTTGTTTTAATTACACTTTAACACACTTACATATGGGATAATGTCATCAGAAACTGAACAGCTGAACACAGGTGACTAACTGAGAACGTGAAGGTTTGTAGACACGATGCAGAATCTCCTCAGCAACACCACCCTTCACTCTGATTTATTAAGTGTAACGGCTCCTGTTGGTGGAAACAATTCACTGCCTATGGCAACCTTAATCTCCATGTACTCATGGCTCAGGCAGATGTTATGAATAGCTGATTAGTGCTCTGTAATACTGTACAGTAATTATTCAGTAATACTGATAAAATATTAATATCAAGGCTGCTACGTGTTCTTTTGTCAAAGAGCATCTAAAACACTTCAAATACATTGTTGTCATTAACCACATTTGGGAATCGATCTTTCTTAATTAATTTAGATAAGGTTTTAAATGTTTAAAGGTATAATATGTAACAGTTGTCAGTTGCTGTTCTAGAACACATTCAAAGTTGGCCCCTCCTCCTTGGCTCAACGAGAGAGAGAGAGAGAGAGAGAGCAGTGATGATGGATCGAGCTAAAGAGTGAATGAAGGGAGGGAGCGGCGTTAGTGAGCACAAAGTAGTGAATCAGAGAAATAAAATGCTATTGCTGAAACCCAGAAACGTCCCAAACACAGCAAAATAAGAAGAGGGCTGGAAAGTCTCTGTAGAAACAAACACCACCACACAGTTCTAGTGGGTCATAAGTGATGATTGAGAGGGATTATTTTTGTATGAGTCCTTCATCTTATACCTTTTTAAAGGACAATTCCACTGTAACACACTTTAAACCTGTGTAAAAAACAGGGGGCTTGCTTTTGTGGGTCATGTTTGTTTGTTGATGTGTTTTCTGAGTCCCGTAGATATGGCCAATCATATACACCGATTAGCCCTAACGTTAGGACAGTATGGTACCCTGACCGGCCTGCGGCTACGCAGCCCCATACGCATCAAACTGCGATGCACTGTGTGTTCTGACACCTTTCTATCGGAACCAGCATTAACTTTTTCAGCAATTACAGCAGAAGCTCTTCTTTTGGATCGGACAACATGGGCCAGCCTTCGACCCCCACATGCATCAATGAGCCTTGGGTCTGACCCTGTCGCCGGTTCACCGGTTTTCCTTCATTGGACCACTTTTGGTAGGTCCTGACCACTGCAGACAGGGATAATCCCACAAGAGCTGCAGTTTTGGGGATGCTCTGACCCAGTCGTCTAGCCATTGCATTTTGGCCCTTGTCAAAGTCGTTCACATCCTTATGCTTGCCCATTTTTTCTGCTTCCAACACAAAGTTCAAAGTTCAAAATGTTCACTTGCTGTCTAATATATCCCACCCACTGGTCAGATGCCATTGTAACGAGATGGCAATGTTATTCAATTTACCTATCAGTGGTCTTAATGTTATGGCTGATCGGTGTATATGATGACTGGTGTTGTGGCTTTGTTGGTTCCAGCACCTGTCTAGTAAACAGAAGATATTGGGTTTGAATCCCAGCAGTGCCTTATCTACAGTGCAGCACAATTATGCTCTCTCAAACCAATGTGTCCTCATACAACGGTTCATTTGTGTGTTTTCCTTCAAATGTCCAGTAACACGTGACGAATGTCAATTCCTGCTCGTTACATGCATACAGGCTTTTCAAAAGGGCAACAAATCAACTTAGTTAGGTTTTTTGACCGAGTGGTAATCATGTATCAATAAAAAAAAATGCAACAATGCGCAATGGAAGCAGACTTAGAGAATAATCAAGATCTACTTGAAGCATGTGACTGAAACAACAAATGAAGCTTCCACTCCACTGAAGTGACGAAAAGATCAGATCGGATTTGAGCGTTTCTCAAATTAATACATGAAACAAACATAAATGCCATATTCCCATTACATTTTCCACATTGTTTGCCGTTGTTTGAAGTTTGACTGCCGCTCTTCTTCTGCAATGGTTCAATGGCATCCAGCTGGAGAATTTGCTCCACCAGCTGTTCATCTCGATGAACCAACCCCTAATACTTGCACAACAGTGGTGAATGGAAATGTGCAATTTCTTTTGAAGATTTTTCTGGAAATTCCGTATAAACTTGAGCTACATTTGGATAGAAATCTGGCTGGTGATACTGTCCTCTTAAACTATAATGCAATGCAGCTGAAAGACATGTTTTATGCATATTCAGGCACATTTTTTTTATACCCATAAGCAATAAAATACGAAATAAATGGGTTGATACAGACATTTTTTAAGGGTCAGACATTTTAAATTCATAGATTCAAATCAAATCAAACAGCATTATTAAGTCTTGAATAAACTAATTTGTCCACAGTGAGATAACCCCCAGTGTTTCTGGGTCAGACTATTTAATGTCCACAACTAATTATAATGTGCTCTGATATGGTGAGGTAAAATACACAGCAATTATACCAATCAAACTCTTTAGTATATGTATGTATTATAGCTTAACCTCTAAGGGGTTCAGCCTTACAACAATGGAATCTTAATGGGATCAAACTGATTAAAAAAGCAATAGACAGAGATGGATAAAGACTGAAAGATGTACATAGGAAGGGGGCTTGATGCAGACAACAGCTGCAAACAGCCAATACAGCAGATCTATGTAACTGCATGCACCATTTGAGAAATAGAAATGTATGACCCGTTACAGGATAATACCGGATCGCCATATACGTATGTGTGGAGGCATGTGTCTGTTTATTTATAGAAGGAGGCTTGGATTAGAAGATAGAAGGAAATAAAAGAAGAAACCGGAGAAAGGAGTAAGAGGGTATGAATAATGGAGTGATCAAGCAAGAGAATGAAAGCGAGAGAGAAGCAAAGAGGGAACGAGAGCCAATCAGAGTGTTATGTTTCACGTCTATAACAACAGGAAAAGAAAAGATCTCACCACGATATCTACAGAGCATAACATCAATGCTTCTGTTGTAATCATGTTTCACATGACCTGCAAACAGACCTTTTCCTCATTATAGGTTCACATGTCGTGTTCTTGATCTATATCACTCACGCACAAAAACGTATTTATAGTAGGGCTGTTTCAACTCGAACAAGTTATAACAAGGAGTAATGTTTTCTAAAGACCGATTTGTTCCTTTATTTAGCAGGATAAAGGCAGTGTTATTAGACGGAGGGGGAACCATTCAAGGTTGGACTGATTATGTGTTGAACATGATGAGGAAGTGATTGAAAATACACACATTTTAAGAAAATTAAATATAATGGAACTTTGACATAGAAAATACAATAAATTTATCTTTCAGAATTTATTCATAAACAGCTATTAAGGCATGCAAAGTTGGCGAACAAGGTTAAAAAGGGTTTTCTTTTTTCATATTTGTATTTTTTTATCTTCTTTAATATTTAAAAATTAGCCTTAATTATTTCAGGGCAGCCAAATAATACGATATTTGCCCCTGGAAACGTTGGATCCTTCTTAATCTCATAATATATACAAGTAAAAAAGCTTTCCACAGCTACAGTGTTATTTCTTTTTTTTCCTTCAGTAACATCTCTTTCATTTCCCTGCATCCTGTTCCTAATCCTAAACATAAACACTAATAACCCTTAACCCTAACCCCCACCCCAGTGGAGGAAGGATAGAGGATAAGACTTCAATCAGGACGGGGAGTGAATAGTAATCAATGTCATTGACATAACACACCAAGAGAGAAGACGGTAACCAAATAATAATGGTGAAACGTATAGCTGTGTATATATATATATGTACTGTATATTTCATATGCACAAGCATTACCCTGTGTACATTGCAAAGCAGTTGCAAATAGGACAAGGACAAAAATGCCTAATACGTTGTTTATCTGATCCTAGCTTACTACTGAACTAAATTGGACTGCGATAAACTCAATATATTGGATTGGTTTTCCCTGATTGGGATTGGTTAGACGTGTCTTGTTTACTATTGATCCTTATCTTGATGATCTCAGGCTATTTTTTTTCAATCAAATCGGCAAATAAAGGTAAGAAAATAGTGAAATTGTTTATAATTATTGCTTTAATGGAGTACTATACTTTACTGTCTATAAGTGGATCTATTTTTCCATTAATTAATTTTATCCATTCATTCCAGTTCAGCATTAAAGGGTGGTTGTCGCTTAGCCACCCATGCATGGGGAAAAATATGGAGCCTGCAGAGTTCACCAGGTTAAATGTAAGTACTTTAAGACAGTTTTTATACCACATAGAATACAATTCTGTTTCAGTCATACCGGCTAGTATGATGGAAAATCAGTGGGGACGATATGACCTAGAGGTACTTATAATTAAATCACATTTTTTTCAGTACTTCCCAGCAGTATGTAACAATAATTCCTAATGATATAATTAATAACATTAATGGGACCTGAACCTGAATATTTAGCAGGAAATATATGGATTAACCAGTTGAAAATAATGACTTCATTTTAGTTCTTCAGAAGAAGGTTGTATAATCAACATTTGCACATTATGAGCCCCTAAGCAATCCAAGCTAATGTAGCTAGCAATAGTGACAGTGTTCCCACACATCTCAACAATCCCGTGTTTGGTTTATGGGTACATAATGTCACATGACAACCCACCATTTTTATAAATTCATAACTAACATTACTGCCTACTGCAGGCAAGGGGGAATATTTAAGACTTTTTAATACTTTTTAAGGCCTTTTTTTGTGACAGAAGCTAAATTCAGTGTTTTTTAAGACTTTTCAAGACTTGCAAATAACTTGCAAAAAGAAGGAAAAAAATCTGGTCCTGTCACGAGGCTATACAGATAAACTCCTACATGATAAGTAAATGGTAAATGTATAGTATTATTAATTTAGCTGACCTGCATGTGCGTGTTTGAACTGTAGGAGGAAAGTCAAGTGAAAACATGGGGAGCTCCACACATCCGTAATGTGCAAATGAAATATTTCATCGAGCTGTTTTCGTAGTCACAAAAAACAATGTGCACGTTATAAGTTAACAGCCAGAGTTTTTAAATGTCAACACAGTTTTTTGCTGACTTCAATCGTGCACAACCCTTGCCTCACATCTCCATCAGAGCACTGAGTACACACTAATGACTCTTCATGCATGACATAAGACCTGAACATGTGTTATGGATTCATATTGATCCCAATAATCATTGGAAATGCCCTGAAAATATGCTTGGAATAATGTCATAATGTGTAGGCACCAATGACTAAATAAATGACTAAATAAATTAAAGCATTTCCTAAACCTTAACATTTATGAACCATGTTGTTGTGATGTTCCAGGCCCTCACAGCTGCTGTCACATAAGGAGGTCTGAGTTCAACACCACTAGGCAGCTTAAAACAAAGATAAACCCTGATTGAATATTAAGCTTGAGCGAGCACATGATGGAAACTCAATCATTAATGAAGAGTTTATTTACTCATATTTCATTGAGTGTTGCGGGATGCAATCAATCCACCGTCTCTCGTCTCTTATCCCTACTTACCATCCAAATCCCCTTTTCTCCTTTCCCCTCATCCTCTCATGTTTCTCTTTGCTCTGCTCCTCCCCATCCCGCTCCAGTCTCCTCCTTTAACCTGCTGCCTCTTTCTTCACTCCATCTTCCTCCTCTCACTTCTCTCCCCCTTCCTTCGCCTCCCCTCTGTCTCCTCTCAAAGTGTATCTTTTTTAATTACTCTCCCATCCATCCATGAGGAGCTGAAGGATGGATGACGGGGGGAAGAGAAGGAAACTGGCAGGGGGAGATGGAGGGGAGGTCGCAGCATAACCAAACATCGATTTGGGATGATGACGGCAACAAGACGCCAAACAAGGGGATTATGGGTCGGGCAGCCGACGGCGTTCTGCTGAGCTCCGCAAATATCCGGCAGAGGAGTGGAAAGGGAGGCAGAGCGAGGAAGAGATACGGGGAGGGTGAGACTGCAAGTTAAAGAATAGAAAAAGGGGGAAGCATGTGGATGAGGAAGGATAAAATCAAAGGACATAAAAAGAGAGCAGAAGAACGGGGAGTAAAGATGGGGATGGAGCGCAAGAAAGTTGGAATGACGCAGCAAAGAAAACAGTGATAGAGCAAAGATAGAAAACTTGGGATATAGGAAAGTGATACAGACTTAAGGGGAGGTACAAATCTAAAAAAAGAAAAGGGATAGGGCATAAAAAATTAACAAGATATAAAATGGGGGACGAGAAATAGTCTCAGGAGAAGCTTGCATGAAGAATAAAGAGAACAAGATGTGAAAGAGAGAAAGAAGAAGAAGAGATGACTAAATAGACCATGTCTTCAGTGTCTTTGAACTTAACCTCTCTGATCTGATTCATTAGTTCTGCATTTAATTGGCACAAATACAGCAGGTACCAGCGCTGCTAGTGTGTGTGTGTACGTGTGTGCACACGTGTGCGTGTGTGAACAGTCATTCGTCATTAGGCCCTTAAGCTCATTAGTACGAACGCAGTGAGTCATTCAATTAAATGACAATGACCTACAGCAAACTGACTCATCGCCACCAGTGGGTTTGGGGACGTGCACACAAGCGTGCATGCACGTGTGCGTACGTAATGATCGGACAGATATATCAGTTTGGTGATATCGTATTATGCCGGTATGAGCCTGAATATCTTCTCTTTGGTGTTGCACGCATCAATTAATTGAATGTATTTATTGTATGTTAGACTGGTTGTTAATGGCAACAGCTTCCATTGTAATGTAGTTGTAACAGCAGGAGCATCAGGTTTAAAGAGAGATTTAACAATTTTTTCAACAGTTTTTTCCATTTTTCTTTTAATTGGAGGAACTGGATACTATGGGTGGTAAAAGAAAATGATTCACCTATTTATCGCGATATTTTTTTTTGTAACGATTTTGAAATGGAAGCAGCCGTCATAACAGCCTCTAAAAAGCAGCATATTTTAGCGGGAATAACTAACTGAGCGATCAGAAGCTTAAACCAACTAATTTCATCCAAATTGTCACTGTGTCAAAAGAAGTTATTAATAAAGCAAGCTGCTGCCACACACTATGTTTTATCTGCCCCTGTGTTTTTATGAGCCATGTGATATATCATTTCCCATTTCAAGGTCAGACGCATGTGGCCAGGGCTCAACTCATTAAATTATAATTTAGTGCGTAACGGGGCTAACCAAGACTAACTCATTATTCATATCACTCAATTTACCACATGACATTTCCATGATTTGTTTTCATCCTGTTTCACTGCACTTATACTACAGTAGTAGTTAAAAACTGGGCCAATATTAGTAGGGTGGGGTACTTGCTGAACTGTCTAAGTGCAAGTTTAAAGTTAAAAAAAAAGTAAAGTCTTTAGAGTGCAATTTTGTCCAGTAAAGCCTCTCTATCTTTTTGTCTTTTTCTCACTTGCACACATGTAGACATTCATCCACACACACTAATGCAACAAAACACTTTTTTGAACTGAACAAATGAGTCTAAAATGTTGCCAGGTAACCAGCATTGAAACTAAGAATAAGCCTAATTGAATCATAAGTAACACAGAGGGAACATCTTGACATTTCTGCAATGATAAAGATAAGATGATAAGAGAATGATAAGAGAACGTTCTGTCTATCGTGCAATCAGAAAACGTTTGAAGCCTTTTAACAGCAGCTTTGTTGAACAGCTAAAAACTTGCCCAGAGTTGTGAGCATCGAAGGAAGTTCTAACATATTTAATAAATATTTAAAATAGGGTTGGCCGATAAGTCAATATGATAATTGATCGTCTTTCAATGGAATGATGATGATGAAATCATATTTCGAGATATCATGAATACACAATTACGTTGTCCAAATTGACAATAACAAGCACACACTAACTCAAATTTCTCAGAAAAGTTCTTTGAAAATAACTTTTCATTTGTCAAGTATTTAATTCCCACAGGAGAATACAAAAATGTAAAAAATAAGTTATCCAAGAGGTTATTTCATATAAACTATTTATTGAACTACCAGAAGACATGCTATATCGTGATATATCGTTATCCAGATATGAAATGACCTATATCGGGATGGAAGGTTTTGGCCATATCGCCCAGCCCTCTTGAAACATTACGTTCTCCTCTCTAACATCACGGATTTCCTTGGAACTCTCAATGAATTGCATGGGGAACTTTGTTACTCCTTAAAATCAGGTTTACTGATTTGTGAAGTTATGAAATATACATAAGAAAGAAGAAGAAATCAAGATTGACATGAGATAATTGGCCAAATGGACCTCTCGGTCTAAGCACGTTTTATTTATTTATTGATGTAGTTGGTTGGTTCGTTTTTTTTTTTTTAAACAAAACCACAGGTTTTATGTGGGACTATGAACTGTTACCTTCACTAAGAGGTTTAGAAATAGCTTTGCTCCAGCAGCCATCACTCAGATGAACAAGTCGTAGCAACACTGTAGAGATGCTATAAAAGCAACGCTTGCTTATTTATTTATTCATATTTATTCATTGTATTTTAGTGGTTTTAGTGGTCAGTGGAGCCTTCAGTGTTGTTATCATGTTTGTCTATTATCTGTTATCTGTCATGATAACTAATCTTTTTACTGCAAACCAAATCTACCTATGACCTACCAAATAACGTAACCTGAGCCTGAACCTACATATGCATATTAAACATGCTCAAAAATGGGCAGATGCACATCACACATGAACAAGCTTGTTTCTGCTTCATATACTGTACATGTCAAACAAAATATATATGTAAGCTGCTGGACCCACCTGCTCTCACACACACACACACACACACCCTCTCTGTTCCCCATCCTGCTCAACACACCCATATGCAGGCCCACCCATCTTTGCTCCAGATGCTCCCATCACCTGCTCCCATGCTATTACCCCTCCAACACCCTTTAGCCCCTCACCAACCCGCATATACGTACATACTTATATAAAAACTACTTGTGCAACGACATCACTTCATTCATATTTCAATTTAATGATGCTTGACAATTTACTATTAATATCACACCAGTCACTCTAATAGGTTTCAGCATGTTATACTTTTAGTGTAACGGCTGCTATATTCATTCAGAAGAGAACTGAAGGTATTCTAGAGGATTGAAGAATAGACAATACTTATCCTTTAACCCTTTCTCCCTGGCTGTGGGCGGAAAATAGCCCTGTTCAATCAGAGCTGCATCGGGTCTGATGATTGAGTCTGACAAATAATAAGACGTCAGCCTCAAAGCTTGTTATCATCCATGCAAGGATAGGATGCAAGATAAGCATTTGCTAATGTCACCAAATGTGCACAGCATCTCTGAAAGTAAAGAACTGCTAAACAGGCACGAGAGCAGCTATTTATCTAGTCCCTATTTCCTGACTCTGCTGGGCTGAGCAGATTCTATGTGTCTGTGAGTCCATTAAGAACCACAAACTACGGACAATGCAGAAAAGGTAGAGAGACCAGAGAGAGAGAGAGTTAGGTCACAGGCAGTGGTCTGCAGTCTGCGTGTGTGTTTGTGGGTGTTAATGTGTTTCTGTGTGATTGAAAAGGGCCACGTTGACCTCTGTCTGCCCTTGCTAGGTGAGGAAAATGTGAGGCGAATAAAATTCTTTAGATCAACCTGGACACAGAAACACAGATGAACACACTCAAACATCTTATCCTGCATACACCCGACAACGTATTCACTCATACGTGATCCAGACAGACGATGTGGTGTGAATTTTAAAGAAGAATCGACGACGTGAGCTTAAAACTGAAGAGATATCTATTTTAAGTGTTTGTGTGTGTGAGCGTGTGCTCATGCACGCGTTATGGTGCTTTGCATTGATGGCAGAAGATTAATGCACCGTGAATGTACCTTTAAAACCCTGTCACGCTCCAACACCAGAATTAAAGTGTGTGCTTTATGGAGTGGGAACATACAGTATGTCTGAAGGCTGACACAACACTGCAAAAAATGAAAAAAGTAGGGCTGTCAAAGTTAACGTGATAATAATGCAAATTTGTTTTAATGCCACTAATTTCTTTAACGCATTAAGGCACCTTGCATTTTTAGGCTCAGTTTGAAGTTACTGGCATCATATCAAACTAGAAAAACTAAGGAATCCATTGCTACCAACCATGTCATACTAGCTTGTCGTGAAGGAGGCTAAATAACGCTCCCAACTTAAGCTACATTTGGCGAGGAAAAACTGTCAAAGCTGTTGTTGCCTGTTGGGCTTGAGTTTGCCATGTTATGATTTGAGCATATTTGTTATCCTAAATGCAGTACCTGTGAGGATTTCTTGACAATATTTGTCATTGTTTTGTGTTGTTAATTAATTTCCAATATTATATATATATATATATATATATATATATATATATATAATATGTTTGTTTAATATATATATATATATATATTAAACAAACATATTTGCCCATGTTGATAAGAGTATTAAATACTTGACAATTCTCCCTTTACGGTATATTTTGAACAGATAAAAATGTATGATTAATTTCCGATTAGTCACGATTGACTATGGACAATCATGTGATTAATTACGATTACATTTTTTAATAGAGTGACAGTCTAATTATTTTTATCAAAGGTGCTAAATTCGAAATTCAGAGCATATCAATTGCTTCTACACAACTCTCAACATGGCGACGGCTGAGCCGGTGGCTCGTAGCTAATGGTGTTAACAGCACTAACAGGTAAAAACAAGGTTGATCCAGCTGGCTCTGCTTATGATACATATTGTTGACAAAGTGTAGTCTAAATACCGTAACTGGTATAAATGCAGCAATGCATGCTACATTTGAAGTTTCCACTTCAATTTGAATCCTCAAACAGGATGCTCTGATTAGCAGATCTCAACACTGCCAAGTCAGATTCTGCTCACATTGCAATATGTTGAGCAGGACCACATCCATTAGGTGGTCAATGTGTTTCTGCATATGCCGAGTCACAAGTACATTCACTAGCCCTTAGAAATCACATGCTACAGTCACGCTGCATTTGCACTGCAGCTAAAGGTGGTTGCTTTCAAAGCAAGATATATACAGACCTACAGGTTTGGCTGATCAATATGTAATACATGCATACTTGTATTTGACACCCAGAAGATGGCAATGTCATAAAAGTATCAGTGTTTTTCTTTTTCTCTCTTTTTTTTTTGCCTGTAGGGGTGTCAGTATTTCACTGAGACAGGGAAAAGAGGTGTGCTGCAGCTTAAAGGTGATAATTACATCAAATAAACCGCTGGTTGGTTGAGTGGTCCTGAGAGTAAAATAAATAATCTTTGGTCTATAACAAGCATCGCCATGGTTACAGGCGTCACTCACAGCAATTGCAAGACTGGTGACGGAGATTGACTCCATTTGCGTGTGCTCATTTCATTCCGTTTCGTGAAATATGTACAACACATGACAGGACTCACTCTCAGCAGGAGATGCAGCTGTCATTTTCCCAACAGTGACAGAATGAGTGTTACAGGCACAGAGTGGAAATGTAATGAAAAACCACGTAATGGCCAAATGTGAACACCGACCGATACATCAAGCTCGGATCCTTCTGACAGGAACTTATAAATCATATTGAAATGAAAAGCCTAGTTTTAGGCTAATGTAGCTCTGGATCGGGCTGCTCAGCTACAAAGCCGAGCTAATGCCAGGCTTGTTTGGTTAGATAATGTGCTATCCCCGGCGAGGCCTGCGGTTGAATCCAGGCTATTGATCCTTCTTGACCTTTGACTGATCATAGCTCAGTATGTTTAATACACAATTGTCGCTTGTCCCAAAAGCTCTACCAGCAGCATGAATCAACATGCATACACACACAAATGACACCAGGTTAAACAACAACCTAGAAACTCCCAGTTTGGCAACTCCCCTTTATACAATCACCATTACGTGCTGTAGCTTTAAGGGCAAATAAAAAAGGGGGAAAAATCCATTGCAATCAGATAATTATTATGTTCCTTCTATAAAGCTGTTGACACAGTCGGATTAAAAGCACAGGCCCCGCCTCTCTTTAAAAGGCCCATTCACTATGGAACACATACATTGAATTACAGACATCTTTAAAGGCCACCAATAATCACACACAGTACAGGAAAAATGCAATGGGAGATTAGCCGGAGAAAAATAAAATATAACAGACAGGGAAAGAAAATCAAGGCAGGAAATGTGACGTAAATGAAAAGAAATACAGGAAGCTTAACGAGGAGGCATCAAGTTGAGAAGAAACTAGGTGTAGATTTATCTCATTCATCTGGGTAGTAAAATGATGTGTCAAAATTAAATTGTTTAGGGCACTATTACCATAAAGCAGGGTATGCTTTAGAGCGTGGCTACCTTGTGATTGACAGGTCACTACCACGGCATTGTCCGTTCTGGGAGTTGTCTGTGTTTTCGTCTTACAACTTTAACCCTTTCACAGTGTGTTTTCAGTTCATGAAAGTTAATAGTAGAATTTTGGCTCCCTAAAAATATGTTGCATAGAGTTTGGTTGTACTAAGGTCCAACCTTTGGTGTCCCTTCTGTTTGCAAAAGAACAAGATGGCATCGGCCAAAATGACGAACTTGAGGCTTTGAAACAGCAGTCCACAAACCGATGGGTCATGTCACGGTGACTACGTTAGCTTCTTATATACAGTCTATGATTTAACCAAAGCCCAATCTTTCCCCAACCTAAACCAAATGCCTAAACACAACCATGAAATACTTAAAGTTTGCTTTACTTGCCACCAGCAGATATTTTTTGCAAAAGCTAAGAGGGGTTAAGACGCCAACCATTAACTGCAATGTCCCTGGCTTGAATCCAGCCTGGGACCTTTGTTGAGTCTCTCTCTGCCTCGTTTCCTGTCATTTATACACTATCACTATTTAATAATGGCATAAAATGTCCAAAAATTATTAAGAAAATAAACACAGCAGCATTTGTAAATTAGTAAAAGTAATAAAACAAAAGTATTGTTTAGGAGAAAATCAAAAAGGAAATGATTTAAAAGAAATGGCAGTTGTTCAATTCAATTTATTTTTGTATAATGTCAAATCACAACAGAAGTTATCTCAAGACGCTTGTATTGTGTCTGTAGATGCTGGAATTGAATCTTTAGATTTAACTTTTGTAATGTTACTTTCTTCATTTTTACATAAAACAAATATTGTGTACCTTTTATGTAGTTTTGTTTGAGGTGCAGAAGAGACATGAGGGTCACTGTGAGCGTACGCAGTCTCACTTTAAATGACACAGATACACACACACACATGCACAGAGACATCGCCACTAGAGACTCTTAGAGAAGCCTCCTGCAGAGGTCTGTTGCCATCGATGGCACTAAAACTGACGTTAGGTTTTTGGCTAAAACACAGCTGCCATCTGTTCCAGTGTGCACACACATAAACACACACTTGAATAGACATTGATCATATTAGTCAGTGGTTTTTGAAGAGCATGTCTCAGACATGGCTTACCGAGTACATACACACGCACGCACACACACTCTGTGTTATAATGGCATTGATCGAAAGTAGTCGGGGGGTTTTGAGACTGCGTCAGAGAGCCCTATTTATGCTCTGAGCTCCTCAGGAAATCTAGACTATTGGTGGTCTTTATAAAGTGGAAATGGTTCCAAATTTAGCTGCTTGCTTAAATGAAAAGTGAAATAAAAAAGACACCGAGGGCAGTGTATAGATCACAAGAAGCTGTGATGTGGAGGCTCTGTCTGGAGTAATTTACTCAGCAGGGGGGAAGAAATTCAAGAATTGTATTATGCAGTACATTGTGTTATCATTCTATGTGCCTGAAACACCAGAGAATTAATTTAAATTATTTATGATCTGATTAAAATACCATCTGACAGAGACAAATAAATACAGGTAAAAAATAACACACATAAATATTGTCTACCATAAGCTATCATCACTGCTCGTGTCACAAAGCAATCTTTCCACTTTCCGATTACGAAGAAGCAACACACTTTGATTTTTCGTTTAATCAATTCTAATCAGTATTGATGAAGCTTTAACGAGTGTGACATTGATCAGTTTTAAAGACAGAGATAACCAGCATGTGAAGCTAAATATATTTGTTAAGCTCAAATGGCCTCTCCTTGCAGCACCAATATGTTGTTTTCTCTTTCCCCATTTCCTGCCTTCTCTGCTGCTCAGCACTTTGCCCCCCCCCCACCCCGTTCCACCTCTCCTCTCTTCACGGCATTGTGCCTCACCCCTCCTAATGGATATTGACCAAAGAAAGACAGAAGAGAAGAACTGTACACACATACACACTCAGGGCTGTTTTTTTTTCTTTTACTCAGTCCAGAGCTGGTGCAATGATGATGCCTTCTAATGGATGTTAATCTCATGATGCCATATGACTCCATCTATGGTATCATGTTTCAGCCAGGATCTTATGTGATGAAGTAAGATTAGATGACACATTTTTAAACTGCAACATGGGCATATGTGGATCGGGTAGCATGATGGATCAGACAGCGATATAGGCAAGGTATTTAAGATTAACATTAAGCTGCAATGTAGCTCAAGCATCCATGTATCCCACATTTATGTCTGATGTCATCTCCTCTTTCATTTGACAATGGCTAGGTTATCCTGCCCTGAAGCTGTAATCCTTAAGATTTCAGTGCTGGTTGATATGGCGCAATTGTGGTTACCGTGACAGCAGCAAGTGTGGTTTATTACTACAGCAAACATTCCTTAAGCAATGAAATTAAATACAAGAGCAGCGCTACTGGTGTATTTGTCTACAGCGTAACCAAACAAACTCACATTGTTTTAATAAGATACAAAGTCATAAATGATTGTAAACCACGATCTGATTTCATGCTTCACACAGTACAATACGTTTTCCACACAGCAGCAGGACACAGTGAAGTCGGTTACCTTGCAGGAGGTGTCTGTCTCTTGCAGCTCTTCATCTTAAAACTCAAAATTGTTGTTTTTTCTTGTTCCATTATCTCATTGCAAAATTAAATGATGATCTGCTGCCAAAAAAAATGCTGTAATGACCATTTTCATGTTTTGAAGAAGCATTTTTTGATGAACAGTTGCGGTCAGAGCAAACTGCAGTGACAAACACATTATGTTTCCTGTGGTTCTTCACAATAAAAGCCATGTTGTGTTATGGTAAATAGACTTGCATTTCTATAGCGCCTTTCTAGTCTTCCGACCACTCAAAGAGCTTTAAACTACATGTCAAAATTCACCCATTCACACACACAGTACATGGCAGAGGCTGCCATGCAAGGTGCCCATCAGGATCTAATCTAAATACTCATTCACACACCAATGGCACAGCCCTCGGGAGCAATTTGGGGTTCAGTATCTTGCTCAAGGATACTTCAATATGTGATCGAACCGTCAACCTTCCGATTGGTGGACAACCCGCTCTACCTCTGAGCCAAAGCCGACCCACTGAAACAAAATAGGAGTAATAGGAGTAGTACAAAAGAAATGGCGATTGTTGTTAGTTGTGATGGTGACTACAGTCCGTCTCGTTGCCTCGAATGCCTTCGTTGGTCGGATTGGTTGGTTAGGTTTAACGTTAGGCATGAGGAGTGAGATTAGTCAGGTTTAGGGTAAAATGGCAGGGTAAGCCAACCAGAGGCAGAGTAGGGCAGGTAGGAAATAAAATATAAGGACTGGGACGTCACCGATGATGTCATTTTGCGTAATAATTAGGCATGTGCTTCTGTTCAGGATAGTGGAGTCGGATAGTCGGATTACTCTGGCTCTCTATGTTTCGTAATGTTACTACCCCACTGCTTGTTGAGTCGCTACTGCAAACCCTCACCTCACTGAGTCCGCGGCCTGCCGTAATTCGATTTAGTTTCTATGGAAGTTAGCCAGCTACAACGTTTGCAATGGCAACGGTACACATAAAAGTGTCCGCCGCTCTGGCCATCTTGCTACGCTGATTTAAATGGGAATGTCCGTTCAACTCCTATTCTATTTCTATGGTTTCACCATTTGGACACTATGAATGCGAAGTAGCAGTAGTAGGAATTACTGTTTGCATTAGCAGTGACTTGATACAGCTCTTTCACATTGTAAAGAGAGCAATCCGTAAACAGTGATATCAATTAGATAAAATTATGCTGGATTACATGCATGCATCATTTTCCTGCAAATCCCTCTTTCCTTCAGAAGGCAATTTGAATCAGGCACAGGAATGGCAGATTCCGCCACTGACAATAAAAACTACTATATATAGAGATCATTATATATATCAATATAAATACACTGAATGGCTATTGCAGAAAAAAATGCCGACCATATATCTGATCAACTATGTCACTTGGCTATAGGTACAGAAAAGAACTGCCTCCTACCTTGAACGGGCAGGTGCAGATGGGAGGTTGCTATGCAGGAGATTGGTTGCCATGCTTAGAATTATAAGAAGCTGTTTGTCTCCCACAGTTAGCTGAACTGTCTGAATGAACAAGTGTCCTCTAGCTTCGAAATAACATCATAATCACTTTTCAGTAGAGACCCCCATTTCCTCATCACACAAGTGTCGACTTTTCACAAATTAACAGGTGCTGTGTGATTCCCTGTCAACGCGGATGGATTTGACATATTCTATCACAGGTTCTTTTTTCAAGAGTTATTTTTCCCCCGAGAGACGATTTCAGCTGTTGATCAAGAGTAAAAAGGCCAAGCAGAGCTGAATTGATTATCCGATAATTCTGCAGGGCAGTTTAGACATTTTTGATTTACTTCTGTAATCACGGAAGACAGAGTGATATATTTGGTCATTTCATTTGCACCTCTGAAAAATGAAATAAATTAATAGTCAGCGGCGCTCGTATGTGATAGTATTAAAGCCACCTGTCACTCATAACGAGATCTGGGAGACTTTCCTAACCTGTTGCCATGACAACTCCACAACATATGAAAACTCTTCAGAACTGAAAATAAACAGGGCTTTACCAGGCTTTTCCGAGAGATTTGGCAATAATGTTGCCAGTGCTTTGGGTTTTATGCACAGAGAGAATGTGGAAGATTCTCAATGACCACCAAGATTTAGAAGAGACCTTAACTGGAACACATACATGTGTTCTGTGGTAGTTAAGTCATGCTTGCATCTGAAAATCCATACTAACATGCTCTTTAGTACACTAAAGCAGTTTGTGAGTATGTCCAAAACCTTAGTATGAAACCAATAGTACATGAATTGCATACTTTTTCTGGTGAAATATTACAGTATGCAAACGGTGGACACCACACCGGCATAAATATCCCACAATGCAATGCGGTAGTAACACCAACGTTTATGGTACTCTGTAACATCTATAATGCTTCAATTTAAGAGTAAGTTTAAGTAGGGATGTAAATCACATGTTTCATCATAATATGATATATTGATTCTTTGGACAGTGATACAATAATAGCTGATATCACAAAGTCTGCCTCAATACGATTTTGATTCACTTCAATTCAGGGGCCTGCGATCAATATGAGACAATATCATATACCCATTAAACACAATCAGTTACGTTTATATGAACTCACAAAAAGCAACTAAAATATGATTTTATTGCTGAGCTCTACCGGATATTTAATTGAAAAACAATCTATTCTTTTTAATAAAAACAATAAATATAAAGTTGGAATTTCAAAATAAAGGCGCATCTTAAGGAAGATATTTATCGATATTTTCAATTTGCATCGATGATATTGGATCGTTGATCATTGAATCAATATTTCACCCCGGAGTATAAGATGTTAGTGTAAGTATAAGATTTGACTTTGCTATAGGCATAATATAGTTTTTAAATTAGTTCAGACTTTATGATTCTCACAAAACATAATTTGGTCTCATGAGGTTGGTTCGGGTTACCATGGTTACGTGTCTCGAACCGGCAAGGAGGCTCTCTGGAAGTGACGTGGTAATTACAGTTCAGTGTGTCCGAAAAGATACATACTACTGTTTATTCAGACAAAAGTATGTTGAACAATACTCATATTGAGTATGTAGTGCCATAAAATATTTTGCTACTGTTGTTTCAGTGTTGAACATCATGACACAAGAAAGCTGACTTGTCAAAAACACCAATTGGACCATTCATTTAAGTTCTTTGACTCTCATGCACAGGTCCACAATAGTCTGACATGCCCTTACTTCTAGTTAGTTCTATGATTAATATGATTTGCCACACATTGACCTTTCTACCTATTCAAATGATGTGCATTGAATAAGGCTCATCTCACTGATAACATTAATATTATTATATGGCTGCAATCACACCACTGTCAAGAAGAATTACCATAATACCTTGAACTGCTCTTTCAATCCATTGGAATTCTATTGGTGTTCATTACTATTATATTTATACTTGGGGTGACAGCATGCTGTGTGTGCAGTAGCATGTTCTGCACACAAAGCAGAGAAGGTACCCGTTTGTTTTAGGGATCTATGACATTATTACTTCCTTCTACATTGAAACTTTTAGATTTTACCAAATGTAGCATCAAGAGGTGCCAATCTGACAAAGTAATGAGTCAACAAGTGTCCTTGTCAAGTCAAACAAATTATGGAACAAATATTATATTCATAGAGCCATAATGAAAATAACAGCAATTTAACAATGCGGCAACCAGATCAGCACATCAACGCAGTACCGAGGCAAACTGACAGACAAGCATTAAAACAGCCACAATCACATTTGGCCCAGGCCCAGCGAACCCGGCGATGGCTCTGTTCCACTACAGAGGTCTTTATCATCTCAGTTGATTAGACTTTTACGACTGGATGACTGGCTAATCTCCATTCGTATCATCTATCATCTGCTCCCATCCTCAGAGCAGCGGCTGATGCCTCTTGATTAACTTACACACAACTTCATTCCCACACACACACACACACACACACTCACACTGACAAACACTTTGAGGCACGGAAATGTCTTTTACAAATAGCCCTTACAGAATTCATAGAAGTCAACATCTATACTGTACTTTAGACAGAAAATGAAAACACACAGACAGATAGACAATAAATTGGTAGTGTAGATAAACCGACCTGTAAACCAGTGTGTCATCCCCAGAGCTGTTGTACTGGACCTGGAACATCCTGACTCCATTTGATGAAGTCTGACTGCTCCATCTAATGAGGGCAGAGTTCCCTGTCAGTTCCACCAACGAGACCCTCCGGTCTGCCCCTCTTGTCTCGTTGTTGGGCAGCGCAACCTTGGAGGACGTCAGGATGTCAGAGGGGGCAGGTTCAGAGGACGGGTCTCGACTGCGGCTTGTGCTGTTCGCCAGATGGGGCATCGCCGTGACGACTAGCTCCACCCTTCCTGTGGATTCACCTGCTGCGTTGGAGGCAATGCAGGTGAAGTTACCTGAATCCTTCAGGGCTGTTACATTGATCTCCAGGCTTCCATTAGGGAAAACCAAAGTCCTGTAACAAATTGAGATGCATCGTTAAGTGATTTAATTCAATACATTAACTGAAATGTAAATGTTACGACAAAGTAACAAACATATACTCTAAAAATGTCAGGCTATTGGCATAGTCAGATAGGGATGTCATGAGGGACGAAGGCAACTTCAAACCTTCAAACATGATGTGTTCAAATGTGATCTTAGTTTTTGGTGAGAAACTTGAATAAATACAGTTGTCTGAAGGAGATGTTTTCACAGCAATTTAAAATAGATAATAGAGAGGGAATTATGACCTGTTTAACAAAAAACACAAAAAAAAAAAACGTATGCAAACGGTAATAAAGGAGTGGATGTTTAAGTACATGGGATTTATTGTTTGACTTTTATTTTTTAGTGTGGTATCAAATTGGTGTGGAGAATCGTGGAATTTTACATTTCTGGTATCGTGACATTCCTATAGTCAGAACTTTAAATGGGCCAGGCCATTTTGCACCCCATTCATTTTAATGTAGAAAGGAGCAAGACACATTGAGTGGTTGCAAAATGATCCCCCATTATTCTGACAATTTCAATTTAAGAGGCAACTCCCTTCTGGTCCACACCTCCCAGTCACGTAAGCCCTCCTTCTCTATCACCCACACAGGAGCCAATTGCTAATTGTTGTTCTTCTCATCAGCCCATTTAGTTGCACCTGTACTTTGCTGCCTCAAGCACCTAATGCTGCTGCCAAATTCCATCACCAGCATCCAGTCAGACTCTATCCAGAATCAAGGCAATGACTGCCAGGCTGAGGGGCTATGTTGCTGACTGCTTGTGGGCTTCATCCCCAAAAGTATAAGCATTAACCCAAATGGTATTTGCCAAAAATCCAACAATGCTTCATATCCACAAACTAGCTTTTCTGATCAAAAAATCTAAAGATGCCAACATAAATGTCAAATCAAAAAGTATGAAAGGAATTTAAGGGCTGTGATATACTTCAAAATTCTAACATTTTATAACTCATGTTGTATATGCAAAACCATAACTCGAAACCCACATATTTGACACATTATGCCAACTAGGTTACCAGATGGAAATGTGAGAAAGGTGTGACCTCAACAACTGCCTTCTAATCCTGAGTCAGAGTTGGCCCACACGAGTCATGTGCCTACGCCCTACTACTACAGCCAAGACAAAAATTATGTGAGACACACTGTCTGACTTTCTGACTCGGTTGCACATTGGCACATAGCACTGAGCTGGAGCAGTACAGGGAGGGATATTTAAACAGACCCTCTCTTGCACCTGCCAACTGGGTTGCCAGGTTTCTGACATCATTGAATATGGAGCGGTGCTCTCAGAGGACAAGTCACATCATGCCCTAAATTAACACTGTGCCTTTGATTTTGAGAACATGTACAATCTATAGGCCTATGGAGAAAAGTAATTAAACAAGACAATACAGTAGAAGTGTATAGAAATAGTCTTAGTACCTGGAGCTATTCGATATAAGTCGCCCCTCAGGGCTGATCCAGTGGACTTCAGGCTCTGGGTCGCCATTTGCCTTGCACTTCAGGCTGGCAGGCTGGCCTTCCATAGCCACTGTATGTGGCGACTTACGGGTCAGAACTGGTGGATCACAAATAAACTCCTAAAGGGCAAAATAAAGAATATGGTCATTATTTATATTATCATTTCAATTATTAAATGTCTGTCTTGGTTTCAAGGTTGTGAGACATCTTTAATATTAGTTTCCTGCAAGTGAAGCTCAAAATGTCACCTCTTCAGGGATTGTCCAGAAGTACTTGGCACTGAGGTCAGCGGGAGAGGCGCATGTCTCAAGGTCGTCTTCTCTTGTCAATCTTCTCAACCACAGAAGTTCACAGTTACAGTGAAGGGGGTTGCCACCAAAACTCAACACCAGGGAGGTGAGGGGGGAACCTTTGGACT
Organism: Sebastes fasciatus; assembly: GCF_043250625.1. Lineage (NCBI taxonomy): Eukaryota > Metazoa > Chordata > Actinopteri > Perciformes > Sebastidae > Sebastes > Sebastes fasciatus. The sequence goes on from NC_133801.1 coordinate 16,732,519, forward strand.
TGGCATAAACTGGGATTCTCAGAAACAATGGGTCTGGGGGAATTTTCTTCAGCTTGTTGGACGTCATGTCTAGCCTGTGAAAGGACGGGGTGGGGAGAAGATGAGGGATGGATACAAGGAGAGAGGGATGAAGAGAGAGAGATACATATATTATTATTATTAGATCAACAATAACTTACTCAGTTGATATGCATTACATTATCTGTTCATCATCCGCTCATCTAACCATTTACCTGGCCAGCTTGTGTAGGTTGGTGAATACCCCTTGGGGAACATGTTCTATGAGGTTATGATCCATATTAAGGGTATTGACGTTGGTTAGGCGCCCAATCGTGTCCCAGGGCGCCTGGGCTAGGTTGTTGTAGCTGAGGTCGAGATCCTCCAATGTGGACAGGAAGTCATCAAAGGCATGGGGAGATATGGAGTGGAGCTGGTTGTTGGCAAGGATCAGGTGACGAAGGTTGGTCAAACCTTTGAAATGTTCATCCTAGTTGATGAAAAAGCAAAAAATGCTGTGAGAAGCATCGCAGTAATAGCATGATAAAGATACTCTATCTATCTACAGACATGTTATATGTATCTTTCTGTAATTGTAGCTCTATTGTTCAATTATGTGTATCCAGTAGCCACCCATCCAATAATCTCTATAAAAAGATTATGCATTCACATGTTGAATCTGTAGGCAACGGGACCAGATTTTGGCATCGAAAGCGTTCTGGTTTTCGTTTGTAGTTCGAGTAGTATTGACCAATCACATTCAAGCAGGCGTTGGTTGAATAGGCGTTGGTGTGGAGAGCAAAAGAGGCGGAACGCATTGGCCGAAATGCAATCTGGAAACCAACCGGCTATCGTCTGATGATGATTTGGCTTATTATTGGTTTAAAATGAACTTGTAAACTGGCTACTTTTGAAACTATCCGGTCGTACACGTTGTCTCTCAACTCCAACTCCAGTCTCGCATCTCATGTTGCTAATTGGACAATTTGAAACAATGAGCAGCGCGTGGAAAAAAGAAAGTCTTGGCTACACCGGAACCCCAGAAATATAGCCCCTTGCCCCCAGAGGCTTTTCCGTCATCAGACCGATAGCCGAAGGGTTCCAAGATTGCCCATCCAAACTTAAAGGCCTCTAAGTCCGTTTATCAGTTCAATGATCCATCTGACTATTCATTCCCATTTCCCATCATTAATCCATCCTTCTGTCTCACCTTGATCACAGTTAATCTATTAGAATCTAAGTGGAGGGCTCTCAGTCGCCGCAGGTCACTGAAGGCTGAAGGGAGAATCTGACTGATGGTGTTTCTGGACAGGGTCAGATGTAGCAGGCTGGTCATGTTGGCAAAGTCCTTTCTTCGGACAGCTGGGAGTGAGCAGAATAAACACAAAGAGATGCTCCATCAACAGAGTCCTAATTGGCCAGATATTTTTAAGCACAAATGTTTGCCTGAGATGGGTTGGAAGAATGAGTTTTGCACAGGGCAGTGCTGAACTGACATGATTTGGACATGAACAATGTGACTTAAATAACTACGGCAGTGTGATATTGTTAATGGCGCATCAAATTATCTCTCTGGACCCTGTGAAAGCCGTCTTTGTTTAGCTTGTGTGTCTTTTGTTTTGGCGAACTATAGAATAGAATTTATTTTAAGTCGAGCCTGGGAAGATTAGGTAGCTGCCTTGGTGGGAGCTAAAAGCTATCCAGATTAAAATAAAAGGATAAAGCAACACATCAGTTCTTAAAAATAAGTACGTTTCAAAGTATGTGAGATAGCTCTTTGATATAAGGAGATGAATCATGAATGAGATTTGCTAGACTAAATGACAAAACAAAAAAGTTTCAAAGTATGAAAGTTTAAAAGAGATACCCAGACTCCTGAGAAATATTATGTATTGTTTTGTTCAACAAAAACGAATTGTGACTTGAGCCAACATTTGTTTTCAGTGCTATCATTCACATGTGACACACTCTACTCACTGCATCCACTGTGCCCTTTGAATTTCAGCAGTATATTTAAAGTGTCAATAGCCTGCTGCTCAATATTATTGAATGCAACAAGTTCCCCCTTGAGGAAATCACTTAAGACGATGGTTGATGAGGATGAACAGCAAAATTGTCTTAATGCCCTGCCTTGATTAATGGTGAAATGGAATACAGGACAGACTGGCAGGTACGTTACCTGTGATGAAGTTCTCTTGGAGCCGTAGCTCCACGGTACGCCGGTCAATGGCGGCAGGAACAAACAGCAATCCTGTCTTGGAGCAGAGGATAGCGAGCGATGGAGAAAGGCTCTGGCACATACAACGTTTTGGACACGGCTGTCCCCTGCATGCTGCTGCCAGCAACAGCAAAGAGAACCACAGCCGTTCCATTATCCTCCACTGGGAACAGGGCAACTGGAAGACAGAAAGACATGAGCGATGAGTTGAAGTGGGAACAAAGATTGCCTCCCTCGAGACAAGGTAACTGGCAGGAAGAAAACTTGGTCAAAAAGAATACAAACCATTTACACATACTTGTACAGTATAAGCATTTACGAATATGTAAAGCAAAATGAGAGGTTCCTTTTTATTTCATCATTACCAGAAACTAGGGCTGTCAATTGATTATTTAATCACGATTAATTGAAAATGAATCTGTTCAAAATGTACCTTAAAGGGAGATTTGAAGTATTTAATATTCTTATCAACCTGGGAGTGTGCAAATATGCTTGCTTTATGCAAATGTATGTATATGCTTATTACTGGAAATCAATTAACAACACATAGAAATGACAAATATTGTCCAGAAACCCTCACAGGTACTGCATTTAACATAAGAAAAAATGCTCAAATCTTAACATTGCAAACTCAAGCCCAACAGGCAACAACAGCTGTCAGTGTGTCAGTGTGCTGGTTTGACTGTGACTTGCCCCAAACTGCATGTGATTATCATAAAGTGGGCATGTCTGTAATGTGGAGACTTGTGGGTACCCATAGAACCCATTTTCAATCACATAACTTGAGGTGAGAAGTCAAGGGACCCATTTGAAAATGGCCTTGCCAGTTTTTCCTCACCAAAAAGTTTGAAACGTTATTTAGCCTCCCTCTCGACAAGCTTCACTCTAGCTTTAAAACAGAGCCCACTACAATCAAACATTTGTTGTTAATGCGTTAAAGAAATCTGTGGCCTTAAAACAAATTTGCGTTAACAGCCCTACCAGAAACATAAATGCTATCGTTGGTAGCTTGGTGGTTAGCCTGCTAACCGCAGCACACTTATCTTGTTAAACATTGCTCTCTAGCTGAGGTGACCCACAGCTGGCAGTGCTCTATATCATCTTGAGTTCAGGCTTGATACAGGGACATTAAATATGTAGTGTGAGCTGATCTAAAACTGTCTTGCACATACAGTTTTATAAGCTCTATAATGTATCACGCCAAGTTACTGCAAAGAAAAAAAGTGACAAGTAATGGAAAACCTATGTGCAGTCCTGTAGTTCTTTTCAAATAGTTTCTTTGTCTTTGTCTTTTCATACTGAGACACATTGAAATAGTCCCCATCTATGGCTGAAAAGTGTGTTATTTTTACCAGACAAAAAAAAACTAAATAGACCAAAACCACGAGCATTATATACTGTACAATTGTGTGACTTTCTGCTTACAAAGTTGACCCAAACATGTAATTCCACAGTCAAGCTGCTATTGAGCACAATACTTCCTTTAAAAAAAAACTCCCTTTTTAACTTGACAATAAAGTCAGGGTAGAGAGAGGAGAGGGAGGAGTAGATCATAACACTGCTCAGGAGCTGGACTGAATTACACAATGCTGTGAGCTCATAATGGGCTCTATCACCATGCGGCTGCATGGTGAGATGGCATTTTCCTCAGGCACACTGGGGATTCTTCCTCACCAGTACCTGTTTGATATTTTGGCAAGGTGTATTATAAGTGTGGAGTGTAGATGTTAATATCCATAACAGCCTTACTTGCATGTCTCATCCACAACAGCTTGTATAATGAAGGCTTCTTACAAAGCACACCTCAGTCTGTGCTCTTATCCACATCAAACTGATTTGTTATTTTTCAGTATTCTGGTCTAGTTTTTTTAGTATGTAGTGCAAATTGACAGTGCTGGGCATGATGACACTCTCAGGACTCAGGGGACACACACGATTCAACACAGTTCCATCACAATTTGTCAGCCAGATTTTTCTCTTTCCAGTTTACACCACTTTAACCCCCTCAGGGCCATCCTTTCCTCACTCAGTATCTGTTTACAACAACACCTGTCTAAGTCTTTCCAACATGTTCGGAAACAAGTAGCCCCTCGATGCGTCACAATAGATGTTCACCAGTGTGTCTGCGATGACATGATGTGGTAGAACAGAATTGTGTCTGCTCACAACTGAAATTGCATAGCTGTAAGTGAATCCACAACTGTTTGTGAATAAAACATGGTATGAAAATGGTTAATAATAGATCATTAATGCCTCCCTATTGAGGCTTAAATAGACAGTTGTTTTAGTCCCAGTTTAGCAATAGTGACACAGCTACATCTAATCAAATCAAACCTCAACAATAAATCAATTAATGAATTGAAAAATATGTCAAGACACACAGTCTTAGACCACATTCTTATTTGCACTTTAATTTTATTGATTTTTCTACAGTGTCATTTAGAATCGCAAATTTGGTTATTGAGTGCATCATTGTAAATGTGACAAAAAATAAAGGTATTTTTTGACCTGGGCTCGTTGGGTAGCCACTCTACATAGCCAAATCATGGTTGGCATTATTAAAGGTATAATTTGCAAGAATTTCTTAAAAACAATTTATAGACTGATACAAAAATAATCCCTCTCAATCATCACTGATGCTCCACTAGAAATGTGTGGCGGTGTCTGTATCTACAGAGACCCTTCCCTTTGTCTGTATTCTCTCTTTTCTCCTTATTTAGTTGTGTTCAATAAATTTTTTGGCCTAACCAAAGAGTGTAACACACAGCCAACAACAGCACACCTGGTGTGCAGCCCGTTCAGGTTGTCAAATACCGCCGCTTTGTCACGCCCCTCTGCGTCAACCGAGGCACCCCCTTTTAGCTCTGGCCGATAAAAACTGACCGTATTTAACGGATGTGAACCGGTTGTGTGTTCTTATGCGCCTGTACTCCAGACAGTGTTCCCGCTGCCCCTCTGTCTCCAATGTTTATTCACCTGAGGGGCGCGGTGATTCTGCGGATCCCAGCTGAACATCAGATGGGTAGGCGGTCCTTAATGTGGCCAGGACGCATTCGTGTACACACTGCTAAAAGAATGTGGTCATATGTATATGTGGCCCAGACCACCTCTGAATGTGGTCTGAAAGATCCGATCTCAATGCATCTTGAGTGTGTTCAGAACTGTACTTAAAGCTGTCCACTTGTGATCGGATCACTGAGGACGCATGTTAATACCAGGTCTGAACAGGGCCTGATAAACACGTTGTGCATTAGGACAAATTAATTCAGGCGGTTCTAATACACCGTTCATATCTACAAAAAGTAATGCACAAATGCAACAAAAGATATACAAACTGTTGTATGAGGATACGTTGATTAATTTGACTTAGCGTCATGAATTTATTTCAGTTGCACAGATAACACAGATATAATGGGGTCACCTTCTCTTTGCAAATAGTGTTGTCTTTCTGCTGTAGAACAGCGAGGGACTCAAACCATTTCCACTTTCCAGCACTACACGACTCAAAACTCGTGGTGTGATATGTATGTGTACCAGTGGGCAGCAGTATATTAGCCTTCCCAGTGTGACTACCAGGCTAATCAATAGCATTGGACTTGTATTCAGTAGGAGGCCTGTGTAAAGTACTACTCCTCCCTTGATACTCCTAAAACCCTCAGTGGAACATTTTTATCAAGGGATGATAATGTACTACAGCATCACAAGATACCCAGTGATGCTTTTCTCTCTTTATCTTGGATTCCCCTGTTTATCATCCAATAAACCGGATCTGCCAAATACATACAAACAAACAAATGAGAGTGCGTGCAATCTCATGAGCCCGCTATAAATAGATTCGCTGTAATTTGATGCTTCTCCATCCTTCCACGATTTGAAACGTGGAGCAATGATTAGTTGTAACTTACATACAAAGAGACTCTTCTATTCTTCTACCAGTCTTTACTCCCTCTCAAGCTTTTTCTTTGTCATTCAATATATTTTTCTCCATTACTCTTGATTATTCCCCCGCCATACCTCCCCATCCCCATTCCCTTCATACGCCACATTATTCACCTGTTGTTTCCTCAATCCATGCTTTCTCTCTTCCCTCTTTACTCACTCCATCATCCCTATTTCTATACCCATGTGAATACATCATGTTATACAAACAATATAAAGTAGTTTGCTAGCAATTTCTCAGTCTTACATTATTTATAATCCTCCGTCACCTTGTATGTTATGCCCTAGCTGTCCATCATTCTCGGTAATTAATGCAACTTCTTTCACCCCAACTCATGCTCCCTCTCCATTTCTATCTCACGTCCCTCTTTGTCATCATCTTCCTACCTGCCTCTTAGATCCTAACTCCCTTCCTAAAGGGTGTAATTCACTTCACTTTTTCCCTCCCTTTCTTTTCTCATGATCATCTATGCTTCCTCCTCAATCTTTCTCTTTTCGCCCGCTCTCCCTACTCGCTTCATGCCCTCCCCCATTATCCATCCCTCACCTTATCTCATTCCCTTTTATTGCTTTATTGTTATGTATCTTTAATGTTGCAAAAATTGGTACCGATGGCAATTTTAAATACACACATCCCTCACTTGGGTCACCCACTCATCCGGCTTGCACGTGTACAGCATAACTGTACTGTCTATTAAGCGTTCTATTTTAAACATTTGCACAAACCTCACTTGGTTTTCCCACACATCCAGACTATGTGTGTTTTAGAGGCTATTCAATTACAGACGTATGGGTTTTTCCTGTGTAATTCGGTGAGGATGATAGCGATCAGTCACCCACCATTACTCGCTGACGTGCTTGTTCAGCTATGGAGAGTTAATAACACAAGAGAAAACGGATCCAAGCTGTCTGCCCTTGTTACCAGTTAGATTGGGCCATTATAGTCGTTGGCAATGATTTGAATGACAATCTAATACTCTGCAAATGCTAACTGTTGATGCATCTTTATTGCAGGGTTGAGAGCATGACAGTTCTGTTCCAACTCGATGAAACTCCACCTGGTTTGAACCAGCTGTGATAGTGACTGGCTGTCTTATACACCCTCATACTCAAAGTCTCATACTGCATGATATTCTGAATACAGTACTGTTGCAAAAAATATGACTTAATCACAGTATAAGCTTGGTCTTGGAAGAGGACTTGGTGGTCTTGCTTGGTAAACCCATGAGTTTTTTGTGTGAAACCCAAGCCATTAAAATGGTACGAATATATGGGCTTAAATTGAGCATTTTACCCAGGGTCCCTTTCTGCTGCACATGTGGGTGACATACAGTATGGACAAAAGTCACAATAGGCTTTTTATAATTAGAACTCAAAGCAGCGGCAAACACAAATCCTTCACGTAGCTGTGTTAAAGGTGCAATGTGTTCGATCTGGTCAGAATTTTAGTTTAAAACATTCAAAAATGAATATTATTAAGAGAATGTGAAGTGGTTACAGTGTTAGCATTATGTCAAAGACGTCTATGTATTGTTTTGCAGAGATATCTACTGAAATGAGCATGCTAACCAGCTGGCCCTGGCCCGTCCTGTCTTGTAATACCACTTGTTCCTTGAGAGGCGATAGTGAGTCACTGTAGCATGCAGTCTGCCCTCATGAGAGGACGAAGAAGTAGAGCTGCACCAATAGTAATACATCCATAGTACGTGTGAGTTTTATAATTTGTTTATTGGATTAAATTCAATGTGGGAGGAACAAGGAAATGACTCACACCCTTGCCTAGTCCTCACATCCGCCCGGCCGATCGGCTCTGATTCAAACAAACTGCTAAACAGTTTAAACCCTTCTTTGGCCAACGTGAAACCCAAACTGTGCCTATATTGAGTAATGGGCCACTACATTTATACTTATAATACAGTGTGTTGTCCTGGGGGCCTCACATTGAACCAAAACAGAACCCACTATGTACCCATTTGGGCAACCGCAAGTGGAACATATGTACTGACAAACACTTTTAATCCAGTTGGAACCCACATGGAAAACTTCTGACTGGGAATTAAGGTCATTACCAGTGGGGATAGTGTGGTGCTGAGAAGGGTGGCAGTAATTTTAAACGAACAGGACTGCAGGCTGTGCCACTTCAGCACTTTTAGCTTCATCAACATGGAGTTTCAGTTCATTAAACTGTATTAAACCATGCTGACAGACCATGTCGTTTCAATCATATGCAAAAGAGTAACTCCAGGGGTTGGAATCTGAGAAAATTTCTATTTAGCATGCTGCGTTCATGCATCTTTTTGATTTCAATTAAGAAAACCATTAATCTCAAAGAATAACGAGCGAGTCAGTCTTGACGCAGCTCTTGAGTTTGCAGGATAGAGGAAAAACAGAGCAGTACCATCACATTTAGCTGATAAATCAGACCACACGTTGCACTCGCCCACCGAATTCCAGACCGCCACCATCATTGTGCTAAATGTCAGGTCGTTAAAATGTGGTATAATGTTGCTTTCATCCAGCATCATTTTTCAGTAATTACGCTGGGGAGCTCTGCATTGATATTCATTTTCTACAAGTGACTGTAAACGCTGCCAGAACATTGGGGATGTCTCCAGCAGTGACAAATGTTTATGTTTTTGTGTTTCTGCAAAGTAAGGCACAAACACACACTGACAGTCTCTTTGTTTTGCTTGACAGTATGATCTCCACTTTGCATTTGTGAATCAATCAGCTTCTCCCAGGCAGAGTATTTTTCAATGTGTTTAGGGCAGATATTGTAGCAGACTGGAATGCTACATTGCTATGCGTGTTGCAAATGCTGGGATTTGAATGTACGTCTTTTCGAGAGAATGGTCATTAGTTATGGGAAGAAAATGCAAGAGATACACAAAGCACTTCAAGCAGCTATAAGTGCCGTTACTTTGCGGGGAATGAAAACAGTCTTTTTGTTTCAGTAATATTGGAGGGTTCTGAAGAACGCAGTAATTAACAACACTCTGCAAAAACAGCCTGCAAATCCATTTTCTAAGGGAAAAACTAAATCTCCTTCACAGGTCATATCAACCCTACCTGTGAAGATTAAAGACAGCCCCTTGTGTTCTTTTCTCACAGTGTATTTTTCTTCACCGTTTCACACCCAATCAATGGAAACAAGGGGATGTCTTTACTAATGCGTTTATTGTAAATATAGCAGACTGCAATGCCACGGTGTTAATTGCGTTTCAAGAAGCAGAGAGCTCGAGTCTCCTTTCCATTACACTGGACTTTCTTCAGATGAAGTCCGTGCTCTTCAGTCAGAAAGAACAAGATGTGATTAGAGTACCCTAAAGTCAGCTATAATCCCCTTTATTTAACTGCATACATAATGCATTACCAGGCTAATGGAAAAACAAAAGGCAACAACAGTGTTTACAACGTTGACATTAAAGAAGATCAAAAATAAGAATGTAGCAGGGGTCAGACACACAGATAAGCAGTTATAAGAACTAAAACTAAGAGAACTTTGAAAAAGAAAGCGGTGTTATTACAGCCCCATCTGAAGCAATTCGCAACACAAATCACTACACACTCATACGCATAAATAAGCATATAAGAGGGATGGAGAAAGAGGCAGAAAGAAAGAAAAATGATTACAGAAAACCGTACAAGTTGGAAGACACGAGTCAGTAGAAAGGGAAAAAAAGAGTGCAGTTAGTGAGGAGAAATGTTTGGGGGAGTGAGAAGATAATGGAGGACAATTGGCTAGCCTACTTTAAAGGGGAACTACGCCCATTTTCAAAATTCATACGTTATTCCTATGGTCTGTGACAGTCCAAAAATATTAGTAAACATGAACAACTCTCTCCCAAATCCAAAAACTAGAGTGCTAAAACTGTTAAATTTGTGATGTCATCAAGTATAACGTCTGGTACTGCCCCATAGACAATGAATGGGAAGAGATGTTCTAGATGACACTGAGAGCACTCAGGGGAATGTTCTGAGTATATGGGAATATTTTCTGTTTCACAACTGAGAACACTACAGTAGAATAAAGCTCATTTGGGTATAAAAAAGAAAACAAACATTCTGTGGTTCCACTAATCATCAGTCTGCCATTCATTGCCTATGGAGCCGTTCCAGACTTTATACCCTGTGACATCACTAGTTTGAGTTTTTGGATTTGGGAGAGAGTTCTGTCTTAGACCAGAGGAAAAACATGTATGAATGTTGAAAATGATGGGTATAGTTCCCCTTTAAAGCTGCAGTGGATAGAATTGGGGCAAATATGATTAAAAAAAGTTATTTTTATAAAACGGTCACTATATTCCGACACATATCCTGTAGTGCATGAGACAGGAAATCTGAAAAAAATCATGTGCCTCTGTGTCCTCCGGTGCTCCTAATGGCATCTGTAAGATTTCACAGACCGGAGGAAAACAACCAATCAGAGCCGAGCTGGAGTCTGCCATCTGAGCAGCTGTCATTCACTCACGAAATCCGATCAAACGGCCAAACTAGGCAGCGCTAATCAAATATGAATCAATATTCTTTCACTCGCCTCAAATGTTTTCAGAAACATCTTGTAGTGTACTGTTTAGCTGTAAAATCTTTGTGATCCGGCAGCCATGTTGAGATCTGATGAGGAAATACCAAGCACCGCCCACCAGCCAGGGCACAGCCAATAGGAACGCTAAATAGAAACACTCTCTTTGAAATGACCTGTGATTGATCAAAGTCTCCCGTCGCGGGCTAGTCTTTTTAAAGCCTTAAATCAGAGGCATGAGAAGGTGCAGAAGTCTAGTTTTCTCTCAGAACACTTGAATTATGACATGCTGAAAGGTTATTTTGGAAATTTTGCCCAATGATGCCAAAAACTTTCTACATATTGAAGCTTTAAATTGCTCCACAGAGTTCACCTCAGTAAGTCTAGACAGTCAAAGACATTTCCAGTAACAACTTGCGGAAGACACTCTCAGTCACCTAGTGACTTGACCCACATGCTCGGCTAATACCCCAAAGTGAGGGATTATGGGAATCATTTTTCAAAATGATATATGAAGCTCCAGAAATGAGTTCAGATCCTTCCCACTTGAGTTTGCTATCTCTGGCTTAACAAGGCGAGGCGTGATCGGAACCTCTGAGCAAGCAAATGTTATCTCATTTCACATTATCTTAATTGTTCATCGAAGGATACCTTTTACAGTGGCAGCCCCGTCTTGCCTCCATCCTCAAGTCCTCCTGGTTGTGTGATGTTATGTCTTCATGAATTTCAAAAGAATCTAATTTACTGCCAGGGCCTCTGGTGATAAATTTTACCGCAACTGGCAACCTTTGATCTCATGATCAGCATGGCTCACTCCCACTGGAGTAGACCTCTAGTTACATAAAAATGATCTACTGTGTGTATCAACAACACAGAGAAGGCAACCTTTATGCTGTAATATGACTGTTTTATCAAGATGATTTCAGTGTTTGCTTACCCAACAAACAATATAACGGCTGACAACAATAATGAGTGCCTCCACATGCGACCTTTTACTGGAGGTATTTGGAGACTCAAAGTTGCTTGTGCACCTGTCGTTAACAATAGTGGTATTTGCATATGAAAGCAGATCAAATTGCGAGCGATAATTACTTTAGCAGAAATGGGATTTGTAGACCCAACAGTGCTTGCAAACACTACTGGAATACTGCAGGAATGATGACGCTTTTAAAACCAGCATTCGATAACAGGCTTTTAAAATCTGCATTGATGACAAAATAAATCAGATGAGGTGGACATAAACATAAACGTATTGCATGTTTTTCTCAGTGACTACGTTTACATGCACACTAATATGTGGGATATGTGGGATATATGCCAGTATTATTCCGATTTAAAGAGCATTCTTTGGACATGTATACAGCGCATTCGGAATATGCGTCTCAATTGGGGTTTTTAACGGCAGTTTGCAACACGCGGGCTCTTTCCTGTTTACGGCCAGCTCTGTGCGTTGTACACAAACCAACTAGCCGTCAGTTTGCAGAGATGCAAGCCTTAAAGAAAAGCCCACATTTCTGGCTGGAAGGAGAAACACACCAACTTTTTAACATTATGAAAGACTTGGATACCAACTGGTTTTTGGATATGAGCTAATATCGCTGCAGCGACCCTTTCAAGACGGTGGTTGAAGGAATGAAAGAGGGAGGCTGTGTTTGCAGGGTCAAACAAGTCCACCACTGGTTACGTTAATCGGAGTATGCACATGTGAACAGGAATATTAGTGGAATATTCATTTATATTATCCATGTAAACAGCTTAGTACGAATATTGTCTCTTTCGGAATAAGGGCACAAACTGGAATATGTTGTGTATGTAAACGTAGTCAGTGAAAGCTGATAAATTACCTTATTATATGTTATATATTACCTGCTATATCAACATCAACCTGGTTCTGTGCACCCTAGCTCATTAAATTAGAATTGCAGATAACCCACTGATGTGATCTTTGCACTCAGTAGCAGCAATTCATCCATGCCTGCATGTGAGCGTGCGTGTGTGTGTATTTCCGGCCCCTCACTTATGCTGTGTCCAGCATGCTTTGCCAGAGTACACTGCACCTCTCAATGGAGATGGATCACCCTGTCAGCTTTCTTGCAGAACCACTGCAGAGTGTCTTCTGTGTATAATTTACTGTATCTGTGCAAGAGCATGAACATGTTCATGTGCACATGTGCTTACTGAGTGTTTATCATATTTGCCTCTTTGAATATGCACACGCAGCTGTGTTCATGCACATATACCCTGAAACTTGTGTATGTTGCATACATTTTTGTGTGTATGCATAAATCTGTTTATGGACGTGTGAACCCTGTCTTTACTAACCTATGTGTGCGTCTTTAAAGGCTTGCTTGCTGCGGTACATAAGTGCTTGCTTATGTGTTCACGTTTTTGTGTGCACATGAGAATAGCTGCATGTATTGTGTGTGTGTGTGTGTGTGTGTGTGTGTGTGTGTGTGTGCTCTCCATCTATTTCTGCAGCGTCTACCCTAGCGAGAGCGCTGGGTTATTAACGACCTCGAAAGCAGCATCATCCATCTGCTGCATACACACACACACACACACACACCAACATACTGTATATACACATTCACAAGCAAACACACGCACTCAAAGTTTGCTTGAATTAGACTAGTCTATGTGTGTGTTAGTTTAAGTGAGTGCATGGTTGTGTGTGTGTGTGTGTGTGTGCATATGTACCCATAAGTGTACAAAGCTGTGCTGCAGCTTAATCTCTGTATAATGCCGTCGTGATTAATAGTGAAACAAATCCGTACAGTTTCCGTTTTTATCAATAATATGTCAACTGTCGCCGGAGCAAAACTTAACACCTGATCTACTCTCTGCGTGGCTCACTTCCTCGATAATTATACCTCATTATGTTCTATTCCTTGAATGGAGGGAAGGAGAGAAAAGAGGTAAACAGGGAATGAGATTTTTGAGCAAAAAACTGAAATCATCAAAGCATGAAAAGGCATGAAAGCAAGTGAATGGACAGGCATTGACCATGGCGAGGCTCGGCAATGAAAAGAGATAAAGCTAAAGCAAAAACAAAGTGCTCCTACAGAATGGGGTATCTGTCAAAACCAGTGGTGAAGGCAAAGCTTTTATTGGCCGCAAAATAACTTGGTGGGGGCCTGTAACTTAGCAACAGCCAATGACACATGGATGGTAACAGTGAGGAGGTGGGAAGAGAGAGAGAGAGTGTGTGTGTTATGGTTGTGGGGGTGTAGTGAGAGTGTGTGTATGGGGGCTGTGAGAAAGTGCAAGATTGGTCTGGAGATCTCGCAAGTAATGAATCTGGAGTGTTGCCGTCAGAGAGGGTGAGTGTGGGGGAGAGAGAGAGAGAGAGAGAGAGAGAGAGACCGTGCTTGTGTTGCATAAAGAGTGCAGTAACAGCGTAGTGGTCCACAGTTTATTTTTGTCCGAGATACAAATTGCATCAAAGTGTCCTTGTATTATCATAAAAACAAATATATCGTGCTGCTTTTACAAGTGCGAAGAGGGAGATGCTTTAAATATGTGTTAGTAAATGCAACCATTTAACTTTCCTCATAATTTGGGAAAAACCCCAAAGTGCATCCAGACTCTCTCCAGAGTCCCTCATCACATGGGTGAAAGTCATTTTTGCCTTCTTATCATGCCGAAACTCATATCTGTGGGAATTGAGCAGCAGGCCGTCAATGCCACCCGATTCAATTCATTATCAGGCCATTAAATAGGCGTTATCGGTTGCTATAAGCATCATAGATGTGAGTCAATAGGGGCCTACTACGCCTATTACATTGTAAAAGTGAAAGCAAAACTTAAAAGGAACATGTAAAACTGAATGAAACGTTACGTTTTGAACACAATTGAAAAGGCTTCTTTAGGTTTAGGCAACAAAACTACAACTTCTTTAGGTTTAAGCAACAAAAGCAGTTCATTTAAGGGAAAAAAATGTGTTTTGGCTTTAAATAATTATGTTTCAAAAGCGTAACTTAATACATGTGAAATCAAAGACAACTACACGTTGCTGGTTTCACACAAGATGCTTTTCTTGGTTTTGTGTCCCATCCATCGCCTCCAACCTCCACCCCATGCTGGAGATTCATGGAGATTCATGCTGTCTTTACTACAGCGCCTGACTTCCGCTTCTGCTCCTGTAATAATTACTACGGTTATTAGAGGTCGCTGTCATGTTCTTTTATGCCTTCTTTCAGTGATCTACCATGTAAATAGATGATAAAACCTACTATCGGTTGTAGTAGGCCCCTATTGACCCACATATACTGTATGGTGCTTCTAGCGACCGATAATGCCTACTTAATAGCCTAACAAAAGTCCGATCGGCTGTCAACGCAATCATTGAAAGATGAATGTGAGTAAAATGTGGGAGGAGTTGTTCAGCAACCTCTAGACCACAGCAAAGATGACAGTGTAGTAGTAGCCAAGCCTTACTTAGTAAACAAATTAGCCTGTTCTCCTGTACTGCCCAATGTATTAGGCAAATAATACACAGTATAAAAATCCTAACAGAGTAATTATTCTTACAACACAAGATAATTACTAAGCATGAAGTCCATTCTCAAACTTGAAAATAGTAGTTTGACAAAAAACTAAAAAGCTAAATAAACTTTGACAAGATAATCATCAGCTGAAAGTCCTATGGATGATATCATAATAACCAAAGAGCCCACAAGATACTGAGAAAACTCCATCCACTGGTGACGACAGTGTGACACAGTATGACTGACGTGTATTAAATCCAAAACAAGGAGCTCCATAGAGCTACAGAGTCGGTGTTTTTCTGCACCATGACAGCCCTTTTGTCTTTTGATTCAATGTTATTTAAAATAGGTTTGGTTGTTTTAGCCAAACATGGTTTGACAGTTGTTTTGTTCTCTGCTAGATTCTGCATCACTGGCTCTGTTAGTATGTGAGTATTTTGTCATTTTGCTTCCCAGTTAAAAGATTCCAATTTCAATGCTGTTGCCTTTGTTTTTAACTTGACTTTAGCTTATGTAAGAAAACATTCATGCAGGCATTGATATGAGATATTTGGATGCTTTTCACCCTTAAGTCTGTCATGTGAACGTCTAGACATTGAGGCAGGTCAAACTAAACTTCGCCCTGCCCCTGGTGAAACCCACCATAAATCTTTGATAAGCTTCTTTTGATCTTTCCGATAGACAATCTGTTCCCCGTTCAGACGCCACACACTCAGACCAGTCTTCAGCTGGAGGACAGGGGTACAAACCCCCAGTGCCAGCAAGGATCTGGCCTGCCAAAGTGTCCTCAAACGAGAAACTGAATCCCTCCCGGCTCCAGTGGTGCTGTTCTGTAGCTGACCCTGACCTTCTGCGGAGGAGGACGAGAGAGCAGACACTCTCTCTGTGGGGATCAGTATTTTTATAGCCTACGAGGTGTGCTGTTCACCTTTTGAAATCATTGGGAAAAGTTTGTGCTAGTTCTTCTTCCTGCCAGCGAAGCAGCTGCCTCAGCTATGTATAGTCTCCCCCCACTCCTTATTCCAATTTAACAGTCTCATTCCTTAAAAAATATTTGATACTTCAGAATGATTTTAAATGTGTTGCACAAGTTGAGTTATATTAGGGCAATTAACCGTATTCTAAACTCAGTTTGCGATACCAAAGACTGTATGTACATGTGAGGATAGAAAAGCAATCACCCCTCTTCTCCCTCAACCTTATCTGGCCTTCTACGTTTAACCTCCACAACCACATTGACTTGGTTTCATTGTATACACCTGTGAATAGACATATCCCCCATGTAGGCCAACACAGAGACCTATGAATAAATCCATGTTACATGTTGGTGTGCATGGGTCAGCAGACTTTATGCAACATAGACTACAACCTTGCTTTCAGCATGGGTTTGATACAGTTCTGTTACTGCTCTTCTTTAGTGTGAAAGGTAGAATATAGATTTCTACATTATAACACATACTTGCCAACCCTTCCGATATACCTGTTTTTCATTATCCTCTCCTGGTTTCTTCCAGGGGTCACAATTCTCCCGAATTTCTCCAGATTTATGACAAATTTTCACACTTTTTTTCCTTTTTGTTATCACAATCTGTTTTTGGTATTGTATAATGTGAACAAGCCTCACTGTTTCCAACCGGAGAAAAATACAGCTACACCAAATGTTGTTTCCCGGCAGAAGAGAACTGCTCGCAACCAAGCCCAAAGTTGGGCTTTGTTGGATGCAGCAAAAAGACATATTGGTGCGACGCAAACCATTGGAAATAATTAGGGCTGTCAATAGATTAAAATATTTAATTGCAATTAATCGCCCATTTTTTATCTGTTAAAAATGTACCTTAAAGGAACATAAAGGGAGGGACTTAAAGGGAGGGACTTAAAGGGAGGGGGCAAATGTGCTTGTTTTATGCAAATGTATGTATATATTTTAGGGCTGTCAATCGATTTGAATATTTATTGCATTATTGTCCATAGTTAATCGTCATTAATGGCAAATTAATCACACATCTTTATCTGTTTGAAATGTACCTTAAAGGGAGATCTGACAAATATTTAATACTCTTATCAACATGAGAGTTGGAAAAATAAACTTGCTTTATAAAAATGTATATATATATATTTATTATTGTAAATCAATTAACCACACAATGACAAATATTGTCAAGAAACCCTCACAGTTACTGCATTTAGCATACAAAATGTACTCAAATCACAACAAGCCCAACAAGCAACAACAGCTGTCAGTGTGTCAGTGTGCTGACTTGACTATGACTTGCCACAAAAAAAAATGTGATTATCATAAAGTGGGAATGTCTGTAAAGGGGAGACTCGTGGGTACCCATAGAACCCATTTTCAGGTCTAGGGACCACTTTCAAAATGGCCATGCCAGTTTTTCCTTGCCAAAATTTAGCTTAAGTGTGGAGCATTATTTAGCCTCCTTCGCAACAAGCTAGTATGACATGGTTGGTACCAATGGATTCCTTAGGTTTCCTAGTCTCATATGATGCCATCTTCACTCTAGCTCTAACGCTAAGTGGGTACCCATAGAACCCATTTTCATTCAGATATCTTGAGTTCAGAGGTCAAGGGACCCCTTTGAGAATGGCCATGCCATTTTTTCCTCGCCAAAATTTTGCTTTAAACCTGAGCCCGCTACAACCGAAAAATCGCAGGTTGCGTTAATGTGTTAAAGAAATTAGTGAGTAAATATATATAGTGTATTATTTTTCTATTTTCATTCTTCAAAAGTCACCAAAATATACGAAACAAAGTCATTGAAATTCAAATTTTTCCTCGGAGAGCACCCCCAGTTTTGAAATCCTTCCTATTTTTAAGGTCTCAAGGTTGGCAAGTGTGGTATAACACAGTGACTTTATAGTTACTATATTATTGGTTTGGCAGATTCTGAATTGACAGTGAGCTGTAGCCCATTAAACCGTACCTTCTGCTTTACTCAGTCACAGAGATGCTTGAGCATGACTGTGCCAGGCAAGTAGTTGCATTTAGTTTTCATAAGACTGCCAAATAAAGAAATCCTATCAAGTTAAACATATCTGGGCACATGGGTGCACATGCAAGAGCAAGCCAATTACTATAAGCATCAAAGAGAACGTTAGGAAAGAATAAAGAAATACTTTACACGTGACAGAAAGCAATGCAAACATGAGAAAACTGGCTCAGAAAAGTTGATAATTTCACAGCCATCTGCACGCCTTGTTGGCAGCCTTTTCTAGTCAAATTTGAGGGAAGACGTGCACTAGTGTGTTACGCAGTCGGATTTTGGCAAGCAGTGTAAGTAAACAGCATAGATCATCTCATTTTTCACAAGACAGACTCTCAAGATAGCCTTCTAAAAATTGTAATTGTGACCGACTTACTCAGAAAAATAGAAATTCAAGTAAACCCGAGTCAGAAAAATAAAATTATACTGTTGTTGTGTTGCTCCTGTTAGAAATACTGCTTCTGTATCTGTGACTATGGGATGCTGTTGGCTCATAGTGGTACACAGTCATATCAAAGTCAATGTTATTATGTTGTTGATTAGAAGGTCACAGTTTCTCTGTGAACCCCCGTCATCAAAATCTCTCCCCAGCTAGCCGACCAGAGTTGGCTGCCCCGCAAATACACACAGCGGCACAAACAAACACACACATCCGCGTAGGTACACAGGTGCTGATACACACAGTTGCCCAGACAAACCGTCATCTCCAATGCGGAACTGATACACCGCTGGGATCTGAGCCACACACACACACTGATGCTGTCTCTCAGAGATCTGAGCAGTGGGAGAGAAACAGACATTTGCTAATGGCTCTTTTGTTACATGACTCCTTAGCCCTCCTCTCCTCTATCTCTATTTACTTCTCTTTCTTGCCGTTTCACACTCTGTCTCCAATCCTGTTTCTTTCAATCTATTAATCTCGCGCTCCTTTTCTGTCGTTGTCATCCTCTTCTTTTTTTCTGTTTCGTGCTCCATGTCTGTGCTCCTCTCTGTATCTCCTTTCCAATGCTCTGCCCTGTCCCTGTCAGTACAGTAGATAATGAGGTGATTGCGGCTGCTAGCACAGTGCATCAATGCTTGTCGCGCTGCAGTCCGTTTGTAATACTAACCACGGCCTCTGTCTTACTGTAAGGCTAACCACACACGCGTCCCTGCTGCTCCGTCTCCTCTCTATGATACCGATCATCTCTTCTGCTTCCTCTCGTCCTCTTTTAGTCTAACATGATATTTAATACCTACATCTATAAGTCCCTCTTTCTGCCCCGCTACATTACAAACTGTACATCTCTCTCATCATTTCAATGTCTAATTGGGGCCATGTCGGTTATATCATTCTCATTTTCTGCTCTGATAGAGGG
This sequence comes from Sebastes fasciatus, assembly GCF_043250625.1. NCBI lineage: Eukaryota > Metazoa > Chordata > Actinopteri > Perciformes > Sebastidae > Sebastes > Sebastes fasciatus. The sequence goes on from NC_133801.1 coordinate 16,752,039, forward strand.
ATACCTTCACGTAACCCATCATCTGTCCCTTGAGCAGACCTACATCTCGCTCTCACCAGTGCTGTTTGATATAATTGTCAGCTCCAAACATCAATAATGCTATTTATATACCTGTGTAACATAAAGCTGTGCATGCCTGTTGTTGAGTCTGGTTCCAATCCTCTGTGCGTCTGCCAAATCATTAGTGTAATGTTAATTTTAGGACTGTCAATAATACTCTTATCAACGTGGGAGTGGGCAAATATTCTTGCTTTATGCAAATATACATACTGTATGTATTATTGGAACTCAATTAACAACACAAAACACTGACAAATATTGTCCAGAAACCCTCACAGGTACTGCATTTAGCATAACAAATATTCTCAAATCATAACATGGCAAACTGCAGCCCAACAGGCAACAACAGCTGTCAGTGTGTCAGTGTGCTGACTTGACTATGACTTGCACCAAACTGCATTTGATTTTCATAAAGTGTGCTTGTCTGCAAAGTGGAGACTCGTGGGTAATAATATTGTATATCTATATAAATGTAATCTATTTTCGGGTCAAGGAACCCCTGTGAAAATGGAATATGAATGAATATGATACCAATATCTTCATTCTAGCTTTAAAACTGAGCCCGCCACAGCCTACAAATCATCAAGTTGCATTAATGCATTAAAGAAATTTGTGGCGTTACATTTTTTTTATTAAAAGCGTTATTATCGTGTTAACTTTGACAGTCAGTTGGCAAATTAAAATGTGAATCAGTTCATGTTTCCATGGCCGTGTTTCTGCTACCAATGCAGTAGCATTTTTTTGCTGTTTCCCACCTAAGATGGCATGTGTTTTTTTTGTGTTAAATCAACGTATCCTCATGCAACGGTTCGTACAATATCTTATTAGGGTTAATCCTCATTTTTAGTGCGTTTTTCTACAAATGCCCAGCAACACCTATCAATTTCTGCTTGTTACATACATACAGTCTTTTTAAAATTAACTTTTGACTTCACAGGAAACAACTTGGTTAGGTTAATGCAAACACAACTACTTGGTTAGGTTTAGGAAAATATTTTGGTTTGGTTTAAAATAACTACGGAAGTGGCGTAACTTAAAATAAGTACAGAAGTTGCTTGATAAATAAACCAATGTTGACTCCTGGTTTCACACGGGCTATGAACACCGATCTCCTGGGTGACCCACCCATCCACCCTGACCTCCTCCATACGCGTTGTTTGTAACTCTTTATCCTTTCCTGGTTCACGATTACGCAGATTACATATAAATTGATTTTGTGGTGTATATACAAATTACAGAGCATTACTTTATGTAGGTATATCTACGAACAGTGTATGACAACAGTTAGGATAAATGAATGTTATTCTTCAAATCCACCTGGACCCAATAGTGTTTTTAATAGAGATATTTATTTATTAGAGAGAGGGGGACATGCAACAAGGGCCTCTTTGTAGACTAAAACTGGGAACGCTGTGGTTATGTACACCTGTAACATCCTACGCTCTTTTTTATTCATCCTTTTTTGTGAGTGGCAGCAAGGCAGAGCTGCTTTGTTTGCAGTATAAGAAGCAGAAGCAGAGACCACAACTTCCAAGTGTATTCAAAAATCTGTTTTTACATGTTTTCTGTCAGCCAAGCATAAAAAAAAACTTTTATACATATTTTCCACTTTTTGTGTCTCAAATGTCTGGCCTTTAATGCACAAGTTGAAAATGTGAAACCTCCTCATTTCACAACTTTTCCCTCCCATGTCTCTCTCTGTCCTGTTCCACTGTCGAAATATAGGTTGCAATCATTTCTACTCCCATTCCTCTGATTTTAATGTTAGGACGAGTAGCAAAGAGGTAATCATGGAGAGACTGCAAACTAGTGACAAAGGCAGCAACATGACTGCACTGTGAGAGCAACCAAGGCAGTCAAGGGAAAATGAAGACCTAGAAGCTGTTTGATCGTCAGCTGTTTGATATGCTGGAACGAGCACTGCCAAGTCGACCTTGAAAAATGGGTAAACTTTAAAGAGCTGCTGTTAGCATAAAGGCATGGAAACGGGAAAGACAACAAATGCAAAGCAGTCGTCCGATTCATCTTTATATGTGTGTGTTTTTTACGTTTGAACCTGCCATAATCAGGTTACTGATGCCATGGCCTTGAGGCTCACAAGCCAAGGGACCATGAAGCACACAATGCAAGGTTTTCTCTCTTGCTTCCCTTCATCTATCTCTGTCTCCCGTACACACACACACATTTTGTCTATACAGCAAGATCTCTCCAAATACTCACTACTGTAGCTAATGGGGTTCTGACATCAAACGCTTCCCAATCTGAAACACTCCTAAATATAGGCCCCTTTTTTTTCATCAGGTTTCCCTACATCCTTACTCCCTTTGCCTCCTCTTAATAGTTCCTTCATTAATCCCTTTTCATTCTTCCTCCTACCATCTGTTATTTCTCTTTTTTCTTTCCTTAACTCCTTTCATGCTTTCTCCATTCCTTTCCTCCTTCCTTCCCCTCTTTCTTCTGCTCATATTCAAAGGTTTTATACAGGTTTTAGCTGTGTGACAGATGCGTCTCATTTTGCAGAGAGCAGAAGCAAGCGGTTCTGATTCGGCGATTATGGTGATTGGGGAGTAATAATATTATAGAAAAAAAGAAAAAGGGGATGGGAGAATTAGAAAAGAGAGGGTGAAAATAAGTAGAAGAGAGAAGAGGAGAGTGGCCAATAGGAACATGGGGAAATAAGAAGCTGGTCACGAGAGGGAAATAAAGGAAAAAGATGAGGGAAACGGAAAGTAGAAAGTAAGAGAAATGAGAGGAGAAAAGAGGTTGGAGAGATGTGCGTGTGCCACTTGGTAGTCATCACAGAGGAGCTTTCTCCATTCAGGAACTTGCCGTGCAGCTGTCGCTTCAGGGAACTGATCACACACACTCAGTCACAGATACAACACACACACACACATGCACGCACTATCTTTCTCTCTCTCTCTCTCTCACACACATGCACTCACGCTTTGGGCTGCGCTTTGAACTGATCCCTGCCACTGGAGAGGCGCACACAGTGAGCTTGCTGATAATAATATTATCCTATGGCCTTCATATGGTAATATGGTTTTATTGCTATGAAGAAATATGAATATTATGGCTTTCAGAGGCAGCTTAGGGAATTACATGGCTGTCATGGTTCTCAGCTTCAATAGATTCTCTATTTATCTAGGGTCTCTGGGTGCGAAATCTATTAAGTTATTTACCTTTGCCGTGATATGTGCTGGCATGTTGTATATTCACACCTGTGAGATTGTACAAAGGCAAAGCGAGAAGACACGCCTCGAGATGCCATTGAGCGAAGGTCACAGCTCAGGGGGGGTAGACTGGCACACATCTGGATATGGAAAGGGCTGTGTGAGACAGGCTGTGGAGTGATACAGCAAAATAAACACACAGCAGGATGCGAAAAGAGCAGCTAGAGTCAGACACTCTTCCCAGCTTACAACGTCTAATGAAAATGATCTCATTAGACGTTGTTTTATCCATTATCCTCCATCCTGGAGCTGCAATTATCACTGCCGCTGTCCAGGGTGCTGAATCTGGGGCTGTTCCCCAACATGTACGCCAGTGGGCAGGAATCTGACATTTGATGGCCAGTGGTTTGCTCTGACTGATCAGCCTAATGATTTGGCTCACCTGCCAAAGCCAAGCTGCCTCTAATCCAGTTCGTACAGCCTCATTAAGAGAGTAATCAAGTTAATGTCTGTGGCCATTTCAGTTAATGTTTATCCACCTACTCTGGGAGTAGTCTTTTTTACTGTCCCGAACAAAGACAGGGAATGTAAAGTTTTTTTAAGTTAGAAATTACGCGTGTAGTGGGCTCTCCGCACTCAAGTGGCAATACACCAATGCAATTTCTCCTTCGCCTCCATCTCATGGAATTAGAAGAAATCTCCATCAATGTTCGTGGGGTGTTATCCCTTCTTCAAGATGTTGCCACTTGAACCAGATGAGATCAAGAGTATTCAGCTGCAGATGTCTACCTTGGGGGAATTAACGGTCTAATAAAGTTATTGTCAAACACACTTACAACAGTTGAAATCAGTACATAAAGGACATTCCTGTTCACCGGAGGAGCTCATTTTAGTCAGTTTTCTTCTCTGTTACCTAACTATGTCCCATTGTTTTATTCTTGTCACATTAGAACTATGTCGCCATACAAGAATGTTAAGATTGGACAATTCTGCAAAACCCTTGTTCAATTACAAGGTTTTTAAAAAAAATCTCACTTTTTATGATATCTGAAATTTGCACATGGAAATTATAATATGGCCAATGTTGCTGTGGTTATGGCAACACAAAAACACGGCAAATTATTGTTTTCATACACATGATTTTTAAGAGTTGGGTTTATAATTGTAACTATGTGCTTGAAAATAGTAACTGTGACCTATCCACATAAAACGGGTTGTTTGTCTTACAAAAAGTTATTCTTCATTTTCCGTGTGTTCGACGAATGGCCAGCAAAGACGTGTCAGTTTCCGCTTGTTACATGCAGTCTTTTCAAAATAAACTTCCATCTTCACAGGACACATCTTGGTGAGGTTTAGGCAACAAAACTACTTAGTTAGGTTTAGGAAAAGTTTATGTTTTGGGTTAAAATAACTACGGAAGTGACATAACTTAAGTACAGAAGTTACGTGACAAATAAATCAACGTTGACTTCTGGTTTCACACGAGACACGAACACCGATCTCCTGGGTGAAAGTCCGGTGTTCTTTGACCCACTCCGTCCTCCCTACACGGCGTCTGTCACTCTTTATACTTCTGGTTCACGATTACATGGATTACATATGAATTGATTTCATGGTATATATTCAAATTACAGTGCATTACTGTTTGTATAGTTACAAACGATGTATGAGAACAGCCTGAACTATCATATACCTGACACATATACATATCATATACCTGATATGTCTGACACCGAAACCCATTATTATTATTATTATTATAAAAGGGATAAACACATATTTACAGCATACACAAATACTTACAGAAGATGAATAGGGTTCGACAGGTCTGTTCTGATTTTTTTAGACTGTGCATCGAAATTACAAGTTTTTGATGATCAGACCAACAGCATTGTGTTGGTTGATTGATTGATTAAAAACATAGCCACTGTTTTTCTTAATATAATAACAACACATTTTCCATTTGTGTATGTACAGATTGCACAGAAATGCATACCCACAGTTGCAAATGCATTTGTGTATGCACAACCACAAACAGTTTCCTGACAAATCATTTAGCTTCAACCATCTGGAATAGGAGGAGGCAGCACAGAGAGGATGCATTTAGAAACTAAAAACTATATCAGTTTGCTGTGTTTACTGTGCTTTCTGAGTTGCAGAGTAAAACAACTTGAGTTGCTAGAATGTTTATGTCTTTGAAAGGTCCCAGAGCAAGAGTTTAGATAACCTACTTAGATGGGTTTGGAGCTTGATGAATAACAGGATGAGATAAGCGACGTCCTTGAAATGATGAAAACAATAACCTGAGATGCATGTTTCTTCCTGCACAAATGAGTGTTTCACTGACAATAATGGTATTTAATTATGGTGTGGAAAACACCATAATTAAATCATGATTATACTGTGAAAAAAATGTTTTTCACAAGGATTTCAATGGCGCGGTCATTAATCTTGACTTATTCCGACATTTGCAATTGTTGAAAATTGCTTTTAGATGAAATTAAATAAAAATATACTGCACCCCTAAATGCATCATTATATTAATTTAGCAATGCTGAAAGACATACTATTTGTAATTTTTTTCTCTCAAAGTAGCAGAGTAACAATGATAAATGAGCAATACCAACTACTGTCTCTACTCTACCAACTCTCTACTCTCTCTGTGTTTAGATATAACTCCACCTGTATATATCATCTATTGTTTATAATACTCTTATACAAATTTGTTATACAATATCCCATCAGCATGCAACTTATAATTACGCTATTATTCATTGAATACGACATGTTGATCACTTGCACTTTAATTACAATCTGTATATATGTATATGCCTATGTACTGTACATACACCAATATATCCTCATTTGTATATATTGTCTTATCAGCACTTTACTAGTTTGCACTCTTGTTAAATGCAAAACTGCATTTCGTTGTACTTGTACTATGTTCAATGACAATAAAGTTGAATCTAATCTAATCTACTAATGCATACAGTGATTAAGGTGGAGCTGGAAGACTCTCCTCATTATGGTGTATGGCTAACACTGGACATGGAGGGAACTCAACACACACTGTAGAAAACATGACAACTATTTATTGTCATTTTGAATTTATTTTCCCCACTTTGCTGAAAAAATATTTAACCATGGCCCCACAAACATGGTGCATCTAAAACACGGCACATATTATTAAATTAGTCTCCATGTGATGTAATCTTCAAGATGTTTATAGATACAAGAGGCTTCATCAGTTCTACTGTTCGTAACATCTGACCTGTGTGAGTAATTGACGTCACACAGTGATGGTGTAAGAGCCTCATGAATCGACAGCACTGTGAGACCAGCTGCATACTCCAAACAAAATTGAATCTGGCATGTTTTCACAAACAAAATTACAGTTTTGTGAACGGGAAAAAAAGGCACCACATTTGGCATTTTGCCAATGTGGACAGGCTGACAAAGTAGACTTGCAGAAATGCTCAAATGCCTCGTTCGATGCTCCTCAATACACTGTCGCCTACAAATAGTCAAAAAAGACCCAAACTCTAAGTTTACTTATTGCTTTTGAAGACTATGAAGTTGCAGTCTCTTCTCGCGACTACCAAGCTCTTCCAACTGTAGAGGGCATTAAATGAACAGACCTGTAAGCTGCAGTAATTGTATTCAGTTGCAAGTTTGATGTATAGGACTACGCATACTAAGTTTCTCCTCTTGTGTTTGAGTAATAGACTGTATGTAAGAAGTGGACATATAGTCACCGTGACGTCACCCATTGGCTTGTGGACTGCCGTTTTGAAGCCTCAAGTTCGCCATTTTGGCATTCACCATCTTGGTTTTTGGCTGTCGCCATCTTAGCTTATTGCAGAAGTGACCCGAGAAGGTGGAGCTAAGTACAACTGAATGCTCAAAAGCACATCTGCAGGTAAGCAGAAAAGTTAGATTAACTTTCATGAACTGAAAACACACTGTGAAAGGGTTAAAGTTCTAAGATGAAAACACAGACAACTCCCAGACAGGACAACGCTGTGGTAGCAACCTGTCAATCACAAGGTAGCCACGCCCTAAAGCATACCCTGCTTTATGGTCTATTTGACTCTAAATGGGACCATAATTTACTAAATGAACATCATGCTGTATTGAAGAAGACTTGAAATTAGCGATTGAGACCATAAACTCATGTTTACAATGTTTACTGAGGTAATAAATCAAGTGATAAGTAGGGTCATTTTCTCATAGACTTCTATACAATCAGACTTCTTTTTGCAACCAGAGGAGTCGCCCCCTGCTGGCTATTAGAAATAATGCAGGTTTAAGGGACTTCTGCATTACTTTTCTTTCATTGGTTTGAGTGTATGGACAGGTTAGCGGGTTTGAAAAAAAGAGTTATCTCGACACATTTCAGATGTTCATGCTATTTCTACCAATTACCTGGATTGACTGAGCATTTTCCCAGAAATACAGAGTGTATCTGCCTGTGCATGTGTGAACAAAATATAGAGAATACCACAGACTGCAGTACTCACATCACCTCGCTAATTAGAGGCAGGTGTGCAGGATCCCTAATTGCATCAGAACGAGTGAATATTCATTGTTTCGCAACTTATTACTCTATATTAAATGAGTAGCACTCGACATAATGTCTTGACTTGAGCACTTCACATTTCTAACCGCTGAGTTCAAGTGACAGTAGGCAGAATGTTTTTTGGCATCATTGGAAGCACACTCCATAATAACCTTTCAACATATTGTAATTCAAGTACTCTGAGAGAAAACTAGACTTCTGCACCTCCTCATGGCTCTGTTTTAAGGCTTTAAAAAATCTAGCCTGTGACGGGAGACTTTGGCCAATCACAGGTCATTTCAGAGAGAGAGCATTCCTATTGATAATTCCTATTGGCTGTGCTCCGGCTGTGCTTGGTATTTCCCCAACTGATTTCAACACGGCTGCCGGGTCACAAACTTTCTCATTGTAAAGCTAAACAGTCCACTACAAGATGTTTCTGAAAACATTTGAGGTGAGAAATAGGCATTACACTAACATTACATTGATTCATATTTTCATAGTTTGCGAGTGATTGACAGCTGTTCAGAGACGGCAGCTGGACGGCAGACTCCAGCTCGGCTCTGATTGGTTGTTTTCTTCCGGTCTGTGAAATTCCTGCAGACACGATGTTTTTCAGATTACCTGTCTCATGCACTACTGTCATGATATAGAGACTGTTTAATAAAAATGTATTTTATTTAATCGTATTTGCTCCATTTCTACCCACTGCAGCTTCAAGAAAAGACACAATACTGATGGTAAAACAACATTAAATTCCTCTGTGTATACGTGCTGTATTTGTATGCATGTATGTAAAGAAATCTAACCATTGCAACTTGACAAAACACAATTGAGATACCACAAACCAAGAGTGAATCCTGTATATTCACCACACATACATTATACTGCCCTCAGAATCGCATTGCAATTACACAAACACACACACACACAAACACACACACACACACACACACACACACACACACACACACACACACACACACACACACACACACACACACAGAGAGACACAAAGGAATCAGTGTGACCTATTCCAGTCATTCCAGGCTTTGTGAACTTGTGTATCTTTAGCTCTGGAGATGTAGACTTCAAATATCCGATTCTCTCATATCAATCCCCTTCAATTTCCGAGATAACTAATCTTAGATAAGCTGAAACCTCACTGATACCACGCCGTTTACTTTATTCCATTCAGATATGTAATCTATGAAGATTTCACAAGGGGATAAAGAAACAGGAATAGACTGTATTGTGACAGATACCAGATAGTTCAAAGGAGAAATCTTGAGTAATCTTAGAAATTATTAGGCAGATAAAAAGTTAGTTGTCTCGTTGTAAACTCTTGAAAAAGTTATTTGAATGTCATGAGTGTTGGATGAGTGGCTATTTTTGTTCCTCCAAACTGAAATATAAAATATCTTGGATGTCTTTGCAGTTTAGTCCACTCTAATAAACTGTTCATGGCATATGTTTCTCCTGGGTGCTGGCAGTAAATAAAACAGTGTGAGGGAGGCAGGGAAGGATGCGAGCAAGAGGAAAACAAGGATAGTGGTTCAAATTGTTCTGCACCCTCTGAAATGAAATCATCTTCCAAACCACTTCTAAAATGGTGTGTAAGCTAGTTAATACGCTGTAAAAGGTTGGTTGGAGAGAGCTTCTGTAGCGGACTTACACTTCATAGGACCTCTTCTGACTATACCGTTGTTCAGTATACAAGTAGCTCCATCTCAGTGTAGCTGAGCTGTGTAGCATACACTCACATTGGGACAGATAGTTTGTGTCTTATTATGTACAGTGATAGATTTACAGTAGCATTGGAAGAAACAGACTTTAACTCTCTGAGATCCATGGGATCGCCAGTGATCCCGACTGACATTACTGTCTTTAAGAGGCCGTAGCGGGCTCAGTCTTAAAGCTAGTGATGATAATGGTTTCATATGAAACTAAGGAATCCATTGGTACCATGTCATGCTAGCTTGTCTGGATGGAGGCTAAATAACGCTCCAAAGTTACGCATAATTTTGGAGGGGAAAAGCTGGCATGCAACCTCTGACCTCAAGATATGTGACTAAAAATGGGTTAATCACATGCAGTTTTTGAATGCAGTACCAAATGTGTTATTTTTGCCTATTCTAAAATGGTGTATTTGAATATTTCTGCATACCGGGGTCCCTAAATAGTCTTGGAATCACATAAATTGAGTATGACTGGGAAGCTGAGACTCTGGTGGATCCAATGAACCCAGCTGTATTCATGTGTGGTGATGTTAATCTCCATAGTAGCCATTTAATTGTAGTGATTTTTCATTTTTTTGCAGAAGTCTTCAAATGTCAAAAGTTTTTGATAGCAATTCACAGCATGGCTTTATCTGTGGTGTTCCTCGAGGTCTTGGTGTCTTAATGTGGTATTTTGAGGGTAATATAGATCATTTGTATCAATTCTCGAGTGGTCAAAAAAAGGTTAAATTTAGCACCAAATCGATGTACAGAATAGTATCAGCCAAATAATTGATTATTTAATTCATACTTATTTATGATTAATGACTAGAACAACTTGACACACAGTGCTGAGCAGCATCTCAAACTAATCTTCAGGTTCCTGGCTTTCAGATAATGTAAACCACTTCTATGTGAGATATACTGTTGACCTGCTATGCCCCCCCAAAGAAAAAGGACTTCAAATGGTGGAAGTCCTTACAACCATTAAAACAGGGGATATAAAGCAATAACAGGAAATACTGTTGGAGAAAATCGCTCGCCTACACTGCCAGAAAATGTTTGGAGAAGTGTTATGGCTTTAACTGATCGCCTGACTTGTCTTCATGACCGTTTTTTGGATAGCTGCCATGCCAGTAGTCACAAATGGATGACACTTCCTACAGAAAGAAAGCCCAATAAAAAAAGCTTCTAACTTTGTGTGCTCCTGAAATAAATCAAAAGCAGTAGAAACTGAAGAGGTAGCAGAGCCTCTGGGGTGGATGTTTTCCATGTTCTGTAGCAGCGATTATACACATCTACCCTACAGCACCTAGGTGAATGAAAAGGCAGTGAGTGTAATCTGACAAAGGGCAGTTTTAGAGGAGACAAAGTCTCAATTTATATCTTTCTTTTTTCTTGGATAAATGGTCAGTAGGTCATTGCAGGTCTACAATTGCTCTTGATAGCTCTTCCCACTGATTGGTAGCTCATGTTGGTCTTAGTTTCTGGCATATTTTGTTGTAATTTGACCTTTGTTGCCACTACATTGTCTACATGGTTAAGCCACGCTGTGCTCAGACAGGCTCACTGCCAAAATCTCCACTGTCTACAATCTGTCCTGTTATAAATCCAGCTGGTTTATAAAGGTTTAAATTTGGCCTGACTCGGTCAAATACTTCTGACATCAAATTGCTGTACTTAACTCACAAACAGCTGATACTAGTGTATATACCAGATGACAGCTGAGGAACAAAATCCCAGCCTTTCAAAAAAAATCACTATATATAGTACAGTACATAGAGATCTCTAGATCTGTAAGACAGCAAAATGTGCTGTCCTCAAAGTTACAATTTCACCTGACAAATCTGAGTGCAATGGATCAAACTAGAGTTTTCAAAGTATATATTTCTTTGCATCCCTATATCTAAGGAAAGCTTAATAGAGTAACAGTGCTATAGGCAACACTGAGGTCTCACTTCTTCAGCAAGTATGCATATCCTACCAAGAGACTCTGTTATAGCCTTTTAGACAACAGCAGGCGATGTGACAATTGATGATATACGAGTGCTGTATACTAACAGCCTATCCCTCCTTGATTTACATGCATCCATCTGTCTTCCATCTATGCAGTATCAATAGCAGCACTATCTCTGCCTGCCCGCGAACCTGTCTGGCCTCTGTGCTCTCACAGCTCTCACAGCCCTGCTAATACGTCTGTAACAGAGGCAGAGCACAACGGTCCGCTGCGCTGCTCTCATCACACATTACAGCCACAGAGAGAGAGTGAACACATTTGCATTCACATGTGAACAAGTACACGCATCCTCCTATTATCATGGTACATTTGGTAGGTGGACACATGCGTACATTTCTACCCACTCACTCTCACACATACACAGGTGCATGCATATGCAGTAATCACATGTTAAATTACTTAAACATAATAATATTTATATAACACACATGCACGACTAAATTCCACAAGTAAGAGGGAGAAATTGTTCCCTGAAATAATAAATATATTTTTAGTTATTGTTATAGTTAGTTATTGTAAGGAAAGTATATTATGTGTATTTTAAAGCATTATGTAATATCCTATACATGAATTTACATAACTTCCCAAAGGGGATCATTAACATTTTATGAAACTGAATTGGCAATAAATGTTTCAGATGCAATATAAAAGAAACAGTGCATGCTGTGTAAGTGCATGCTCCATGTCACAGTTCCCAGCAGAGTCCAATTTGTATCCCTCAATTAGCACCGTTTTAAATTCATATAGGGACAAAGATAGCAAAGTACAAGCTGAATGTGTATCCTTGCCTACCTCTATGTGGTGTGCTGTGATTTATTAAGACTCAACATGAAGATGCATTGTGGCGACTGGTAGATGGACCGAAAGGAGAAAAGATGGCCCGGGGAGTCGGATCCAAAGACCTGAGAAAAGAGAACAGAGAAACAAGACAAGGGTCAGTGCATGATTCTTTATATAGATATCCCTGACTTTATAAAGCTTGCACATCCAATCCGTAGGTTATTGTAACCCTCGGCACTGCGTCACTGCCATCATAAATAAATAGCTGCCAACAGTTTCACTAATGGTGTCCTCACTGAGTGGGCAAAAAAGGTGAACAGAGGCACTGTGCGTTAACAAGAGTCTAAAGCCACACTAACTGCTCTGTGAGGTTGTACTTGAGGTTTGAGCTAAATGCTGACATCAGCATGCTCACAGTGACAATCTTTATATGCAGGTGTCATGTTGGTAACCATCTTAGTTTAGCGTGTTAGCAAGATAACATTTGCTATTCTTGGCCTGATTATGGCGTTAGATACAAATTCAGTGGATCACTAAATGATAATTCATCCTGAAGCCTGGTCTCCTAAAAATGGCGTTCCCATACATCGAAACTCCGTTGTGAATTACGTTTTGAGGGAAATGTTTGTAATGATAAACAAAGTAGGTTTGTTAGATTTTTTTTTTTTTTTTTTTGTTTCAATTTGCAATGTTAACTACATGTTTAAAACCGTTTAAAACCGTTTAAAAACGTTTAAAACTGTTTAAAACTGTGACCGTAATCCGGGAGTAGGGATGCACCAATCTGATTTTTTCAGTCTCGATACCGATAGCGATACCTGGGCTTTAGTTATCAGGCAATACCGAGTACCGAGCCGATACCAGTGTTTAATTGATAAGCTGTATGCCTGTGTGGAGGTGACTGGGATCATTATTTTATGTGTAAGGCAACAGTACTTGACTTAAACATTGCTTTTCTAACTTTGTAAAACAAAATGTAAAAAAAAAATGCATAGATAACATAACATTAATTTTAAGAATTGTTTTTTATTTTTAAAATAATAAATTGTACACCAGTAACTTGGCAAAAAAAATCTTAAATGAACAGGAATTACATTTAGGTGTAAATCATTTTAATGCAGCAACAAATTGGTCAAAACTTAAGCAGGAATTCAAATTCCAGTATAAAATGTATATAGTATATAAACATATAATGAATTGAATAGATCGGCCCCATTGTCACAGATACCCAATCCAGCTATTTGAGTAAGTATCGGCTCTATATCTGATACGGTATCGGTGCATCCCAGACCGGGAGAAAATATCTTTCCTTTGAAAAGTAATTGACAATTCAGTTTAGCTGTATGGGAACGTAATTTTATAGGAGGCAGGGTTGGGATGTATGTACAAAATTCAACGGCAAGGTATCCAATACTTGTAGAGATATTTAAATTTGGATCAAAGTAGTGACCGCCCATTAACAGCCAACCGGTATTGCCACCCGAATGGGTAAAAAGTAGAGGATTTGTTTCTTTATCAGAAACATTTCACACCTCAAACTGCACTTCAGTGTCAGCATATATTGCGTTATAGCTGTATGCTCTAAAGAGAGACTGTCCAATTTATCTCCAAGCCTTCCTGCCATCATAGTTAAAGGCTGACACTCCTCTCTCCAGGTATAAAAAGTAGATTACCTGTAGCCTATAGTGTCACTTATCTGCACACATGAGGAAAATCCTATGCTCAACGTCTAAACCTACTCTCCTTTATTGTTGGATTCAACCCTCCCACAATTCTCCTCCACACAGTGTTTAAACCCAGTACCCAGAAACCTGGAAGTCAGAACCTAATATAAATCTTCGACGCCTAGCCTAAAAATACTTTTGGCGCTTAAGAATAAGGGCGCTGATGCAAAAGTTTTCTTGAACAATTTGTCCTAAGATGAATCAAAGTGCCATCAAATTGAAACTGACAGTCTGTACCTTTGTGTTTTAGGAAAGAGTACACAGTGACACACACTCACTCGTCAAACAGTACGCAGACACTTTGGCAGTCAGTTTTTCAGCCAGCTGAGCTAACAAGCTGCAGGTTATTAGAAAATCATTACTCACATCAGAGAGGCCCAAAGTCATCTCATCACTAAGACATGAAACAGCAATGTGACACAACAGCGGGACAGCTGATCGTTTAGTAGACGCTCAAGTGACACTCTGCACACAGGTGAATGCACACAGATAATGTATTAATGGCAGTAATAAAGATGATGCTACATATTTTTCCTAACACAACAACGCGTCTTAGTGAGCAGCGACAGCAGCACTAGTATGGCAGCTCTTTTTGCATGCTTGTTCTGGTTGGCGGTTGTCAGCGTTGTAGTTCACACACACATACACACACGATCAATGTGATTCTGACATTACATGTATTAATTATTGCCACGAGAGGCATCCCCACTTTCCCTTCAAAAAACAAAAGTACGTCACACACATGAACAGGCATCCTTTCTAGCACAGTGACAGCGCGGCGTTAATTAGAATTTCACTTTAATTGTTTTCTCTCCAATTTATGAAGCTCCACACTTTATTATGTAGCCTACTATCAAAACAATAATACACAAGAGGATTCTACTGTGGCGTGATATGCTGATGCCGCAGCTATGTTTAAGTCCCTTGTGGCAGGTGCTGCTGGCTTCAATGAGATACTTTAAAGTGAAGCAAACCTCTGTAGAGTGGCTTTTAAGGACCACCAGGGTGCCATCTTAAAATACTATATGCCAATTTTTAATAGGCAAAAAAAAAAAAAAAAATCCCATCTGTATTTGAAAAGTCTATTAAGCCTAGTAAGTCTTAGGGGAGGAAAACTTATTTGTAATGATAATAATTTGTTAACTTGTATTTAGAATTTTTAACCTGGTATTACTTAATTCATCTACTCAATTTAATTAATGGCGGGAACATTTTGTGCCCAGTGAATTGCTAAATTATGCTCTTCAGTTATTTAATTTCTCCTACTCTCTCTTTTGATCAGGAGCACATATTCCCCTCCTCGCACTAAACCCATGTTCATTTCAGGTGCTATCCAACCACTCCACAATCTCAAAGGTTACATTTTAATTACTGGATGGTATCTGTAGTATCATAAAATAGAAAAAAAAAGTGTTATCCCTTTTAAAATGATCCCTTTAAAAAAAATTTCAAGCAATGTTGTTTATTGTATAAATACATGTACTGTATATCAGCCCAAGATCACAGCTCTGTATTAAATCCCTACAGTCTATTTAGATTCTGTGACCTATCAAATAACAGTGTTTATTGCAAAAGCAGCCAAAGCTATCCAGCAAAGAGTAAACAAAGAATTATGAAACAAAATCCAATTTAGCATTAAAACTATATTAGAAAGAGTGTGGATGGGAACAGAACAAATTGAATTAAGGCCATATTCAGGCTGTTCTCGTAAACTGTTCGTAGCTATACCTACAAAAAGTAATGCACTGTAATTCATATATATTTCACAAAATCAATTCGTATGTAATCCAGGTAATCGTGAACCAGGAAAAATAAAGAGTGGCAAATAACATCGCACAAGAGACCAGTGTTCATATCCCGTGTGAAACCAGAATGTCAATGTTGATTTATTTGTCAAGTAACTTCCGTACTTAAGTTGCGCCACTTCCGTAGTTATTTTAACCCAAACCACGATCTTTTCCTAAACCTAACCAAGTAGTTGTGTTGCCTAAACCTAAACAAGTTGTTTCCTGTGAAGATAAAAGTTTATTTTGAAAAGACTGTATGCATGTAACGAGCGGAAATTGACACGTGTTGCTGGACATTCGTAGAAGAACACCTGGAAAATGAGGAATCATTTTTTGTATATATGATACGAGCCGTTGTACGAGGATAGGTCACAGTCACTATTTTCAAGCACATAGTTACAATTACAAACTCGATTCTCAAAGATTATGTGTATGTAAACAATGAATTGAAGTAGTTTAGTTTAGTTCTGTTGCCTTAACCTAACCAAGTCTTTTTTTTTTCCTAAATAGTTTTTGTCATATAACATACCTACTTAAGTTCCGCCACTTCTGGTGTGGTTTAACCCAAACCACAATCGTTTCCTAAACCTAACTAATTAGTTTTGGTGCTTAAACCTAATCAAGTTGTTTCCTGTGAAGACAGAAGTTTATTTTGGAAAAATGAGGAATAACTTTTGTGTACGATACCATACGAAATGTTGTATTAGGATACATTGCACTATTTGAGAGAATGAGGGAATGAATCTGATCTGATGCTAAACCACTGTCTACTCTCTAAAGTTGACTTACTCTCTCAAGAGTTAGGATAATTACTCCAAGATAATCAACTTAGTCCTAGGTGATACATGATACATACATGATATGATAAATGCTGACAACCCCAACAACTAAAGTCTGTCATTTAATGTTTGATTTAATGCTAATTCGGTAATACAAAAAACAGACAATACAACAAAATAGCAACACTGATAATTGACATAATGAGATTATGGCTTCATGGTGAACTTGTTGAATGCTCAGAAATGCTTATTTTAAAATCTTGGTTAATATGAAGAGGTTCTCAAATTGTATCCAATTATGCATTTAAACTGGTTTTAACATGACCATCCATCAACATCATTTTGCTTCTATGAATTTGTTCAACTTTTCCGAGTTTTGCTAAAGCAAAAGCCCAATTAAATGAAGCGTATTCATAAGGTTATTATTTTAAATCTATTTTAAGCCTCCCATTAACCACCTCTAGGTCTCGAACCTGTCTTTTTAAAAAACTGCCTTAGCGACTCGTGTTAACCATCGCGCCGCTCGTCTCTATTGTATGATCTTGAAAGTCGTTGGTATTCTGCTCAGTTTGCCTCTATATTTAGCATCTGTTCTCTCCACTCAGCTATTTTAGATTGTGGCGAAATGACCTGTCAGTGAGCTTTGGTGTGCATATTCGTGCGTGTGCATGAATACGAAAGAAAGAAGGGAGAAAGGGAAAGTGTGTAAAGCAAAAAGAAGGGCGTCCGTGAGGTGAGTATGTGATATTCTAGCTTTGAATATAAAAGTAAAAGAAAAAAACAAAGAGTAATGTGAAAAAGGCAATGTCAGAGGTCTAATTGATTAAAATAAACAGGGCAGAAACACCCACAGTAAACAGACCTTTCCCCTTTTTAACCTGTTTTGATGAAGAAGAAGAAGGCAGGGAACTCCTCTCTTTTTCCTCTATCTTTTCTTACCTTCCACTCTCAAGCTCGCCTATGAACCCCCTCTTGATAGCCTCTCTCTGTTTCTCTTATGGTTTTCATTTTCACTTTCTTTTTTCTCATATTTCATATCTCATTATTATACAATAGCACACGTTCAACTATCAACTTCCCAGTAGGCGAAGTGCAGAGGTGTGACTAAGAGCTTTCAATCTGGCGATTGAAAATTATATATGCACATGCTGTTTCCACTGTATAAAGCATACTATTTTAGAGTATACATTATATGTATGTTTTAATTTTGTCACCTATTCTCTGTTTTTTTTATGTAGTCTTTCTCTTTAAAGTGGCAGGACAGCATATTGTAATTCAACTGTTATGAGAGATAACCAGACTTCTACATCTCCTCATGGCTCTGTTTCCAGGCTTTCAGGCTTCAACAGAAGCAGCTGTCTATCACTCACAAACTCTGATCAAACGGTCAAACTAGGCAGCGCTGATCAAATATGAATCAATATTCTGTTACTGTAATGCCTATTTTTTGCCTCAAATGTTTTCAGAAACATCTTGTAGTGTACCGTTTAACTGTAAAATTAGAAAGTTTGCTCCGGCTGGTGGACGGCGCTTGGTATTTTCTCAACTAATCTCAATATGTCTGCTCTGATTGGTTGTTTTCCTCCGGTCTGTGAAATCTTGCAGATGCCATAAGGAGCACCGGAGGAAACAGAGGCACATTACTTTTTTTAGAATTACTTGTCTCATGCATTACTGTCAGGATATGGTGACCATTTTATAAAAAAAAATACTTTTTTTAATCATATTTGCTCCAATTCTACCCACTGCAGCATTAATCCGTATGATACAGAATGTACCGTCACATTTACCTGCTAACATTTCATTGAGCCAGCAGGTCTCTGAAGGTGTCTGCACACAAAGTGATAGACTTTCCAACACCTGCAGGGACAGATTCACAATGAAAAAAAAAATTGTGTTGAATTTGTCATTTAAACTGATTCAAACCATCTTCTGAGCGATGCACCAGCACCCATCCACTCTCAGACATGTTTGAAGTTAACACCACCATAAAGTATTGCAAAAGAGGCTAATAAATGTCAAACACCAGCAGGTAATAATTATACTTAAACATGTACTCAATATTGTCAACTTTAAAAAAAAAAGGAGTAAAAAAAGTAAGATGTTATTAGCGTTATTAAAAATATACGTCCTTTGGGCAAGAAAGAACATTTTGTACTTTCTCAACATTCTCCTTTTTTTCACGTATATGCTCATATATGTTATTTGTTTGCCAATTGAACCTTTTCCTGAGTGAGAATGATGGCAAGTGGGAAATAAAAAGATGATACTCCATGCATATTAAAGATTCTAATAGACATTTCTTTCTTTGACAATATTAAGCCCAACAAATTGAAGTTGAGGCAGGGTGTCACCATGTGAGGAATGAAATGAGCTCTGTGGGACTCTGGCAGTCGGGACTCTGTGTTAATCCACATTAGTGCTACCTTCCTGCTGGGAGGCACTGGCCATTGCTGCATTTTCTCAATTTGTATTTAACCTCAGCTTCACTGTCACATAATGGTTGCTGTGGTTATTGGCCACTGCCTTTAACCCTTATGTATATTTCAGCATTTTTCTTACAATATTAGGTTTTTATATTTAAGTTGCTTTTATGTGTGTGAATTAATTATTTAGATGTATTTGTGTTAAAAAACTCATCCCCTTGAGAGCCGAATAAAATTGTATTTACTGTATGTACTGAAACCTGCAGAATGGGCAGATTTTTTTTTGGCATCATTTGGTAAATTGGCTGTTTATTCAACAGGTCACAAACTTTCTCATTTTACAGCTAAACAGTTCACTGATCGTAGTTTGCGAGTGACTGACAGCTGCTCAGAATCGGCAGACTCCAGCTCGGCTCTGATTGGTTGTTTTCCTCCGGTCTGTGAAATATTGCAGATGCCATTAGGAGCACCGGAGGACACAGAGGCACATGACTTTTTTTTCAGATTATCTGTCTCATGCACTACTGTCAGGATATAGTGATTGTTTTATAAAAAATAACTTTCTTTAATCATATTTAATCCAATTCTACCCACTGCAGCTTTGTCTCTTGCTGGAGTAGCATTTGTTGCTTGTCTGGAAGTTAAGTATGAATAGATAAAGCAGGTCTGATTGGTGGATATAAGAAGTAGCTTAGTCATGAGTCATCAGCATAAATAAAGTTGACATTCAACTCCCAAAAATGCCCAAAATATTAAAAGTGTATTACCTAGAACAGGTCAGCATGAAAATGAGAAGCATTTTGATGGTTGCATAACTTCTATTAAGACCTTTACAGGGATCCAACCTATGGTGTAGATATTTCAGTAAGAGATATTTAAAGATGTTTTAATAGCCTTCGAGCACCTGGCTCTCATCTCATCTTCTCTGCTCCTCGTCTCCTCCAGTTTCTCATGATGCCCTGAATCCAGTTTCTCTTAACCCCTCTTTGTGTACACACACTCCTCTTTCTGTCATCCATTCCACTCTCTTAGTTTTGAATCCACCACACCACTGCCGCCCGCCCCGCGCCTTCCTCCCTCCTTCAGATGCAGTATAATTATCTGGTCATCATTATCAGAATCATTCTGTTTCCTCATTATAAACCCATCTGCTCTGCTCTGCTTTGCAATCCAACCGACATGACATAAACACACAGCCATACGGATACTGAAGCACACACTCACACTCCTCTTTCTCTCTCTCTCTCTCTGTGTCCCCCTTACTGTCTCATCACTGGAGCCACTTGAGGGACTGAACACAGCAGTGTGACTGGTGTGAGGTAATTATGTTGAGAGTGAGGTAAAGATGTTGGACTAATCTACTGAGATCCATCGAGGAATGAAAAACTGTTCTCTTTTGCTGTGGTCTCGATGTCACCGAGGTAAAAGTATGTCTTTTTTCAATGATGTCTTGAATGCATTTACTCTTATACTGTTGTTCTGTCCATTGGCATTCAGTTTTAACCGTGTCATTATAACATCGTCATATTTAGTTGTTCAATGCTTGTTGATTTGAATCATTGGACACTCAAGAACAATCAAAATTAGTAAACTCATCAAACCAAACCAAGACCCCAAAAACGCATCTGTTCCAGTTTTGCTGCTGAGACACCGTAATACATTATGAAGGCTGTGGAGGAGCATATAGTAGGGCTGTGCCGAGCCGCGCCCGAGATGGATCATCTCCGGTGTCAGGTCAAAGTGTGAACTCTGTGAACCCGTGACGAACCCCCAGGCTCAACTCTGTGTAGGAAACCAGAGAGATGTTTTCAAAAGTCTGTGTGTGTTCAGCTCTCAGTACTTTTGTAGCTTCTAACTGAATATCTGTGGTTTATAGTTTCTCTCCAGCGTCCCTTTTTGTTCTTTCAGATATCTGCTTTATTTTACTGTTTCACTTTCAGCTGTACAGGAGTTGTGTTAATACTGCTGATGAAAACCCAACCTGATTTTGCTGCTTCATAATGAAAGCTTTTAAATAACAAAATAACAGGGGACTTTTATTGTGAAGAATTTATAGGACATTAAATGTTTATTTCTGAATTAGCAGAGCTTTGTAAGTGGCTATTTGTAATAAACATATGTTTACTGATACTGCAGGGAGGAGGAGAACAAGCAACAAAAACAACGGGGGACTTTTATTGTGAAGAATTTTTAAGAAATTAAATGTTTATCTCCAATTTTTAAGTGCTTTGTTAGTGGTTATTCTTAATAAAAACAAGTTTACTAATACCGCAGGGAGGAAGAAAACAAGCAACGGGAATAATGGGGGACTTTTATTGTGAAGAAATTGGGAAATTAAATGTTTATCCACCAATTTTACAGCCGTTCCTTTTGACCACTAACTACACACACACCTTAAAGCAGGTAGCCCTGTTGTAATGGAGATGCAAATCCCTACAGTGCTGGACCCAGGTGCCGAGTCAAACCCAGTCAAGCCAAGCCAGCACATGTATGGAAAAACCTTTTAGGAGGTAAAGTGTGAGTGCGTATGACCCAAATTTCCAGATGTTAGAGCAAATATGTGCTACTTCCCTATTTGTCTGGCTTCTGAGTACGGGTCAGTGTTAGTGGCGACTGGTGTTCTCATAGAAGATAAAGGTAAGATAGCGACAGAGAATCCATGTGAGACCTCCACCTAAAGGACACATGCAGGATGCAACGCATGAAGAGAAACTGTTACCATGGTGACCACTAGTTTGCTAATCACAGAGTCCATTTAATCAACAAATCATCGAAGCTGCTTTTCTCTCGAGAAATTAATGTCAACATTCAAAATGACCTCATTACACCTGCCGTGGTGTTTATCAAGACTTGATTTGATTAGAAATTGTAATCTCCTTGATGAGATCATTTCAATTTTAGTAGGGTACATAAGCCTATTAGTTGTTTCTTTTTAATAAAAAATAAAGAGAGCAGGTGGAACAAGGAAAACGTAGGATATAGGACAGCACCATGGGACTTTAAATACATGCAGCCACGTATAAATAAAGCACAAAGCAATATACAGAAGTCACATAACACACTCCTTGAGCATGAAAGCAGCAGAAATAATGCATGAATCTCAGAAAAATTATTTCAGTGGAGTCCATTTGTCAAACACAGAGTGTGAGCAAGGTGTCTGCCAAATGCAAAAAACATTAATGAATCTAATAAACTAGAAATTACCAGGAATATTAGTGAAGTGCAAAAATGTCTATCAGAAAGCATTTTCTATGGTTAAATGTTGATGTGATGACCTCTAAAAGCTCCCGGCTGACAGCCAAGCCTTTTAGCACTACACACACAACCTCACAGTAAGTGCCTATGTGTGTTTATGTGTGTGTAAGTGTGTAACACCAAGGGCACGCAGTGATCTGGACACAGTGTAACATTTGATATCCAGCTCTGATGTTGTGTCATTGGCCATGCTCACACATATGTACCCAGTGCACTTAAAAACCCTAACGCTTGTGCCTACAAGCGCACATATGCACATGCTGTACACAGTGTTGTAAATATGGAAGCTGTCTCTGGCACTCTCACACGTTACACATGCACTCAATGGTTGGAGGAGGATCACAGCTACAGCATAGCTGCAGTACATAAGGCCAAGATTTGATCAGCATTTGATGAAAATATCTTTATTATTAAATGAACAGTGTGTAACATTTTGGGGGATCTATTAGCAGAAATGGAATATAATATTCATAACTAAGTTTTCATTAGTTTATAATCACCTGAAACTAAGAATTGTGTTTTCGTTAGCTTAGAATGAGCCCTTGTATCTACATAGGGAGTGGGTCCTCTTCACAGAGTCCATCATGTTGCTGCGCCATGTTTCTACACTCCCTCTAGAGAGAGAGACTTTCGCGCTTTTACGTTACCTGAAGGCCACCGTAGTTCTCCGACACGCTTGCGAAACTGCGGTAACGTGAGCAGCAGAGTGCAAAACTGTGGCACCGCCAGCCGCCGTCTAACATTCGCTGCTCCTAGGGCTGACCCTAATGCTGACCCTAATGCTTCAAAGCTTTAACCGTTGCCATGGTAATCGATCTCCAAATCAGTATTCGAATGCTTCTTTTTTTTTTCTTTTTTTTTTATACAAGTATGTAATAATAATGTATAAATCCCAAAATAGCCCATGAAATAAGGAATAATCCCACAACATTAGTCATTATTCATATTCAACATGAATTATTATTTGTAATTTTCGGACACTGAAACAGGGGAGATGGAGGCAGACAGACAGAACAAAATGTCAGCCTGCCTTGCTGCGAAGCTTAAAAATACCTTTGAATATTACTCATTGAAGCCCAAAAAATGATGTTCGGGTCAGCCCTAGTTGCTCCGAAAGTTGTCTTTTTAGATTTTGCACTCGGCGGCTCACGTTCCCACAGTCTCGGAAAGGGAGGAGTGAGCGAAGGGTTACTCAGTTGGTTGCGATCTGCAACCACACCACTAAATGCCGCCAAATCCTACACACTGTACCTTTTAATGAGTAACGTGAACAACTAACCTTTATTTAGAACAATATACTGTGTGTAAATCTTCTTCAAAATAAGTCAAATAAAACAGGAATATTCTCCAACTCCCTGCCGTAAGACATCTGCCCAGTAGTCCCCATAATACCACTATAGGTGAGATTTCGCTCCAATCCAATTATTTATCCACCTTCACAAAATAACTGATATCACAACAGATGCACTATGGATGACTTCAAAAGAGAGTGTCTTTTTTGTTGTTTATCTATTTTCTAATGCAACAGACACATCGGCACCTGTGTCATAAATAATAGCTGACTCCCTCAAGCTCAAGTCTGAACTCCCATTGCAGAAAAATGTTGCCTTTGTGTTGTTTTTCCTTATTTCTCACACGTTAAACTGCTAATTAAGGCCAATATATGCGTGAAAACGTGAACCGCCAAAATGTTCCTCTGTGTGGTGTACAGAGGCCTGGAGGACTGACAAACCTTATAACATGGTGCTGCCTTGGCAAGCCTTGGACATTGCTCTGAATGACATTAAGCCGAAGAAGAATACATTAACAAAAATTGGGTCGATGGGACAATGATGTATCACTTCATAAAATATAACTTCTTTATTGTGCCAAGGGTTGGAAATAATGTAATCTTTAAAATAAATAGCACAGCGCATTTGACAAAATACTGTTAAACCAGTTTGAAAAGACCTTGGTTGCAAACACAGACACACAGAAGGTCACAGACAGAGACATACATCCACATGCAAATGCAACTCTCAAACACACACACACACACACACACACACACACACACACACACACACACACACACACATAGTGCCCCAGCTGTGCGAGGGATTAGAGATTAGGAAAGAGGAAGAGGATGAACATATCTAAATACAACAGTCCATAACATCACCACACATATACATCCCAAACCCATTTATCATACATATTACCGGGAGATAAGTCGGACAACGTACATTTTAGTTTGTTCTCCTTCATGCTCACATTATGAATCCGTCTCACTCTGTATACCGGCAAATAAGCCTCTCACATCCTTGATAATGCGACTCCAAACAGTGTACAAGCCTGCTGATAATGTCACCTCTGTTTCGCTGATACGGTACCTCCAATCTGATCTCTTTTGTTGCCTCCTTCTATTATTTATCGGACGTTTCATTTGTTATCCTGCTTTCCTTACTGCGCTATTGTTTAAATAGAGCCACGCTGCAAAGCGGTAGGATTATGTGATCTGCTTGATGTTTATTTTACTCTGAATCTGAGACAGCAGCATGAATATTCTGTATAGGTTTAAGTCCGTTAAAGGGAAATAAAATGTAGAATAACAACCGAAGACATCAATTATTTCCGATGGACAGCACAAGATCTGGGGAACATGTTTGTTTACAAATCTAGATACGACTATTGGTAACTATAATATCTTTTGCACTAGGGTGGGATGGCTGTACTAAATAAATGATAAGTAATTTTATTTTAATAATGAATAAAGGGGGAATGACTAATTCATGTATTGAAACCTGGCCGTCAGCCACGATGCGGCTTCTTCTGCAAAAACAGGTTGAATTGTGAAATATAGAGAACAGAAGTTTTAATTTAGTTCTAAGAGATGACTGGTAGAGAGGAAGACCGAAAAAGAAATAGAGGGGAAGTAAGAAATGGAGGGTAGAGAGGAGGAGGAGGAGGAGGAGGGAGGGAGCTGATAAAAAGACTTGGAGAACACTGGAGAGACTTTACTGCATATAAACGGTATCTCACCGTTTCTGTCTGTCTTTACGGTCTCTTGGGGGTTCAGTGTCAATCAATATGACTGCCTGTGAGTCAGTGTGATGGAGAGAAGCCAAACGAAGGAGGTGATCCCTAAAACAACTTTTGACATGAACCCATCACAAGTAAACACTCGGCAGCTGGACAGCACAGCACACAAGACGGTTAACGTTAGGTTATCTAGGATGAATCTTAAACACCACTTACCCTCATTCTGCTAGCAATTGTCAAACCAAGGTTTACCCAGTGGTGTTCTGCATGTAAACGCATTGGCTCTGACGGTGTGTATGTGTGGGTGCGTGTGCGTGTGCATGTGTGCAGGTGACCGGTGATGTCTGGAGCATAATCGCTCTGTCCCGCCTTCAGGCCAACTTTGCCACATGGCTGATGATGACTGACAGATGCCTTTGGTGTCCTCTATGCCTCTCTTTTTTTGCACTTATCTTCTCCTCTCTTTCTTGTCTGCCTCCCCTTTCTCCTCTTAGAGCCTTTAAATTCAGTTTGTTTGTCCGAATTAATCTGGAAAAAATATGGTATACTAGTATAGAGTGGCATAGCAAAAGAGAAAATACCAAAAAGGGAACTTCCCCAATGTTATACCTCATGAATCATCTGATAGTCATGGGGATTACTACTCAGCCTGTGACGGTTGATTATCTACTGTGGCTGTGGAGGAGCTTTGTCAGGTCTGAGAAATGCCCCTGATGATGTCATCATGGGTTGGAGACTACTATTTTTTTTTTAAATCTTGTGCTCGAAACTGGATTGGAGTTTAAAAGATGGACGTGCCTGGTAAAACATGCTATACCATTGCATTATGGGAACTGTAGATTGAAACATTTTTGGAGCTTGACCACGGACTGTATATACCAAGTGGACGTAGTCACCGTGACGTCACCCATTGGTTTGTGGACTGCCATAGTATTAACATTAACCTTCATGGAATGAAAACACACTGTGAAAGGGTTAAAGTTCTGAAACAAAAACACGGACAAGTCCAAGACCGGACAACACCGTGGTAGCGACCTGTCAATCACTATAGCCACATCCTAAAGCATACCCTGCTTTATGGTCTATTTGAATCTAGCGATTGAGACCATAAACTCATGTTTACAATGTATACTGAGATAACAAATCAAGTGAGAAGTAGGGTCATTTTCTCATAGACTTCTATACTATCAGACTTATTTTTGCAACCAGAGGAGTCGCCCCCTGCTGGCTATTAGAAAGAATGCAAGTCTAAGGCACTTCCGCATTGGCTTCACTTTTAGAAACCGAAGGTTGCCCACTGAGCTTGACCATTGGTAAAAACTAAAAGTGAGGATTTCTCAGTCTCTGCTGCATCAATGTTGATATTTTTTGCCCCGACTTTATAGGAAATAAAATGCCAATTTGCTGGAGTACCCCTTTACATCAGCCTATATGAGGTCATGCACATTCAAGTGCCCAGCCCACATACACTTACAAAATGCCAAAAATACAATTGCAGCGGTGATACATTTGTCAGATAAGAACATATTAAAGCAAATTGAGAACAAAGACTTTCAAAGTTGACAATATGTTCATAATTTAGGTTTTTTGAGCTCAACTTTAGAAGTGTGTGTCAGAATGGCTTCGCTGTAGCCAGTCCATGACCTTGACCCAATCAGCTACACAAGCAAAGCACAGGCAGGTTGTAGACTTTACACTAAATGGTACACCACCCTTTCTCTCAAATGGATTCCATCTCCCCTCAAGTATAATCTTGCACCAGCTTCTCTCATCTGAAACAATTTCTCCCCCCCCTCCACTCTCTCCCTCTCCCAACCACTTACAGCACTACTATTTCTCTCTATTTAGCCTGTCCACATCACCGGGGAGGCACTGCATTGTGTGTGTATGAGTGTGACGGAGAGTGTGTGTTCCACCAGAGTGAGTTGATAGGTTGTGATAGGTCTCAGGGAGAAAGCCAGACCAAAGCAGTTAACACTGACCTCTCCATCGCGCTCTCCCACACAACACCGCCACCTGTCTCTCTCTCTCTCACTTTATCTCTATATCCCTCTCCCACTGTCTGTCTCTAACCTCTCTCCGTCTATCAATATAGTATATCACACCTTGTTTTCGTCTGCTGCATCTCCCCCTCTCAATTCCCTCGCTCTCTTCGCACTCTCCAACCTATTTTTATTTTTACCGTCGTCCCCTGTCCTTCTATTTTCTCCAATTTTTTTCAGAGTGTTCGCCAGATAAGCAAGTTTATATTATATCCCCGGCTCAGCACTGTAGTTCCTCTTTTGCACCCTCTCCAATGTCCCGTTCGTCCCTCACTCCTCATTTCTCTCACCTAAAGGCCCCACACACTGTGCGATAACCGCAATCGTGCAGGTTCATTGCATGTCACGCTGTGCGCGATGGGTCTAATGAAATCTTGGTCACGATCTGTGTCTCTGTGACTGTGCGGTATAAATTTTGAGGCGTGTCAGATCGTGCCATGAATACCCTGCGAGTCGTAGCTCTACGATGTAAATTGAACTTTCTAGAAAGTTTCCAGTCTGTTGAGGCCAGTGTATAGTATATCATTTCATTTTGGATTTTAATTGGCTGGTTTATAGAAACACATCATAGCAGCATTGTGAAAATCTTGCCCCGAATTTCTAAACACTGTCCAGGCTATCTTTGGTTGCCAGAGCTCTAAATCGGCCAATGGTGGACACGTCTCCTGGTGAGAGCCAGGATTTGATTTGACTGTCAACCAACATTTTCACCACAATTGACTGATCCTTAGTCCTACCCCCTTAGTTACTGTTGCTACGTCAGACAAGCTTGGCAAAAAGAAACATGAAGGCGCCTGTTCCTTTATCCGGGTGCCACATTGTGTATTATTATTAGATAGTTTCCGGGCACCAGGCAATATAGCTTTGAGAAGCCGACAGCAAGGACTACAGTATTCAGATATATTCATGAAGATAAACTTTACCCAGGTAACTTTTCCCGTTGGGATGCTAGACGTCATGTATATCAAATAAATAACACCAAAAGTTACTTTGGGGTGGCATGAAGCAGAGATGATATAAACAAAGGAATGAAATCAGACAAAATCATGCAGCTTCACCAGAAACTCCTTCAGTTCAGAACTCCAGCGGGGCATCCGGCGGGAGGTGGAGAGCTCTGCCTCCGGCAGCAGCGGCTCCTCTTCCAGCCGGAGCCCGTTCCCACGCTGGGAGCCAACACCAGAACCAGAACGGCTTGGGGAAAACTGTCAGACCCTGCTGCAGTAAAATGAGAGGTTTTCTAAAGGGAGTCTGGTGCTCGGAAACACTACCGCTTTTGTCCGCTTTTGTAATTTTACCTTTGAACAGCATAAAAGGAAAGGGGGAAATTGACCGAGCTTCTGCCGGGTTCCAAGTTTGCTCAACTGTTATTTAAGCACAGAGCAAAAAGCGGCGAGACTTAGGAAGAGTCGGTTATCTACTTTTGTCCTGGACAGCCCACGATTGCACATTGTAGAGCGCCTTAGAGAACAAATCGTTACTCCAAGTCCTTTATCCCTTCTGCTGTTAAGCTGGTGAACACTTGACCATACCCATTTTAAATGACTGTTATTTAGAGGAACTTTAAGATATGTTGTTCTCATATATTGTTTCTTATGTTTTTGGCTTTTATTGCTATAACCCTATTTATAATGTTCTTATTGTAACTTATGTTTCCTTTAACTTAACTAATTATTGGTTGTCTGTTGTATGTATGTATGGACTGGGAATGCTACAAATGAATTGCCCCCTTGGGGATAAATAAAGTTGTCTGAACTGAACTGAACTGAACTGAACTTTACTCCTCAGTTTCAATATACAGCAGTTTGACCTTGGCATGTTAAGTCTGCACCATCATCCCCCCCTCCCTCCATCCTGTCAGCCCTTCTATTCAATATCCCAACGCTCTCTCCATTTGGGCATCTCTCCCTCCATCTGTTTCCCCTCCTCTACATTTGTCACCCTCTCACTCTATTCACCTCATTTGATCGGTGTCTCCTCGAATTGCCTGCCCTCCGTTCCCCCGATCCCTTCTCTATCCATTACGTCCTCATTTGTGCAGTCCGCACTTTCTTATCCATCTGAATTCATCCTACAATTACTGTCTAAATTTAAACTTAATTTTAATATGCTTCATTCGAACCTCTCTCCGTATGTCTCTGTTTTCCTGTCCTCCCCCCATGTCACGACTGTAATTTCGCCTTCCTCCCACCTCTCTATCTGCTCGCCTCCCTTCAGTTTCATCCCCTCCTCCCCCTCATTGCCTTCCTTCACTGTGCAGTGGTCATTCATGTTTCTGTTTATCCACCCCATGCTGCTGTGTGTGTGTGTATGTGTGTGTGTGTGTGTGTGTGTGTGTGTTCGTGTGTGTGTGTGCAGTGATAATGAGGGGGCTGGCTGATCTAAACTTTGTAATATGACCCAATCAACCCTCACTAAAAAACTTCCATTCACACACACATATTGCTGCAGTGAGCCATGGTCACTATGACGCACCATATATCCTGTGGTCTGTTCTTCAACACTTGGTTTCCCCCGGACCTCATTACTGGTGCAATTTAACAGGAGAATTTGGTCTTTCGGTGTTTCATCTAATGTTTCCGGTTCGTTTTGCAGCCTCCCTCTCTTCCAACCCTTTCTTTTTTATCCTTGTCAGCTCTGCTTGTTTGTCTCTCTCCTTTTTTCTGTCTCAGCCCTCTCTATTTTTTTTACATTTAAAGACATGCGACTAGAGCTGTTGTCAAAGGTTGTCAGAGTTGCCAAACATACTGCAATAGGTGACAATAAAATCTGAATATGTTAGAGAAACTGTTGATGGCTGACGGGTTATTTGCAATAGAGATTTTATATAGGGACTTTATAGTATAGTTTGATAGTGACTTTTCTTCTCAGACTAATGTAATCCTCTGTCAAACCCTCTGTTTCTTTTTGTCGCACCCTGTCTCTATCTCTATTTCTCTGTCACCCTCTTTATCTGCGGCCCTTTCAACTTTTAATTAATTTACTGAATGCTTTCTGGCATGACATGTAGATCCTCGTATTTTTTTGCCAAAGTAGAAAATGAAGTGCATTCACTAAGGCTCACATTCAGGGTTGCGATAAGCACGCATAATGGGGATTTATCTGCAAAATTGTGGGCGTTAGCATTCAGACATAAGCGCTTGTGAGACACCTCGGAAGCTGCTACATGCGCTGGGTGGAGTTTCTCCAAAGAGTGCCATTTACTGACAAAATATCCAGTCCATTTACTACATCATGTCTGCTTTGGAGACAAAAAAAAACTGGCCTAAGGACAGCACCCACTGTGCGTTTTTGATTAGACTCCTATTCAATACACACTAAAAGACAACAATTTGACTTAATTTATCCCAGCTGATATTGCATTCAGCACAGGCAACCTCTTAAACCTCAAGCCATTTTCAAATTAGGACACTGGATAATGTTATCCACTTATAAAACACTGTATCTAAGAGCTAATGAAGAACACAGTGATGATGAAGCCATCCTATACATACTGCACTGGTTTTAGGCCTATTTGATGCATCTCTTTAAACCTCAGTTTCTTTGAAAAGCCACGCCTGAGAGTGCCAGCAAACATAAAGTTACTAATATCAGACGCTTGGCAACGAGACATGTATAAGATAAAAGTGGCCTGATTCAAATATTCTTAGATGCAACAGCATGCCTCAAAGCTATAAGACAGATGGGGGATACCTTCTCTCATGCAGTTTTCATCTTGGCTAAAGTCCACAGGCTCTCAACTTACAGAGACCGACTCTGAACTGAAGCCAAACAATTATATGCTTCATTCAGCAAAGTTATTATAAGCAACAGTATGCTTTCTTTGTGTGGATATTAGGGCATTCTTATTAGTGTTTGCTGAAGTTATATAAGGGATTGTATGGGAATTATTAGTGGGAAGGGGTGGTCAGAAAAGGGGGATGTATTGTTTTCTGCACCGATCCACTTTTTGCAGTTCTGATTCGATACCGATGTAAATTTGGAAATCTGCCGATACTGCTATAGTTTCGATATCAGAGCTCCTTTGCATAAAATTTACATTTCATTGCAATTTTGTATTAAATTTTGAACTGTAGGTTTAAAGGTCCAGTGTGTGGGATCTGGTGGTAAATGGCGAAAATCTGAATGTCCCTCTCTAGAGCCATCTGGTGCAGAGCCAGTGCTTAGAGTGTGTGTCTACGTGGGAAGTGAGTGGTGAAGTAAAAGAGAGAGAGCGGTGGTGACGGGAGCGAGTAACGTTATCGACTCCGGCCCAAGCAGGAAAAATTAGGTGTTTGGTTTGTCAGTTACAAACAAAACAAATTCATATCAATTTCTAGTATTTGACTGGAGAGAAAATGTTATGGCGCTCAAGTTCCTTGTCATCCACAAAGCTGCCGCCTGCTGTATGCCCAGTTCACTCATTTGGTTGCTGTAATTATCGTTTATTTAGCAGCACTTTATACAAAACTAGAGAGTGGCAGGAATATTATTTTATATATTGGGGAAATAAGGCAAATGGAGAGTACAAAGAAAAGTAAATATTAATAATGCTGCTGGGGAGGGCTTTGCTTTTTAATAAAATTAAATAAAAAATTCAGACCCACCTCATTAATATTCATATAGTCAAAACATTTGATTTTAAACCCCAAATTAGTTGAAAATATGCCAGTTTTCTGTTTACAGTCAGGCTATGTCTATTGCAACACCTTTTACCCAGTATTCATACCCTGCAGATCTGATATATGTGATATTTGGCCATGCATTCACAAATATAATAGTGTAGACACACAACATTTACATGACATAAACCTGGAATCAAACTAACCGTGATTATTTTGCCCAAATCCCCTGCAGAGTCAAAATGTTCCTTTCAATTCAAACACTGAAATTTCAGGGAGAAAGAAATGTTGAAAAACGTGTACAATATATCAGCCTATAGTGTGTACTCTCTGTACAGTACAGTGGATCGATGCACACACAGATGGTCAGTTTCACCAACCTCTCGCTCACCTTTCATAACAAGCAGCTCTTATATTCACTGGAGAGCTGCAGAAAATTGCAAAAAATGCTTTAAAAAAGTTGTTATATTTAGCACTAGGTTCTTCTGGAAGTGAAAAAAAAATGAAATGAAATAATAAAAGAGTGACTATGAGTGTGCGGAGCTGCTTAATTGCCTGGAAGTTGTCTTGAGTTCACCCCGGCTCATACATACCGTAGTATATCATATAATCATTCACAGCATTTCAGCTTTACCCCTTTATTTTACTTTTAAAATTTAAATGAAAGAGTCTGAAGTATAAGCGCTCTTCTTGGTCGATGGTGGACTACCACCCACTGCGCTCCGTTCGCGGCCCCTGGAGGCTCAGTCGAGGATCCAGGAAGAGAAGTTTGAATTGCTTTAAAATCTATCCACAGTCGGCCTTTGAGACGCAGACGGAACAGACAGAGTTCCTCCTGTAGCGAGCGTAAGTGAGAAGTGATTTATAGAGACAAGGGTGAAAAAAAAGGAAGAGAAGTCTCTCTTTAATGTGCGACAGTCTGTAGCCATTATCATATCTATATATTCGTGTATCCGTCTGACTGAAATGAGTTTGCAGCTCGATGTCCTATTTCGCAAAATGAACTCAGGTTGGATTTCCTAATAGCCTCGGATGTGTGAAGATTTGTTTCTCTGTGTCCAGATTTAGTCCGCAGATGTCTTTTTGTCTTGTGAGTGACTGCTCTGACAACAATGCGAGGGTGTTCTTTTGAATTTTTAACAGCAAGTGATAAGTGGTTGTATCGTGCCCTTCACAGATTATCGGCTGTCGTTCTTGCTCTTATCATATTTAGCGCACCTCTTTTATTTCGTTTTTACCAGCTGAATAGGTCAGTTCATTTTCAATTAGAATTGCAATTTCATCGTCCAATATTGATTTCAGTTTCAGTTTGACACTGTTGCTATGGTACCGCTTTTTCCAGAAAAGTTTCACATCTTATATGGTTAGAGATCTGCATTTTCATGGGCAGACACAAGGGCAGTGCTTCTGAATATTAGCATTATTTGTATGTCGTCTCAGTCCCAACAGCTCCGGGGGTGTTGGACCCTTTCTGCTGACCCCAGGCCAACTTATAGTGGATGAAATTCACTTCAACCACATTTGGTGTGCAGCTGTATACCTCACAGTAACATGATCCATAAATTATTTATGCATTCCTCCTCAGATGTCTCCCTTACAGCAGCACACTAAACTAATCACATATCACTCTGTGTCTTGGTATGTGCCGCTGTTTTTTTTAAGCTGCTGCTTTCTGAGCTCCTGTGTCTCATAGAAAAGGTTCATCACGAGGATGATGGACAGATGGAGACATAATTACATATGAAAAAAATCACTGAGAACAGGGACACTCTCCATTTGGCTTCACTCCCACAAGAAACACCTGTTATTGTGTGTGTTTCTGTGTACGTGTATGAGCAATCAACATACATTTCTGTGAGGCACAGCTGTTAAGGTTGAGATTTCTAATTTTTTTTTTTTTTTAATCTTTTATTTTTTTGGTCATCTGCATGGCTGTTAGGAAGTAACTCACTTCTTTTCTGACTGACAATGTGAATAAAGTCAGTTTGAACGAGAGCCGTCGCACTGTAGTCACATTAATGTTAATTAGTCTGAGATATCTTTGATATTACAAAGTCTACATCATCCCATGCTACGTTATGCGTAATATCCTCAGTTTAGCAAAAATTAATAACATTTTCCAAGATGTTGCCTTCTCGGTCAAGGCCATTTTCAGATTTTCATTTCTGGACTCCTGATGCTATGCTCTCTTTGTTGTAGTTTGTGTACAACTGCATTTCCAGCTCATTCACTGACTGAGGTCTGCCAAAGCTCAGACTATGTTGGTTGTTTGATTTTATAGCTTCTTTGGTCAAGTAAAACTTCATTGGTTAAAGGTACAGTGTGTAGGATTTGGTGACATTTAGTGGTGTGGTTGCAGATTGCAACCAACTGAGTAACCCTCCGCTAACTCCTCCCTGTCCAAGACTGCGGTTACGTGAACCGGCGAGTGAAAAATCGTGGTTACACCTTTCGTCTCGCTCAGAGGGCATCCTTACCATAATAACACTACTTTAGGAATAACGGAAGTCAGACGTCGGCTGATGGTACCATGGTTTTGCACTCTGCGGCCCCATTACCTCAGTTTCACAGAAGTGTCGGAGAACTAGGGTGGCCTTAAGGTAATGTAAAAACGTGAAAGTCCCTCTCTGGAGCCAGTGTTTGTTTTGTGGTTTGTCCGTTCTGGGCTACTGTAGAAACATGGCGGCGCAACACGGCAGACTCTGTGAAGAGGACCCGCTCCCTGTATAGATATGAATGGCTCATTCTAAGCTAACGAAAACACAACTAAGAATCGCTGCGTTTGATTGACGAGCTTGCTCACAGTGGAAAAAGCAGAGAATTTTGACACGTTGCATTGCGGCAATGTCTCGCGGTTGATTCACATTCGAAAGCTAGGCTATTAGCTAGTATCCTGCTGTAGAAGCTGTGCTGTCACCTCTCAAACAAACTTTATTTACACAGTGGAATTTACAGCTGACAACGGAGATTATCAGCTGTAAGTTCCACTGTGTAAATAAAGTTTGTTTTCTTTAAACTTTGTTGTCATGGAGATGACGAGGAGCTGAATGTGATTGCTGTAAGCATTGCTTACAGTGGAGAAAGCGGAGAATTTTTACTTGTTTTGTTGCGGCGATGTCTCATAGATAATACAAATAATACATATGAAAAGTATAATTTGCAGCCCAGTCACAGCTGTGGTTCGATCTGGATCCGTACCGGAGTACGGACTTCGAGGATGAATGCACTAATGAAAACATAGTTAGTACACACTGTTCCTTTAAGATGCGATGTTAGTTTAGGTACATGACTACATTTGGCTACATTCAGGGTAAGGGTTGATAAAATAAAAATGCACTTTATTTGAAACAATTGCATAAAGCACACACCTCCTGTTTCCCACTGTATTATTGCAATGTTAAACCACTGCCTTTTAATTCAATTGGGCTCTGCCTCCATTCTTTCACACTAATGACATCATACAAATATTACACTGTTTTACTTTCCATAACTATAATTACAAAGCCAACATTTCAACAAGCTGTAATTCTATGC
This sequence comes from Sebastes fasciatus, assembly GCF_043250625.1. Taxonomy (NCBI): domain Eukaryota; kingdom Metazoa; phylum Chordata; class Actinopteri; order Perciformes; family Sebastidae; genus Sebastes; species Sebastes fasciatus. The sequence continues at coordinate 16,787,517 of NC_133801.1, forward strand.
TAAGGACCCATTGTAGTTCTCCTTTACCACTGTTTTTGTCTATTAACAGAGGAGTGTGCACTGAGTCAACTCTACAAGCAGCCAGCCACAGACAGTCGAGTGACCACTTTCGGCAGTAACAGTTCAAGTGTGAGTGATTGTGAGTGGAGTGGCTGCTGGATGGAGATTTAACTAGTCTGTTAAGCTGCAGCATCGGGGAACAGGCTCACTGTAGCACCACCGGTCACCTTTTAGCTCCGGGGCTAAGTGGTGCCAGGGCCAACTCAGCGAGGGAAAAAACACAAAGCAGCATTCCCCCGGCGGGTTTCTCAGGTGAAAAGGAAAACAAAAACTGCAGGATTATAATGAAGAAGGTGAGCGAGTCATGGCAAAAGAGAGTCTGTATTAAGGTATAGTTAGAATAGAGAGACAGACAAATACGGACACAGATGGAAGAAGAAAGAGAGACAGGGTTGCTCCACATTCGGCACTCTAGTGTCATCCTCAGGCTTCCCTGAGGGGATACGCACACACAAACACACACACAAAACGCACACTACGCCCTTTCTCCCTCCCTATTTCATCATCTTCCCTTTTCCACACTTTGCTGTCAACTTTCCAGCTTCTTCCTCATTAACCTTATTTTCTCTCACTGCTTCCACTTCCTGTTTCCTCTATCCTCACTATACATCTTCTTTTTTTTTTCTTAAACACTCATTGTCTCTTTTTTTGTTCCTTTTCCACTTTATCATTGTGACAATTTCATCCAGCAACCAGTGGTTACACATTGTTGGCAGCCTCAAACGTATGTATCAGAGAGACAGAAACACAGAGAGAGAGAGCGAGAGACTGTGTGTGTGTGTGTGTGTGTGTGTGTGTGTGTGTGTGTGTGTGTGTGTGTGTGTTGACTGGATGCCAGTTGGCCTGTGGTGCAGCAAGCTGTCCTAATGAAGTGATCCCATGTGCCCCGGAAAAGCAATCTGAATTTGTATAAAACCGCGAGCACACGCAATAACTATTTTAACCCATAATAGGGAATATCATGATAATGATAAAAAGTCAACAAAACAAGAGCCCAAGCTAAAACAACAGACTTCTTTTGAGGTTCAAAGACTTTTTCTTTGACTTTTTTTTATATTCGTAAAAGACCCGACAAAAGTCGATACATGGTGAGAAATTGGCAAAGCTTTGAAAACATGTGAGAACCGGTTGCAGTCGAAGCCAACAAGAGTATTTTTGGGAACGTTTTATCTCCTCATGAAGAACTTTGAAACTTGATCCAGACACATTGACAGCCATAAAAAAAAAAATGCTTCAAGTGTCATCACCCAGGTTATATCTGTGTCGAGCAAGTGTCACAACACAATGAATCATGACCCCCGTCGACAACTTAAACTAAATGTTTTTATTTTTGAGACAAAGGGTTATCTCAGTCTTATCAGGAGGAATTAAATAACCAACACTAACAAGATCCCTGCAGCATCAACAGGCTTATCAAATCAGATAATAGTTAATATAAGCCTTAGTCTAATCAACTGACCTCAGGCCAGCCAATCCCTAGATCAATACCCCTACTCTGAAAGACAAAATAAGGGAATTGCATTAGTGGAAACAGATATGCCAATTATGCCACCTGCTCTATGAGTATGCATGTTTTTAATATCAGGTTTTAGCCGTGCTGGTGTCAGCCGATCAATCCATCACTTTGTTCCACACTCAAATACTGCACTGTTCTCTACGATTGAATAAATTAATTAATTCATTTTGGTACTGTACATACACAGTGCCAAAATTATGAACTGTAATGACTTTGACAATCCCTTAACCTCCCCCCTAGCGCCACCATGAGGTTAACATTTGTAGTTGTGTAGGTAAAAAAAAGTTTTGTGTCAAATGTCTGAATCCAGCATTCATATGCTCCTCTGGATCAATTGTAATCACTTGTAACTTTCCCTTTGGTGTCTCCATATGGTCAGAATATGTGTTCAATACTTTGGTTTATTACCAAATAGCTGCAAAACTAAAGACATTCCTATCAGTTGTATTTTCTGTTTTCTCTTGACGCGTGTTTCACAGCAAAAGTAGAGAGATAATGATCGTATTAACATCACACCAGCAACATTACACCTTTCACTACAGTTTACAATCATGAATACAATATAGTTAGTTTTAATATATTATTGACTATTAAACACACCTTTGTCTGTCTAAAAATGATTATTAATGGTATTTATAGCCTAATTAAATAAAATGAAACATATTATTGATGGCCATAATCAACGGAAAACTCTGCAGCAACGCTGTCTGTGTGGACTCCACGTGTGTGCGAGTAGCAGCAGATCAGTGACGTAGCCGTCACGCACAGGTAGAGGAAGGCAGCATAGCCCGGGCATCAGTCATCTTAAGAACTATCTCTAGAGCAGGTTGCTATAAGTTCAGACTACATAAGGGAGCTCTGTGAAGGCACTGTTAGCACTGAAAACTGAGTCAACTATGCTCTGGCTCATAGGTTTCAAGTGAGTTAAACAGCCATACAAAATGAGTCTCTCTCAAAGAGTATGAGTTAGGTTCTTTGACATAGGCCGCCTTGTGAGATCTGCCAACTGGTGAGTACACATTTTGGTGATGGATGATTTAAATGTCTTGTCTCTCTTCCACTATAGAAAGTACTATAATATAGAGTGCAGAGCATGTTTAAAACATGATAGGCACATATGAGGGATTTAGCTTAGAGTAGCTCTTTTCCAGAGCAACAATGTGGCTGTTACGGCAGTTTCAGCTTACATATCAGGATCACCATAAGAAACCTGTCATTAGGAAGGCTAATGTCAGAGGCTTAAGACCCTTCCTGTGAGTATATTACACATAACTCAACATACGATTTCATGACAACATTTTGAATTAGTGGTACTTTGGCTACCAACAGGCCCATCATGCATGCATATTTAACATAGTATATTTTTAGTGAAAAATTCTAGGAAAATGCTAAAAAAGAAACCGTTCATAGTCCTTCTCCCTTCTGGTAAATATAAGCAAACTTACTACAGCTTGTAATTTAATATGCCAAGTATTTTGTAACTCTCAAATCACATTGTATTATGCATAAAGCAGGAATTTAAAACTTAAGGAGTGTTGTATCAGGGGCCTATTTTCCATAAATGCTTACTATTATTGATATAATTGTGTGGATTATCATTAATTTACCCTTGTATTAGAGTTAAAGTCGGTTAAACAGTTACAGTGTGGTTTCATCCTCCCGACTGTGGATGTCTCACCACAGGTGCACAGATATTCACAGATGTTCGCAGGTTTAGTCACCGGGATACTCAGTCGTCGAGTTTTAAAGGTGCATGTAAACAGCTTAACGGGATCAGCTTTAACCCGAGTACGGCAAACATCTGATTTACTCTGAGCAACATTGCCGGCGCAGGCCACACCTGGCTGGGAGAGACAGAGAGGAGGATAGGATAGGAAGAAGCGGGAGAAAAAATCATTAATCAGACCATTGGGCTGACAGCACTCCTGCTGAGCCGCCGCAGCTACTTCTACGCATGTGTGTGTGTGTGTGTGTGTGTGTGTTTAGAGAGCGAACACAGCTGCATGTGTGAGATGAAGCAGCCTTGCTAGAGTAGCATCATTTTCCACTTCTCAGAAAACACACACCGTCACTACAACACTTAAATAATAGACGGGGCTTTGCATGATGTATTCACAGTATAGCCCCCCCACACACACACTCTGACACAGTGATGCACACAGCCTGCCAAGCATGTAATATGACCAATAAGTATACTCACAGCCTTTCATACATGTCGGTAGAATTCATTCAGGGTAATATGCTCTCTGTGCATCCGCCCGCTTTGCAGGAGAGTCTCAATGTCTTCTAATGGTACTGATCTTATTCCTAACGTAAACATATTTTCATCTCTGCCTCCATTAAATGGGCTCCACTGGTCACAAGCTGTAAGCTCTCCCTTCCAGGAATTGCACTATTTAAATATTATTCACCAAGCAATTGATTTGCTGCCAAAAGGAATCTGACAAAAGGGTTGCCACCGTCCTTTTTATATATCCCGTGGGATTATTCTAACACACTAAGTATGACTAGTTTATAGTGAGTCACAGAGTAAACAACGCGTTAATACTAAGATGTCTCTCTCCTCCTTTTCTTCGCCCTCAATCTGGCTGCTCTCTCTTGCTCTCGTCTGTCCTCTGCCTCCCTCTCTCTCCAACCCATCTATCTATTCAGCGAGAAGAACATCAAGTAATATGAGTTTAATCTTCGAAGATTGAAAAGAAAATTACTTATTGACAAACACTTCTTCTCTCGTTACAATAAGATTATTTCAATCTTGAGTCATGGCCGGCCCCGCTGCTCCGTCAGGCTGTAGTGAGTTATCCCTCATGACTCCTACGGCAATATTGCCAATCTGCCACCTGAGCCTAAGCTCCTTTTCCCTGCCACTACGCCTACTGTGAGAGGAGTAAAAAATATGCAAGCAAAGCTATCTGAGCGCCGAAGACACATGCTATAAAAAGGGAGGAAGGTAAACACTTTTTGACAACGTTTCTCATCAAAGAATCTGTTGCTGGAAGTGTTTGCTGCGAGCAATAATGCCACTTCCCCCCAAGCTCAACATATTCCAGTGTAGCGAATGTTGCATTGCAGAGACAGCAAAAACAAAGGTGAGTGTGCTGATGTGCTGACTGATGCTAATGCGCCAAGGCAGGAAAATATCAGAAAAAAGTGACAATAATGATGAAGATGAAAAGATGAAGTGGCACCCTGTGAGTACTGCAGATGGGTGATGTGGATACAATCCTTTGTCATATCAATATTTGCATTATACTGGGATTTTTTTGTTGGAAAATCAAATAATAAAAGCTTAATGGATAAAATAACGAGCCATTAGTACAGTAGTAAATCATCACATTGATGCAAAAATCATATCAAAAATGCCAATACTTCCATAAAGCAGTCCGCTAATTGATTTGTAATATTTCCCACAATGGTCTAGGTATTAAAAGATAGGATCATATTTTTTTAAAGCAATAGTCAGGTGCCCATTGATCATTGAAACATGTTTTGATTGCTGTAATCATTCCTCCCTTCCTAATGCGATTGAAACCGGTCATTGAAAACTCTTCCTATTTGTCAGAGTTAAGGTTTTATAAAGAGTTTGATGTGTAAACAGTTGCTAATTAGCACTGCACTCTGAGGCAGAAGCTGTGATACTGTAATGAATGGGAGTTTAATAGGTTATTAGAAACACTGTTGTAATCTTGGTTTTCACTGAGCCACAGGAACAAAGAGAAGAGAGGGAATGCCATGAATAAAAAAGGCTTCAAAATCATCATCTGAGGGTTTTTTATGTTCAGATAGTGTGACAGTTGTTTCATCTAGGAAACTGTGTGAAAACCAAAGCAATCTATTGGTTGTCAGACCTAGAAATAACTCATGACATGGCACCATTGGCAGCGGGTGTCTCATGCTGCTCAACACACATACATGCACACAACCAGCACTTCTCACACATTTCTCACACTTGAAGTCGCACACCCTTTCATGACCCCACTCAGCATGCAACATGAGTAACTTCCTTGGTTGAAGGAAAGACACGGCTTTAATTTTAAATCCTGAGCATGTGTGTGCCGGTTTTTCCTCCAACCAGTCTTGTTTGCACTTGAGTGTGATTCATAATTTCTTATCTTGTAAATGTTTATCACACATCGTGTGCAACAGGGCTGTTTCAGGGTTAATAATGGAGCGTCAGAATGAGAGATTAAAATTTCAGAGTGAGTATTTTTGTCCAATATTCAAAGCTGTATTCACAGCCCCGCTCTCTCTCTCATACAGACAGATGCATTTAACGCTTCATTATACTGGAAAATAAAAGTTTGTTCTCCAATTTTCTCTCTTGGTGCTCAGTGTACATTATTGGGAAAAGAGGAGGCTGCTTTGCCAGTGCAGTACTAATGGAGGACAGCTGAAAGAGGTGGACTGGGGACTTAATGGTAACCACTGCATGTACACTTTGACACAAGCTGTTTAAAAGCATCCATTAAGGACATGCATGTCTTTTAAATGGGAAACACTGTGCACACTGTCCCTCAAAGCTCAACATGCCATATTATCATGCCATGTATTTTAATATAAACATATATATATTTCTACTAGGGCTGTCAAAAGTTACCGCGATAATAACGCGTTACCGACAAATTTGTTTTAATGCCACTAATTGCTTCAACGCATTAATACAATTGATCTTGCGACGGTTGTACCATTTTAAAGCTAGAGTGAAGAATATCATCATTATATGAAGCTAGAAAACTTAAGGAATCCATTGGTACAAACCGTGTCATACTAGCTCATCGGGAAGGAGGTTAAATAACACTCGACCTCTGACCTCAAGATATGTGAATGAAAATGGGTTCTATAGGTACCCGCGAGCATCCCCTTTACAGACATGCCCACGTTATGATAACCACATGCAGTTTTGGGGCAAGTCATAGTCAAGTCAGCACACTGACACACTGACATCTGTTGTTGCCTGTTGGGCTTGAGTTTGCCATGTTATGATTTGAGCATATTTTTCATGCTAAATGCAGTACCTGTGAGGGTTTCTGGACAATATCTGTCATTGTTTTGTGTTGTTAATTGATTTCCAATAATAAATATATACATACATTTGCATAAAGCAAGCATATTTGCCCACTCTCATGTTGATAAAATTATATTCTATCAAAATAATCAATATGTATTAAATACTTGACAAATCTCCTTTTGAGAAACCTTTTTAACAGATAAAAAATGTGCGATTAATTTGAGATTGATCATGTACAATCACGCGATTAGTTGCTATTAAATATTTTAATCGATTAACAGCCCTACAAAAAAAATTCTACAATCTCTGCATAGTATTTATGCAAAGGTTTATGATGCATTACAGGTTTGTGCGCAGTTTTGTATCTGCTCGTGTGTGTTGTGTTATACTGCAGTATCTATATGCCTCTCAGTTTTAGTGGCAGTAGTTAGAGCAGCATGTGATAGCAGCCTCGGGACAAAAACACACGGAGCTTCAGTGTGTACCATTTGCCACCACTCTGTCGTACAGCTCGGTGCTGGAGGGCACCCATTTACCCACCAATGCAATAGAGCTTCTCACTGTTAGCAAAATGAATGCTATCACACCACCCGCTTGAATGGAGGGAGTGAAGAAAATCACAGGCTCGAGGAAGAATCCGGGCAAGATGGAGGGTAGGAAAAAAAAGGAGAAATGGGATAAAATGAAGAGCACTAGAACCGAGTTAGATGGAATAACAATGACGAAGAGAGAAGAGAAATCCGCTCTGACGCATCCACCTCAGCATCCACCTCAGCATCGCTCCCTCCACCTCCTCATTTATATTCCTCTTCTCTCGGTTCTTGCTGATCAGTTTCCGCTGGATATCGATTACTGCTATAACTGCACAATGCTCATCACATGCCCTCTGGAATCACTCTCTCTCTGCTTCTCTCACTGCCTTCCACTTTATTTCCTTCTCAGCTGGTTTAAATATCTGAGCAGGCCTTTTTATTTCTCTCATGAAATATATATAAATAACCAGGGACTATAATCTCTCTATAGTTTGTGTTAGACAGGAAGCGATCTCCGATCTCTCCCCCCCCCGTACGGTCCTTGGGGACATAAATCCAGTAATGGCCTTGTGCTGTATATATTTTATTACCTACTAATCAGTATTATCATTATTAGGTGCTCGGGAGGAGCACTAAGAGCCAATCTCTGTTTACTCGTTTGTTTGTGCACTCATGTTTAATGCTTTCTGCAGTGTGACCGTTAAGGGATTTCATGGTGGGCACTGTTGAGGCTGCGCAGAGTTCAGGAGCCCTGTGTAAGGGAAACACAGAGCTCTGGTACAACAGACAGGTCACATATGCAGCTGCTACAGAGCTTTTAATGAGTAGCGTCACTCACTCCAGATATGTGGTTTCTCATATAGGCCTATGAATATTTATTGTCATTTGTTCTCTACCTGTATTTCCCTTCTGTCTCCGAGTTTCCCGTTCCTCTCTCCCAAAGGGGATCCTCCCTTTTGTTGGTCTGATTTCCATTTCTACCCCTGTCGTTCTGCGTTTCCCGTTTCTCAGCTTAGCGAGTTGACTTTCCCGTCCATCACAGGGAGATTCGTCCCCAGAGTGCTGCTTTTATCCCTCCGTCCCGTCTACAGTATGTTCCCTTCTCGCTGCTTCTGTTTCTCTTTTTGCCTTCACATGGCTCCGTCTGTCTCAGAGTTCTGACAGTATTTCTTAACTTAGTTTTCAATGTTATATACACTGTGACGTATACCTCACTCACAAGAATACACTGTTATAAACTTAATTTTACGGCCGTAACTAACATTCTCAAACGTGCATGTTTACTTGGTGCAGTGCTATTAAAATATGAAAGGAAGGACATAGACAGAATCAAAGTTTGAATCATTTTGCAGGCACCTATACTGTAATCAGGCTATCAGCTTGTAGTGTATTGCATTGGCGGCAACATGGCAACGTAACAACTGCCAGGGTTGGAAAAAAGTACTTTTTGGCAGATTTAGAGTAGAGAAGGAAGAAAAGAGCTGCAGGGAAAACATGAGAGCAGAAGAACATCACTTGGTGGGAGAGGAGAGGGGAGAAAGATGAAGAGAAGAGAAGTTGTGAGGATAGAGCAGATAGAAAAAGAAAGAGAGAGAAAGACGGAGGGGAGGGACAAAGTGTACAAGGACCCCTGCTGGTCAAACAGGCTTAGTCGCTGTCAGCCTGATGAAACCCGTGTTCTCCCAGGTGTGTGTTTGCATGGATGTGAGGATGAACGGCTGTCAGCGTCAAGTGGATGGAACCTGGTTGTGTGTGTATGGGACTGTCAAGATAATGAAATGTGTGTGTGAGTGTGCGTGTATGACAGTTAAACAGTATCTGTCATTTGAGCGATCCAGAAAATCATTCAATTCAACCACCTCTGTACGTGAGCACACACGCACACACACAAACAGCTCTTTGATCTCCTTCAGCACCCTCCACACACACCAGAGCACACACACACACACCTCTAAAATGACGCCTGACACAAATGCACACAGTGGAAAAAGACCAATAACTTTGCAAACTTCAGTTTATTTGTTTATGCAGATTATCTCTCAACATACTGCGGGAAAAGGAAGCAGCATTTTGTGTGTGTGAAGGGAGATAGGCAGGAGGGAAGTGTTTTCAAGCCGATCCAAGTGAGTGTGTGATGGAGGCGATACCGATGAAAGAGCATGAGCGAGGCAGCATGAGAGAGAGCAAAGAGACACCGGAGAGTACGACACCCGGGTGTAAGTCCTTTTCTGAGGTCTATTAACTGCAAACACGAGTGCAGAGACACAAGACACAACTACAGGACAGGTATAATTTCTACAGTTTAAGGCAGACCCATTACAGGGACAAGCTACTCAATGCAGTTGCACAGTATTATCTGTGCAACTCCCTCAACATGATATTCCTGGCTGGTCCGGGGGATTTGAAGCAGTCATCTTGCAGTTCACAATCTGTCCCTCTAATCTCTGAATTACCCCCGCCGTACTATCAGTGTGCGATTTGCACCTTATTTTCCCCCCGGCTTCCACCAGCAAGTGAGATATCATGGAAATGAGGCAAAGCAGTTGAGCTGCTCCTGTTCACATGGTCCTGTGGGACCCCACAGGGAACCCAATCCAAAAGAAGATTCAGTCTGCCTCCCTGTGTGAAGCTGGCAAGGGAGTGGGGTGGGTGGGGGAGGTGTTGGCGATGGGTGCACAAAACATCCTTGCACCTGGGTCCACTGCTGCCGAGCTCTGCCTGAAGCTGGCAGTAAGCCTCGCAGGCGGCTGAAAGAGGATCAGTTTGGACTGTGAATGATGAACGAGATCACCAAGATGAAGCGCTCTAGACACTGATCCAAGAGCAGGCTATTTGATACCAATAGCAGAGCTTTATAAATTGCTCCGAGTCCTACATAAGACATAGTGAAGTGACAATTCTCAGCTGGAAAACACATACCTGACTGGTGAGACGTAAAAAAAAAAAAACTATCTTTCCTGGAGATAGGTTAGTCCATTAGTGCCAATGACTACAGGGAGGGAATCTGTTGATGCATATAAATCATTCTATCTTCCACTTGAGGGTGTTTCTGTAATGCATAACATGTTGGAAAGTCAACCGAGGGGATAAACAGTCATCTATCAATCAATCTAACCGTCCAGCCATATATTTTTGCTGCCTTATCAGGTGGCAAAGAAACAGGAACCTAGACACCCTTAAGCCACATCCTCCAACTTCCCAGGCTAGTTATGATATTCAGTCCTTCCATCACATTTCAGTGCCTTCGTCTGCCCAAATGTGCACAGAATACAGCTGAAGGGATCAGACCTGGAGTCGTTCTCAGCTGAGTCGTGTCAACATAAAAATGCGGTACAGCAGCTCTTCTCTGAGTTCATCCCATATCCAAGATCCTCAATCTGTGACACCAGGCACCCGACAAAGCATGGCCATTTCAGCCACTTGACTTGGGATTTCATCATTTCAGTTACCACTCAAAGCTCATCACCGTAACAGCGGATTGGATTGTATAGATTGATCAGAAAAGTGAGAGTTTCATCCCAACCTGAACTCCCACTTCATCACGGCAATATGGTTCAAAGCAGTTGATGCACTGATCCACCTCCCATCGCACTGTCCCTCTCACCCTCACTTGGAGAAGCAACTCGACTCAGTTATTACCCAGAAGGCACAATCCACTTTCGTCTTCCAAGAGATACTAGAGCTAGAGATTTTGACCCTTATTTGATCTGCTTCACACTATTTTAAACGACCCAATTGCCGGAGGTCACAGCCCGATGAAGACAACAGAAGTGCAGTATGTAATCTGCAAAAAGGATAAATGCAACTAGACAGTCTTTAGTCCTTTTCTGCACCATGATATCCTATCCACAATGTGAATGTGTAAATCATCGCAAAACTTAATACTAAGTCCTGGGATGGCAGAATCCTAGAGCATCTTACTAGGGATGTCACGAGAACCAATTTGATGCCAAAATTCTGGAAATGTTTTCTACAGTACCGCATGTACCGTAGGAACCGTCAGGGCTCGAGACTAACGGCATCCCGGAGGTTTGAAAGAAAATGTGTTTGGGACGCAGTAAACTAACTTTCAACGCACCCTATTTTTCCCCTGATAATGCTACATTGTAAGCAACAAATCTGTGTTGAAATCAGCAGAACAAGAGCTAGTTAACGTTAACGGGAGGTTGCACTGATTTACATTATAGTGTGTTCTATTCAGGTATACAGGTACTATTCAGTAAAAATGAGATGAAGGTGAAATTGGGCAAATTATCATGGTGTGTTCAAATGTTATCTTGTAAAATTTAGTTTTTGTTGAGAAACTTGAATATATCCAGTTGTTTGAAGCCATATGAGCATGTATAAAATAGCAATCTAAAAATAGATAATAGTGAGAGAGTTATGACCTGTTTAACTTCCTAACAAAAACCAGTATGCAAACGGTGATAAAGGAGTGGATGTTGAAGCACATGGCATTTATTGTTTTACTGAATAAAATATCGAGAATCGTGGAATTTCACTGGTATCGATATCGACTACTACATTTCTGGTATTATGACATCCCTACATCTTACACATAAATCTGACTCTGGCTCTGATTCCCTCAATGTAAAATTGCCAACATTTGTGTGTTTAGGAGCGTGTGGGAAACGGGGAGTTTAAGTGTTAGCTTTTTGTGTTCAAACAAACAGTCCATCTCACAGCTTAAACACAGCATTAATATTCTGCATATGTGATAAGCTGTGGATGTCAGGTATCGCTCGTAACTAGTATTAGTGGCAACAAAAACAACGGTCACATTGCACACATCCATTAGCCACATTTGTGACTGAATATGAACTAAATCTAATTAACATGATACATGACCCATGCCATAATAGTGATGTCTCATTACTAAGTTCAGATATATGTATATATGTATGTGTAGAGCTGTGTGTTTGTCTAAAACACAGTCAGCTGAAGAGGGATAATTGGAAATAAAAGTGTATGCCTCTTGCATTTTAAACACATTTGGAGATATCGCTGGAGACATGAGCAGCTTTTTTATTATACAATCCATTAAATCATTAAAATGTAATTCAGCACGTCCATGTTTGTGAAAGACAGAGCTAAGACAGAAAAAAGGAATTTATGTAGTTGAGGTGGCATGGGAGTTCAAATGAATGCATTTTCTTTCTTTTTTTAATAAACGACGTTGCCAAGAGAAATTGAGAATGTCTCATGCAATAGTGAGTTACATCAATTAAAATCATGCAGATAATTTAGATGAGATCCCAGTGAGTTTCATGGGGAAAAAATTAAAAAACAGGTTAGGAAGAAAGAGCTGCAATTCAATTAACAATCTGTTTCTTTTGAAAGAAAAAAAAACATTCATGTGCGCCTGTCTAATTACAAAAAAATATTATCCTGTTCTCCACATAAAAAGGAATGAATTGCTTAACTCGCGATAAACACATTTTCTTTCTGGAATAATGATTAAGACTTCACCACAGACCTCTTCCACATACCCAACATGCGTCATCCTAATGGCAACCCTTGGCATCACTGCTTTGCTGTTAAATAAAACACTGTGCAGCAACAGATGCATTTCTAGGTCACTTAAATAGATAGCACATATCAAAATAACACAAACACACACACTTCTATCACACATATGCACAATCGCAGAGTATGCTTGTCACAAATGTATGCAGTAGGTAAGCACTAATGCGGCAGTCAGCGCTGGAATTCAGTGCATATTAAGTCCTCTGACTGTGCCTGTGTACACAGTGTGGCCTAGAGAGCTCACAACAGATGTAGTCATTTAAATAGCGTTCTGCATTTTGCTGCGTCATGCTTATACCTGCTTTTAAATACAGTATATTGTAAACACAATAACTTGTCTTTTCTTATCTGTAGCTCGGTCTTCAATTTTGCTGTTGCTGCAGGTCTTATGTCCTTGACGTTGGAAAACCATTTTTTGATTAGAAATAAGAATGGCTAAACAGATTAAGGTGATATGGGTGCAGAACACATTTTTTTTCTTCACTTTTAATGGCAATAAAAAGTCCAGGAATGAACTTGCTAAAGTCACAAGAAACAGTCTGCCTTACTTTCCCTGAGGACATACAAGATATCAGGGAGATTTGTGTTGGACAGTGGTGTAATGTAATGAAGTAATAATACTTTTTCACAGTACGGTATGTACTTTACTTGAGTTTTTATATTTCTGTCAACTTTCACTTTTACTCCACTACATTTCGATAAATAAAATGTGTATTTTTACTGATGCATTTATCAGATATATCAGAAAATTACTTTTGATACTGAAGTAAGTGCAGTAAATATCAAACACTTTGAGACTTTTCGTCAAGTAATTTTCTAATAGTTGACTTTAACTTCTACTAAAGTCATTTTCTGTTTAGATATCTGTACTTTTACTCCAGTGTGGCTTTCAGGTACTTCATCCACCACTGTTGTTGGATTAAGACTTTTGCATGGTTGGGAAATAATGATGCCAGGAATAAACAAAAAAAAAATATCCTATCCTTTGATGGTATCCTATCAGTACCAATAACTCTGTGGAATCATTAAAAAACAGGATGTTGTGTCTTATAGCTCTGTGTTGGATCAAACCTCCATTGAAGATCCCGTCTCTCTAACATTCTGTGACAGGTTCATCTTTCTGGCCACTTGGATGTTAGATCACCTTCATCAGAAATGATCAAATAACTGCACAACTGTCAGGTAAGTACATGTATAACACAGGCTTAGCGTAATAAAGCTGTTGTGACAGAGTGTCCTTCTGAGGAGAAATGAGAGTGCCCCGTATTTCTCTGCACAACTGTAAGTAGAAATATGAACATACAGTACATAATTAATACCAAACTTTCTGCTCGTTACGTGCAGATTGCAGATTGCAACGAACTGAAGCCTATCCCTTGTGCAAAGCGTGTAGCACAACTACGGTGGCTGACGTGAAAACGCGAATGGCCGTATCTAGAGCCAGTTGTTGTAAGGGTAGCGTAGGTCATTTGGAGCAGAGCCAGTGCGTAGAGTGTGTGTGTCCGTGGGAAGTGAGCGGTGAAGCAGCAACGACGGGAGCGAGTCACATTATCAACTCTGGCCCAAGCAGGAAAAGTTAACACAGTGTTTAGTTTGTCCGTTCTGGGCTACTGTAGAAACATGGCGGCAGGCTCCGTGAAAAGAGGACCTGCTCCGTATGTAGATATAAACGGCTCATTCTAAGGTAAAAAAAAAAACACAACAATTCTTATTTTCAGGTGACTATACACTAAAGAGGGCTGCACGGTGGTGCAGTGGTTAGCACTGGCGCCTCACAGCTAGAGGGTTGCAGGTTCGAATCCGGCTTGGGACCCTTCTGTGTGGAGTTTGCATGTTCTCCCCGTGTTAGCGTGGGTTTTCTCCGGGTACTCCGGTTTCCTCCCACAGTCCAAAGACATGCAGGTTAGGTTAAATTGTGGACTCTAAATTGCCCGTAGGTGTGAGTGTGAGCGTGAATGGTTGTCTGTCTCTATGTGTCAGCCCTGCGATGGACTGGCGACCTGTCCAGGGTGTACCCTGCCTTCGCCCAATGTCGGCTGGGATCGGCTCCAGCCCCCCCGCGACCCCTAACGGGATAAGCGGTTGCAGATGGATGGATGGATATACACTAAAGAAAACATAGTCATTAGTATTACACGACTTTGTTGAATACTCGATTCTGATTGGTCAATAACTGTTATTTCTTTACAGCTATGAGTGCAGTTCTGTCAGACTCTGGCGGACCATTTTTATGTCAAATTATTTATTTACAGTCCATGATAAAAATCCCAAAACAAAAGATGTTGGCTGTTGAAGTCATCTTCCCTTAAAGTCAAAAGTAACCAGCACCGGCCACATACATACCGCATACTGTAACACACACTGAGCTGCAGCCAAAACCATTCTTAACCCCAAACTCAGAGGGGACATACAGAAAAAACGTTGGTGTATGGAACAGATTTCATAACCACCAATAAATCACATTGGATGTCTGATCTTTCTCCACCCACTGTCACCCTCCTTCTATCAGCCTCTTCCTCTCCCCCTCCCTTCCTTAACATCGTTTTCCATCCCTTGATGTCTGCGGGTATATATGAGATGCATGTATCTCTGGCGAAGCTATTAATGAACCACACAAACACATATACATACCTTCTTTGTCTCATTTTCCTACACACACAAAATGACTCACACAAACCTACGCAGTTAAACAACTCACTACTTTTTCTGTCACACAAAACACATGTACAGGCAGACAAGCAAACACACACACACACACACAGATGGGGCTACAGCCTCTTATCTATCAGAGGGGACCAGACCATGCCAGTCCAGTTAGCATTGGAGCAAAGTCAGAATGTGACACCACTTACATAAGCTGAGAGCTTCATCTCCCTCTCTGGTCCTCTAAGCTCCCACTGCACAAGGTCACACTGGAACTGATGGGCCACTCAATCAAGCAGCCCGCTTTACCCTTCATCTGTCCAAAATCTGTTAAGTACATACTCAAAAGCTAACTGTACATGAAGTAGGCACAATGTATCTCCAGCAGGGAGGTGAAAATGCCAGACTGATGATGCATCTGTCAGCTACTTGAACTGGCCATGCAGTATGTTACACCATTTTTCAAGTTAAAATACAAATGTGTAATTATCTCCTGTATATAAAAACTGGTAAAACTGATTTAGAAAATGTCAAAAGTAGATAGCTTATTCATAACACCACTTCTAAAAAAGTTGGTTGCTGTTGAAATTGTATAGTAAAGTTGAAGTTATAAGCAAATACAATGCACTTATGATTAAATCAATACACTAAGGGGTTTTGCCGCGACAACCTTACTTGGTTTGGTATGACCAGTAACATATGGTGGCTAATGTTAGCTATTTTTAGCAAACTTTACACAGCTTTTGCTGTGTTATTGATTATATTATATTATAATAGTCAGTTGCATGAGTACTAGTACTCCTGGCCAAGAAATACTCCTGCACAAAGCCCCTGCGAAAAAACACATGTCACTGTCTTACAGTAACACTAGTTTAGTTTTAAAGACAACAGAACTGATACAGTAGAGAGATTGTCAAATTCTAAAAATAAATATTGCTGCAGTTTAAAAATGTAACATATTCGCAAAGCTAACTGACTAGCAAGCAACTGCACCAAAGCAAAATGTTTGTTTAACTGCAAAACAGTTCTCACTCTAACTTAGACCTAATGGCTTTTTTAAGATCCAAGTAGTTTAAATTACCACTACTACTGTGATTAATTAAATGGATGGATGGAGGCACGAAAGGCAGGACTGTAAGTTTATTGCAGCGTAACAATTACAGCAGCTGTGTGATTCATTTATCAAATGGACTAAACTGGAGAATGTGCTCAGTGTGTTTGTATGTGTGTGTGTGTGTTTTGTAGAGATCTGTATTAATGCTACACACTACAGTGGCTCCAACATTATGGCAATAATATTTGTCTCAGCTTTGATTATTTTGTTATAAAACATTAAACAGCATTATACTAATGGAGTGTGTAGAGAGAGAGAGAGAACGAGAGACAGAGAAAGAGAGAGAGAGAGAGAGAGATGACAGCTTAAAAGCCCACTTTAATACTTCATTTATCAGTACCCATGTATTGTGCAACTGTCTTGATCACTTATAAAAAACCTTGCATTGCAGTGTGTGTGTGTGTGTGTGTGTCTGTGTGTAATATGAACTCCACTAAGTCTTGTTAAGCCTGAGAGTATTGAGAGCCGACACTTTTGGATAGATCACTACGTCACGATGTAAATGCTTAGAGAGAAAGAGATGGGCAGAGAGAATGAGAGAGTACATACCGGATGAAATCTCCCAGTGTTTAGGCGATCGTGGAAAAGCATATGTGGTGTTAAATATTGAGAGAGCACATTACCATGCATTAGATTAGTGAGATGAGCACAGAGCTTACAGCCTGCAGTAGTATAAGCTCCTATAGTTTGATCACCCCGCTGAAGAAAAAGCATTTGAAAAGAATCACGACTCCATGACTTTAAAAGGAATACTTCACCCACGAAATTATTACTTGTACATCAATTTTGCAACCCATGTTACCTTGAATTCTTGAAGAAAACATATTTTTTTCTCTCATGCCTCCACGGTGAACAAAGAATCAAAAAACGGGGGCAGCGTTTAACAACAGCAAAACCATATAAAAAAAGATTTGTTTAAAAACTCTCACATTACTCGTGCAGTACAATCAAAGTCTCATTTATCCAGTCGTATGCTAACTACTTCCTAAACACATGGATCTTTGCTAAAACCGTACTATTTAAAACACTTTACGCATAACCAGTCTCACGCTGCACAGGCGCGCTACTCATCCGTGCGATTGTTTTAAATAATAAAGTAACACAGGGTGAGTAATTGATATAGAAATTGTCATCTTGTGGGTGAAGTATTCTTTTAAAGGGACTGTTTGTAAGAATCAGAAATTGCTTGTTAACAGCAACACCTGTGGCCGTTAAGTCAACAAAAGTCAGCGTCCTGTTGCTCGTGCTTGTGTTCGCTCTAAATAGACATGAACGAGCATTGATCAACACAATGAGGCGACACACGTCAGCTAAAACCACAATATCACTCTATATTTCACCTGCTTGGCAGTAATGTAAGCTGACCAGACGAAAGTCTCTCCATGAATCGATGCTGATACTGTGTTTCCTGCTACAGCCTCCTGACCGTGGTCAGAAGGAACAGGGGAGACACCGGAGTTTCAGTCGGAGACGATAACGTTACTGGCTCCGGAGCCCTGTCTATTCACTCAGCAGCAGGAAACGACACGGGAAACCTCTGTTGGTCTGGAGGAGCTGCAGAATTCATTTCTGCACAAACGTCCACTGTACATTCACTAGATATTCTCAGAGCTAAACTAACTCTTCTGCAGTTTGTATTGTGCGCGCATGCACGTAAGAGGTGGAGCGAGAGAGCGAGTGAGAACGAGCGCGGTGCATGAGTGAAGGCAAGCAGTCAGGCAGGCAGCGGAGCAGACACAGCATCGACTCCGGCTCTGGAGACCAGGGCTACGGTCCCCCTGTGTCTTCTGGCCGCGGTCGGGAGGCTGGAGCAGAATTAGATGACACTGTTTTGCAAGACGGGCTTCACTAGATATAACTTTGCAGTTTTGGTGTTTCCGTGTAGTTTGTGTTGGAACAGCGTAGCCACACGCAAAAGCGCATGGGACACCGACCCGCAATGATTATAAGAGTGTAAGTGTAAGAAGTTACAAACAGTACCTTTAAGTGGTGATAATATGTAACTCTAATTGGAGAACTGTTTCAGTATGTAAAATATATGTGACCAAGGGCAAACCTTAGCAAGCCCTCAAGCCAGCGAGTCCCAATATGAAAATCCTGCAAATAATAAACCTGACAGACGACCACTCTAGTCCTGGCAAAACAATGACCTAATATTTTTTTTCCAGTTTGATTCGTAACGTGTCTGGTACGTACAGCCTCCAGGAAATAGCCATATGCTCACACTCTAAACTCTAAACAAATTAACAGCCAGCAATCAAAATGGAAGCATTACAGCCTTAAACAATGTTAAAAACTCATTTGAGTACTATGTGACAAACTTTATCTTGTTTTCTAGTTGTACGCGTCTAGCCCTAACCCTGCTGAGACTGTTCAGAACTACAAACCCGTGAACTCAACTCGACCTGACTCAACTTGGGAACCGCTCAGGGGCTTCGGGACTCGCCAGATTTGTCTTGTTCGTGTATTTATCTTTTCATAAAAATGGTAATCACTGATTTAATGCACCACCCGGCAAGCACACTGAGTGAAACAAATTGAACACACCTGGAATGTGGCACCAACAGGTGCACGTTGGGTCTGGCTAACATGTTCATAGTAGATCAGCAGTGACTTCTACGCTCACTTAGGAACTTTGACCTTCAGCGTACGACCTTTCTGCTGTTTCTTCTTGACTGCAGAGTCTCATTCAGCTCAAAAGTTTTTGAAAACTTTGAAGAGCGCAGTGAGACAGAGAGGCTGAGAGGACTGGTTATATTATGCTTTGGGAAGTGAGTGAGCAGATTGTGAAGGACTCCATAGAGCGCACATCTCAGAATGCCATTCAGATGGTGAATACAACAACAAACTCAGTGATGGATGTAAATCTGTCTTTAGAGGAGCACCTCAACAACCACAGTATTGCCTAGCAACGTACCGTTTTGTATGTATGTGTGTGTGTGTGTGTGTGTGTGTGTGTGTGTGTGTGTGTGTGTGTGTGTGTGTGCGTGTGTGTGTGTGTGTGTGTGTGTGTGTGTGTGCACTACACTGAAAGCTGTGCAGCTCTCTATTTGCTTTAATATGAGTGCCTGTGGGCTACAGCTGCTGTGGAGTTTATATTGTTTATACATGTCTGTATTGTCTGCCTTGGTGGTGCTTAATTTTAAGTGGCAGCTGCTATTTAATTTATGGAGCTTAATAACGGCCCTCACTTAATTGCTCTTTTTATTTATTGTCGTTCATTGTCGTTTGTCTGAGTTTTTTCCTCATTTCTGGTTAATTCTCGTAAAGCTACACTGAAGAAGGCATTATATTTATGATTGCTAATCAGTTGTATGCATGGGCTGCAAATATCCGTCTAAAGAAAATTATTTTTTTGCAAACTTTTATGTAATCTAATAGTTCTTATATCATAAACATTATTATCAACATATAATTTTTTTTTTTATATTTACTAATACCAAACTACTTTTACTTGAGTAAAATTTATTATCAACATGGGAGTGGGTAAATATCCTTGCTTTATGCAAATGTATGTATATTTGTATTATTGGAAATCAATTAACAACACATAACAATGACATATATTGTCTATAAACCCTCACAGGTACTTAATTTACCATAAAAAATATGCTCAAATAATAACATGGCAAACTGAAGCCCAACAGGCAACAACAGCTGTCAGTGTGTCAGTGTGCTGACTTGACTATGACTTGCCTCGAACTGCATGGTATCACTTTATGAAAGCACAGTAATGATAAAGTCTCTGATTGCATATGTGTTAGATATCCAAGATGCCCTACAGCTACACATTGATGGGTGATCATAATTTATACTTGTTTACTAATACCAAACTACTTTTACTTGAGTATAAGTTATTTTAAAGTAACAGTTCTTTCACTTGAGTACAAAAGTCTGAAGCAGACAACTGTTTGCTTCCATAGATGGACATAAACTGCTAGTTGAGTCATTGCTGCTCTGAGCATTTCCGCATCTGCAAAACAGATTAGCATATACACGCCATGTCTGTTGTCATATGACACGATCTGAGGAAGAACTTTACACAAGCTGATGTGCGTTGCTGCTCATCCAAGGGGACTATGGCAGGCTCCCCATGGGGTATAGTGTGTGTTTTAACTTAACACTGAACAGTGACAGTGACTGCCAAAACCACACATTTCTCTAGTGTAGAACATCTCTTGATTCTCCAAACAACATGCTGACAAGCAGCTTCAGGCTCATTCATAATGACTACAAGTCTAGACAGGCTCGCTGTCTCGTCTCTTTCTCTGCCTACTTAGGTCCGTGATAGAAATGAGAAACCTCTACAGTACAGCTGTTAACGCAGCCAGGGCTGGTAAAAATGACCCGTTTCCCCGCAGACATAAAGACATATTCATAACAGTCTCATTGCAACAACTGTCGTTTCACAACCTTTCAAAGCCATGATAATGCTACTGGAGGGGCTTTTCAGAGAGAAAGGACGGGACAGGATGGAGGGGATGAGAGAAGTCAACCACTCGCTGCTGCTGCTGCTGCAGGAAGAAAGAAACCTACAGGAGGGGAAGGAGTGACGTGAGGAGAGGGAGAGCAGGAGAGCAGGAGATAGACAGTGTGAGGAAAGAGTGAGGGGTAGTGAGTGAGAAACAGAGTTGCAGCGGGACGTGCTGACAGTTGCAGCCTGTCATCACACAACAGGGGATTTTGGTCTGCGAGCGTGTGGTGTGATATTTGAATATGCACTGCCAGCCGTCACATTGAGTAAAGACACGTGACATCTCTCTCTCTCTCTCTCTCTCTCTCTCTCTCTCTCTCTCTCTCTCTCTCTCTCTCTCTCTCTCTCTCTCTCTACTGCTCAGAGGCGCAGGAAATGTCATCGCTGCCTAGCAACCACGTGGTAGCCCGTGGAGCTATGGCAATATGAAATTTTTTTCTAATTTTCTTTGCCAAATTTCACACTTCCACTTGATTCAAATGCATGGCCAAACCAAATACGATGGGCTAGACATGAGCCTATGGATGGCCTTACAGCAGATACATGGGTGTGTGGGTGTGTGCTTGTACAGGCGCACGGCCAAACTTTTTGATCAGCCACGATCATGCCAAGACAAATGTTAGTGATAGCTACTGCATGGTATGGCTTTGTGTTTGGTGAGGGGCTTTGTGTTTATGCATATGCCCAGAATCATGGAAATAGGGCCCCTTGTGTAATACATTGACACAATTTGTAGAAATTTTCTGATACCGTTTTTTTTCCTTCCAGATACCGATTACGATTCCGGATCCGATAAAACAAATAATATAGTTATTGTGACTATTATTATTATATAACGGCTGTTTACTACTGACCATGTATGGATGTGATATGATTACTATCTTTGTTGTATGGCTCGGTTCAGGTTAAACTCATTGTAAAAAATGTATCAATCATTTCTTCTTCGCTGCTCAAAATCAGTAGTTGCCAGTGGCAGCCATGAACTGAGCCTAACAATATGAAACATTTACAAATTTTGAGTCTTTGGGTAGGAAGAACACTAGAGATTTACCTCTGCCTGTCTCCAGTAGTTTATTCAGAAAGAAATAGACTTTAAATAAACATAAATTATGCAGCACCAGTGGTTAAGTTCCTGCCCCCTACTCAGAGTTGACTCCACAGTGTTTAAATAAACTCTCCCCTCAAGGAGTTTATTCTTAAAGTTAATATTGTCAGTCTTTTTTTAGACTGAAGTGTAAGGTGATGATTTTCAGTCCAAAGGCTTCCCCATCTGCACCTACTCAAACACACACATACTCAGCTCTGTATATACTTTATCGAGTTCATCTCCCCGTTTATGCAAGCCCTTAGCTTCTCCAGACAATGACTGGCATAGACATAAATAAAACATCAGTATAAAGCATGTGGACAGGGTCACACGGTTCAGTAGCTGTTAAACTGAATAGTACAGTGGGTATGTGTGGCTGTTGGTGCGAGACCAACAATCGACCCCTCTGGGATTTGGATGCACTGCAGCATGGGGAGTTCCATGAAAATGGTATATTCATATTTAAATTAGCAAGTTCAACTGCAGTTCAAGAAAGCATTCTGACCATCGGCGTGAGAATGAAAGCTCAATGCATAATTCCCATCTCAAAAAGCACAACTCGTCAAGCCTCCAAGCCAACGACAGACAGCAGCAGAAACAATGTTTTGAGGAATCCCAGTTCCTGTTGCAGCATCTGACTTCAGGGTTTGAGTTTAGTGTGAACGCTATTGAACGATGGCACCATCCTGTTTGATTCCCACCAGTTCATTCTGGAGGGAAAGGTTTTCCCACATTAGTTATTTGAACGCAGCAATATGCGTCTTTCTGACCTAGCATGTCTCATGGTTCCAGGGAATGACACTACATAAACACTAGACATTATTTAACAATATTCACTGTTTGATTCAATGCATTTTGTTGGTAAATTAGCTGCATTTTCAATACAACAAAAAACAGAATTTTTGAAATCAAGACTACTGTTTCCATTTTCCAATTGTTTTAGTGAATTAGTAAATAGTGAAAGTTGAATAAAATTGAGAGAATAATTAATGTAATCTCCCACACAAGTAGAGGTGTAAAAAATATTGAGTATCGCGATATTATGTTTTGTGGTACTGTATTGATTCTCTTAAACACTATAACTTTTTAATTAAGAGTTTAAATGCAAAGATTAACTCAGTAAATATTTCATATCATTTGCAAAGATATGCACCCTCTCAGTGTATGTGTCCATTCAAAGTAGTGCTACAGTATGATGTTGCATGTTACAGGACTGTTATAAATAAAAATGCTGATTGCATAAAAAAGTTACCGTTTTGCCAGATTCTTGCCAATACACAGCCCTACATACAAGGGTGACAAATTAAAGGTAAATGAATGAGCATAAAGTGTGTTAGTAAGGTGTTGCGTCACCTGTGAACATTGTTCTTCAAAACATTTTCTTCACTGTTTTGATGAGTCGCTTCAAAATATTCCAGAGGTGTTCAACTGGGTTGAAATCTAGTGACCGTGAACGCCATTGGGGATGCAGAGATCTGACCTTTTCAGTCACAAAACCGATACGATACCTAGGCTTTGGGTATCGGCCGATATCGAGTACTCATTCAATACCAGTGTTTAATTAATAAGCTGTATGCCTCACTGTGGGGAAGTGACTGGGATCATTATTTTATGTGTGTAAGCAACATCAGGCTTGACTTAAACATTGCTTTGTAAAACAAAATGTAACAAATAAATAAATAGATGAAAATGTACTGAATTGTTATTTATCATCAAAATAATAAATCATGCAGCAAGAAATTGGTAAAATCCTAAACAGGAATTAAAATCCCTGTGTATAATGTATATAGTATATAAACAGAACTGAATTGAATAGATCGGACCCATTGTCACCGATACCCGATCCAGCTATTTGAGTCAATTGGCCCGATATATGATCTGGTATTGGTGCATCCCTAAAGGCCATAGCAGACGATTTACATCATCATACAAACCATTCAGTGAGCCCTAAATGCCATGTGTGGAAGCACATGTATTCATTATGTTTCTCCACTCATTTATTCAGTTGTTCTCCCTTTAATTTGACCGTATAACATGTTGTGACAGAAACAGCAGATATGAACAACCACAGCCTCACATGGCTCAGTGGCTTGTGGACAAAACGTGGTTTGTTATTCAATTCACCACATGCATGAATTTAGAGCCTTGTGTTGGAGGATATGATGTGCTGTGATGTATTGTAACATCCCTATTCACCAGATCTCAGGGCAATAACACACCATTGGGATGAAGGGAAGTGGCATATCCACAGTATCATTGTGCTGTCAAAAAATCCTTTAAGAACAGCCTGGCACTGTTGAGTCTGAGGGTAAAAAGGATCCTTTTGAAACATCTCTGGCACCTTGTTGAATCCATGGCTCAGGTTGTAAAGGTTCAAAGGGGTCGTACTTGGTACTATGTACTTGAAGCTACAGAAATTGGTACCGAGAAGGTATAACACATACACTCTACTTTCTAAACAACTCTCACCCTGCTGCCATGGATGATTTTGATTTTTTTTTTTGTGGAAACTCTTCTGACAACATTGCCCATGTATTTCTTACAATTACTCTATTTTCCAGAATTGAATTTATTGTGTTTTGGACAATATCGTTCTCACTAAGGCGTCAGAGAAGTTCTTCAGCCAAGAATCCAATTAGGAAGTTTAGTTTTCTTGCCTTGAAAAGAAGGTTCATTAAAGCATATTGCTTCTCTTGTTATGTGGGGAACCACAAGGGATTGGTCCATGTCCTATTTTGGGTCTCGACCTAAAGTGGTAGGAAAAAAAAACTGTCTGTGTGTGTGTGTGGTGGAAATTCAGGCTGATACTGTTCCTTCCTTCCTGCAGGGCTCTCAGGACAACATAAAGCACCACAGAGATGCTGAGAAATAGAGCAGAACAGGCAAAATTAGATCTTTCTCCAGGCTCCACCATAGCTGGCTCCTTCCTTGAGAGCACATATCGAGGGGAGTACAGTGAGTAATACAAAGCAAATGAAAGGGTAACAGACAGAAAGACAGACAGAAAGAGACAAAACAACACATGCAGAGAGAGAGAGAGAAGCAGTGAAGACTCACATAGACAGCTGTATCCCATAACAAGGGAGTTTGTGTGTTTTACACACTAAAAATGTCAGCTTGACTGGCATGTTCTGGTCACATAAATGATTTCCGTGCAACTTTCCGTACATTGCAGCCGGACATGTAATCCAGTAGGAGTTAATGCTGTTTGTGAGTATCTGTGACAGCATGGCGAGACAGGAGATCATCATGGAGTAACAGCTGGCTACCAACCACCTTCTTTTCTCGTCTCGTCTCTCTCCCTGCCGCCCTCTTCCTCTCTCCGTCTCCCTGCCTTTCTCTTTCTCTCGAGCTGTCTTGCTGTCTGCCTCTCTTCACGTCCTCCTGCCCACAGCCTTCTCTGTGTCTCTTTCGCTTTCTTTAACACAGTTGGTGGTGTGAAGGAGGGCCAGCGAGAGAAATCTATAACCCTCCTTTGTGCTTTTCATCTCGCATACGCCACTTTAAATGCATACTTATGATGCAGATCATTTCCGTGCCGCCGCAATCAAAATGGAAAGGAATAAGAATTGAGCATGAAAAATGAGTATTCATGAAGTCTCATTGACTCTAGAAATTGCAAGGCACACCTGATAAATTTAGCTTTTAAAAAAATGGTTAGGGGAATGGGATTGCATGGTTGAATGAGCTGCTGAATTAATGGACGGATGGTTGAATAGATCAATGGAGAGCCAGAGGTCCAGACTGTGCCTGCTTTAATCCCAACACACATCTCTCCACCCCCTCACCTCCCCCCACCGCACGCACAGTTCATCCTCCATCCGGTCCACCTGTCATGGCATTAATCCTGTGTTCATCACATTTTCTGACACACTAACCTTAGTCCTTGCGCGGCGAGGACTAATCCAGATGAAGCCTCTCTGTGATTCGACTACAGATCACTTTTGCATATGAAATGTGCGGAATTATGTATGGATATAGATTTGATCATTTTTATCCTCCTTATGTGAGTCATGGAATTTGTTACAACTCACTGTTACAGGTGCTGATTTGCATGAGGAGAATATATATAGGGGGGTTATTGAGGCAGTTGCTGCACGCGTATTAATATTAAAGCTCCTTTTACATTCTCCATCTCATAACCCATTTGTGCCAACAAATTGTATTTCCTTTCATGGAAGTGGAACAGTTTGGCTAAAAAGTTTTTTTTTCACACTTTATCTAGTATTTGGACACATGATGGGACTACTGTTTTTAAAAATAGACTCCATTATATTTTAGAAAAAAACAGTAGTCCCATGTGCCCAAAGACTACAAGGAGCACAATCAAGTATTTGGTATCTATGAAGTCTGTTAAAGTTGAATATCAAAGATATGCACACATGTGCAATGTAAAAAAGTATCATGGAAAACAATTAAATAAACTCAATGTTAGTTTTTTTCCAAATTTTTCAAAAATCCTGTTTTTGACTATAAATAAAAGTGTGATTTTTCATGTGATCTAAAAATGTCAAGTTGTACTGTTAAATACTCGCCCAAAGTATATCTATATAAAATGTCAAGACTTTTGACCAATTAGAAACAAATGTTGTGGCATTTTTTTAGTCTTTGGGCACTGTTATTTGGTAATATTTTAATACAGTGGAAACCGCTTATAGTGATTACAGTGATCAACCACTTATATGGATCAAAAAGCTTGGGACAGAATCAGTCCTATACAAATACTGTTAAAATGATTTGCTTATAGTAATCAAGTAGTCCGCTTACAGTGTTCATTTTGGGTCTTTTCATACATGGCAACATATGGAAAAACATTTTAAAACTATGTTAGACTAACATTAATTGAATTTTTTTTTTTTTTTTTTTTTTTACTTTACTCCTTTTTATTACTTTGTATTCATGTAATAAATATACAAACTTCAATTACATGCTAATCTGCATGATAAATGATGCACAACAACAAAAATGTGGTCATAATAATCATCCACTTATAGTGATCAATTTGACCCGGACATACGTGATCACTATGAGTGGTTTCCACTCTATTTGAAAAGGTGCTTTATGGTCACTACATTGCACATTGCTGACATTACCATTGTCAAAATCATCCAGCTCCAGGCTAGAATTTTCTGTAAATGGAGGAAAAACAACTCTTACAGCAGCAGTTCTCAACTGGTTGACAAATGGACAATGAACAATTCAATGTTCCTGCAGGGCACCAGGGCAATGCTTGGACAACAGAACTGTGGTGTTTGGTTTTTTTTGTACTGCTAGCAGTGCAGCAGTGGAGGCAGGTTATCCCGCATCTACGATTGGTGCCACCAGCCAACTGGCTTAACACTATTGCTGCTTTGCAGAGGCCACAGTAATACGGTGTCTGAGCCAACAGGCTGACATAGTTCACAGCAGTCACACTGACTAACACACACAGAGGTGAGCAGCCTTTGTGGAGCCAGATGGTGACACAGAGCTGCTATTTATAGCCTCTCTGAGGAAAAAAGAAGTGTAAAGAAAAGAGAGTGAAAGAAAGGAGAAAGAAGCAATAAGAGCAGCATCTCATAGCCAGTGGCATTGATGTCTATGACGTGTGTCCATCTGCAGTATTGACCCACTGGTTTAAAATGGTCAGTTTGAAACCTCTGGGAGGACTGACATCTTTTCAGCCAATGGATCGTTGTCATAATCAGATCAGGTTGCAGTCAAACATGTATCCGCTGTACTGTGACAAAGCCACATTCCTGTAAATGTCAAAATGAATGTCCCCTAAATAAGCACAATATTTTTGTTAATTCAAATGTCATTTTGTTTGAACTATACAGTGTCAAATGACTTTAAATTCAATGGGCCATTTTGTTCATAGTCCCCCATTTCAGGGTGCCAAAAGTACTTAGAAGGATTAAGATAATATTCAATAAAGCAGTCATTTTTTTTATTTTGTTGCTAGATATCCTGGCCTATCTGAAATCCATTAAGAGAACATACATATTTTGTTTTTATGCCTGTTTTGCTCCCTCCTTTTTGCATTTCTATTTGCATTTAAAAGATTTGATTTTTTAAAATAGATGAAATGAGGTGAAAATGCTTTCTAAATGCTCCTGAAACTGAGCATGTGTGCACTGCCTGATCCAACAAGTCACAATTTAAGCTCTGCCATTACAAAACTACACACATTATTTCTTTTGTGCCATTTATTCATTTTATAAATAGTGCCCAGCGAGCCATAAAAAGCAATATATCGCCACACAGGGGAACAACGTTTGTCAGGGAAAATATTCCCTTTCACAGAGACAAACACAAACATCTTAGAGATCTTAGAAACGGTAATCCTCAGCATTTGTAACTTGGCTGGAGCCAGTGGGCCTATCATGGATGCCAGCTATCATTTCTCAAAGCTATATTTTATTTATTTTCTTAATTAAAAGCAACATCTTTTACATCAGCAATTAATAAATGACTCA
This sequence comes from Sebastes fasciatus, assembly GCF_043250625.1. NCBI lineage: Eukaryota > Metazoa > Chordata > Actinopteri > Perciformes > Sebastidae > Sebastes > Sebastes fasciatus. The sequence goes on from NC_133801.1 coordinate 16,815,936, forward strand.
CAGTCACATCATCAGTCTGTCTTTGATGATGTGAGTGCATGCCTAAGTTCCCATTTGTACTCAAAAATGGCTTCTCAGTGATGTTCAGTGTATTTTGCGAATACAAATTCCGCTGCAGGTGCAGCCAGTGGTGAGCCACGGCTGAGTCACCGCAACCAAAACAATGGTGGAAAGCGGTGTCAAGTGGAAGCACAGCGAGGCGTAATGTGTGACTGACAAGCCCTGCTCAGAAACACATGTCAACATCACCAGCTTTTCTTTTGTGGACTGCTTATACTGACCATTTACTCCATGTCCATTTTGCATAAATGTAGAGAGCATTACTATACAATAGGTGAGGTATGAGTCAAGTGTTAGGTCATGAACTTAAGGCTCAGAATAGACATAAACATCCTGCTCTGATGTGAAAACTTGAATGCAGTTGTGCATTTAAATGGTTTTCACTGTCTCTTCCAGCCAATGTGCTGTGTGCTTTTAATGTGAGATACTTTGGGATGTTGCCCCAGGCAATTCAAGTTAATCATGTCTTCTGTATCTGCACTGAATGCATAAAAGCCCTTTAAATGCACTAAATAGTTGATCCCCCTGAGCCCGACTGACCCCTGTGTCAAAGTTACAAATAGTTGCAATGGAACATGGTCTATTTATTGAAGATATGCATGTTATACAGTTTTGAAAACATGGGGTCTTCACCTCTCAGAATCCATAAAACCAACAGTATGTTGTACAAACTATGACTTATTACGAATATTTTAACAATAAAGTCATACAAATATAACCTTCGCAAAAATAAAGAGCAAGTTTTGATCAAAAGATCTGCGATGATTCTCTCATCAGTCTACAACAACATATTTGATATCTCTGGAAACTAGAAATTCCGAGCTTTCTAAATTACCGAAACACATCATGACTCGAAACACACTGCGTCCGCTATTACAGTCACACAGACAGTAATCTAGCAGAATATTTCCCCATGTTATTTTCGCCAAAAGCAGGAGATAAATACTTACTTACGGTTCTACAGTAAAGCTTTGGCCGACGGGAAGTCAACGTGAGCCTCAGGGAGGAGTCAGCAGCCATTTTAGTCAAGTTTGACTGACTTTCACTGGTGGGAGCTCTGGCTGGCTGTTCGTGGCCACTTGATGGCTATATCGAAGCACATTACACCAACAAGCCTTATATTATTCTATTCCCTTTTCTGAGATGAATCTGTGGATATAAACCGCTCATAAACCACAGTGGGGTCTTGCATTCTACATTTCTATAGCATGGAGCTCTTCAGTCATATATTAATATTGATTCATTGTTTTTATTACTATTTCAATGTTTTTTATATTAGTTCATGTCATTATCCATGGGATTCTTAGTTTTAATGGCGATATTCCCTTTGAAATTTAGTTCACTTGGAGAGGATACAAGTCTTATTTTTTTCCTTTATGGCATTTCCATTTACTCTGGAATGGTAATATAAATAAATGTACTTCTTCAGATATTTATTCCTTACCTTAGAGTCCAGAAATGTGCATATACTGTAAGCATTATGGTTTATTATGTGGGCATTTTCTCCTAGGGCTAGGGCTTGGGGAGGTTAATGTTTTGCCATGTGCAGTATATTAAGGTCTTGTGGTTTCCATTGTGTGGGCCAAGCACACTCCCGTACTTGGTGGGCGATATGCTTATAAATAATTTCTCAATTTTAATAATTTTACAACTGCTATTCGCATGAATCACTTTGTTAAAACCCTTCAGCTGATTTCAAAGTCAACATACGGACTCCAATCACACATGACAAGCCAAAGTCCTGATTTGCAACCCATTTTGTAAATGATTTAAAGTTAACTGACCTTTATGATGAAAAATGGACTGTCGTTGCTATGGCGAGGACTACTCTTATATTCTCATGATCCAACTCTACTTCCATTCAGAGAGAAATGATTGACTGTTTGTTCCTTATCCCCATTGTGGGGTGGTTGTGGTTATGGAAGGAACACCACTTTAATAAATGTAATATGGTAAATTGCAGCACAGCCTGTGTGGAGGGTTTTTGTCATTGCAATCCCAGATGACACAGCAATACCTGCAGAATACTCAATAAGCCAGCCTAGCCTGACCCCAGGCCATCCCAAGCACCAGCATTTATTTCATCAGGACTCAATCTTGTCCCCCCAAAAAGCCAATATCTCTGGGAAATTCTTGGTGTCTTGAACGTCTAGAGAAATGCATTAATGTAATCCCTTTTGTTCATGTCAATATGGAGGCAGATATGTGAACAGTAACTGGGTCGCAAACCCCAAGAGCAGCAAGACAGTCATACTTCAATCTTGAGGTTTTATTTTTGATGCAATATTCAACACTTGTCTCACTGGTGATAGTACTTGTATGTAAATGTATTTGAATGTTGTGAAGAGGTCTTTTTGTGCTACATATAGAAATATGCATATTTAATTCATCTAGGGAAAAACTGCTTGAAAAGACGTGAAATCATCCATGTTAAATTCCAAAGAGAAAAAGACATGTGGCTAACAATATATCAGAAACATAACAAGTGTCTAGATGAATAGCTCAGATTTCTTGAAAACAGGCCATCAGTGTATCGTCTGAATAAAACAGTTGATGTACTTTCAGTTTATCTGTTTGTTTGCGTCATGATAACATTACATTAAAAATGGATTCACTATTTATTTGAAACTCATCTAGAGCTAAATAAATGACTGCACACCTAATGTGCTGCTAAGAAGGCATTTTTCAGGGTTCCCAGATTTCTCTTTGCTCATGCATACTTCAAGCATGAAAGGAACCAGTCGATAGATTAAGCTTTTACTAAAGTCCATTGGCAAGACACCAAATGCATCCTTTCCTCGACTAAAAGCTTTAGAATAAATATGCAGTATATTCTTCAGCTTTGAGAGCAGGATTATTGAGTTTTTTAATAGTGGCTCTGGAATCCATCCGTGACCACGCTTTTAAAAATGTCTATCACTTGGATTTCAGAGCAGATATATTCAGCTTTTTAATGGAAGTGTGTTATGCTATACCCACTACTTCTGAGGGTTATTTTACTGTGTGTTGTTTGATTATGTAATCATCAACAAAGTGCATGATGAGTGCTAAAAAAACAGACTACAGAGAGACATGCTGAGCGTTTGTCCATATCAGAACTAACCGATTCAGCCAGTAATAGGCCAGTGAATGGTAAATAGGAGGCTGGTGAGAGACTTGTTTCTTGTTTCTTAGACTCTGGCTCAGTCACATAAGTAGAAAGTGGTGAAAAGCTACAGTACAATAAAAGGGTCCACTGTGTAGTAATGCACTGGCTTACCACAAAGTGTAGCAGTTACTGGTTACAGTTAACCACCTTGGCGTTGCAGAGAGCTTCCGTGGGAACATTTACCAGATATGTTTCGGAATCTAGACATACATTGTTAACGTGATTTGCGGAAATGCCTATTTATTTGATTGGGAAGATAATTTTTCTGATAGCTTGTGTGATAAAACATGATTTGTCTTCGTGGTGATATTTGTTATTATCTTGCGGTCTTTCTTAGGTGCAATACTTTTGCAGTGAATTGCTCTAATCGCCGATAGTGCTTCCCAACCAGTCACAAGAATAGCAGGGCGCTGGGGGGCTGGCAGATCTTGACTTTGTAGTTGTTAACCATCAATGGAAGCATTTTTAGTTTATCTTAAATAGTACCTTATTTCCTATTTTGGATCACAAATCTAGCATGCTGGGCAAGGAGGTGACTGACAAGCAGTAAGCTTCGGTGAGAGTAACGTGTGTCTGTAAATCTCATGGCAAAATTATGGTCATGTCTTGGCATATTTAAAAATTCTTGTTTGATGCTTTTATGAGTTTAGTCAACAGTCTGTAAAGGTTCTGACACACTAAGTTGATGGTCGGCTGTCAGCCAGTCTGGGGACGTCGGTGAGCGTCTGTCGACCTAGTTTTGCGGTGAGTCCCGCACCGTCGGCTTTAGTCTGCCTGTGTCGGATGCTTTTTGGCCGATTCAGCATGTTGAACCGGCGGCGGAGCCCGTTGGTGAGAGAAATCATTCTGATCGGCTGCTCAGCTTAAACGAATCAGTGCATGAGAAGAGAAATGGGGGTGGAAAGCGAGCCAACGAGTAAAATCAAGAGGGCACAGACAGAAGGCACTTCTTATTTTTCATCTCCATCTCATCTGATCACTCCAATACCTGGATATTTTCACAACAGCATGGCCATCTGGAATGAAGCTAAGTGGTGAGTGCGAGTGGTGTGAAAATGGTCGGCAAACGCTGCTTTGTGTCACGTACGTGTCATAACAATGGCTTGTATATCCGCCGTCCTCGGTCTTCCGGAATACGGACTACCACTACCTGCTGGTATGGAGAGTTATTTCATCTCACGCAGGTGCAGAACGTACGTACTAGTTGGCCGTCGGCTGCAGTCTTTGTGGTGTGTTCAAGTGTAACTTTTTGATCAAGATGCTGGCGACGTGAGGTGACGCAATTGTCGGCCTTCGTCGCCACTAGTTCTCAGATGTCGGTTTGGTGTGTCTGGGCCTTAACTGGTGTGCATTAAGTCTTGTCATTGTTGTTGCTGCTTTTGCTGCACTCTTGGTTCATTGCTGACTTGCTGGCTGTCATGTTTATGCCTGTTAGTTCGGTGATGTGGTTTTATTTATTCACAGGCACACCAGGCAGTGACTCTTGTAATAAGAAATAAATGAAAAGGTATTTAAGTGCCAGTGGAATCAATAAGGTAAACGTTACTACTAATAATCGTAAGTGTTTTTTTAAATGAACCTTCGAGTAAAGGGTGCCATTCTCTGCCTGCCAACATTATGCCAGCCCTTCATCACTTGGCCTCCTCACTCGGCTGTAGCAGGAGATCACAGGCTGCTCTCCAGTCTGTTGCATTGTTAGCAGTGCCTCACCATATGAGCTTACGGCTGTGCCCCTGGTATTCTAATTGAAAAAACAATTGTTACAGACTTGATTTACATAAGTGGACTTAATGAATCAGATGTTGAACTTGTGGTAGCTGCACTTGGGTTGGTGGTGCACTTGATAGTAATTAGTGCAACTATAAATAAATAGTGCCTATCTTCCTTGTTTTTGTGTCCAGCAGAAAAAGTACCAATGTATCAGCACTGGCAGCTCAGCTATAGTGTAGGACTTTAGTGCCACAGCAGCGTACAAAGACCTTACAGATTTGTAATGTAGCATAATCTGTCACTATCCGGCAGCCGAGGGTAAAGCATCTGCCAGCCATTTTTTATCTTAAGTGCCTTATAGCATCGTAAGAGTGTAGATGGTTAGCCTAAGGTGGGATAGACTCCGACCAATAAAATATCACTTCCAGCAGAAGCAAACCTGTTGTAGACCCAATTACTACCAACTAGAGAAGACATGAAAACAAAGGACGAAAGCAAAGGACAAGAAAGAAAGAAGAAGACAGAAGAAGGAGAGAGATGAGTTGTTTATGAGCTGCCCAAGGAGAGGTCAGCTGTGGCCGATAGACACTCGTTAATCTGTCATTACTCTCATCAGGCCTCTGGCATCGCCACGTTGGCGCTGTGCATGCATGAGTGTGTGTGTGAGGGCGGCGAGTCTGATTGGGATTCTGGTCGCTGGCCGGGGAAAAGCTGAGTCACCATGGCGACCTGGAACCAAGGAGGAGAGCTAAGGGGGAGAGGAGCTTAGGAAGAAGAAGAGATGGTGGGATGAGGAGAGGGAGGAGGAAGGAAGGATGAGGGCAGAGGCAGGAGAGGAGCGTGCAGAGTAATGAAATAGTAACTCCCTTGGTGTTTCGGCCATTGTGTTCTGTTCGGCTGTTCTGTGAGCAAGAAAGCAGAGCGTCTTCCTAAAAAAAGAAAGGACGCCTCATAATGAGGACATGTTTTTCTCGCCCTGTATTTGGCTGTTTCTGCGTCTTTTTCACCTTCACGCATCCCTCGTCTCTTGAAAAATTACGCTAAATCTCTTCACTCATGTCCGTCCCTTTTCCGACCCTTCTCCTCTCAGCCTTATTTAACACAAGAAGGGCAAATGGTCCCATTAACAGGACATATTTTAATCTGTCTAGTCCCAGCATTATTTCTATAGCTTTTCACATTTATGGACATATTTTCAACATCATAAACATACTTTGCATTTGTCCTGAATTTTTTACAAAGTGTTTCATTATTTCTGATTATCGCAGACCGTGTTCTATCTGCACTTATCATCATGTTGTGTCAGAACTGATGTATACAGCTCTAATGACTCACTTTTCTCCCGTGTAAATTAAGTCTGAGAGAGAGCACAGAGATGTTATAAATGCTTGCAGTGAAGGTTGCACTGCATGTTATGGACATTCAACACATTTTCCACCCGCAAAATGTGTTCTAGTTTTAGTTTATCTGCATGAGTAATATACTTACATTTACTTTCCTTACTGCATGCAAAAGTTTAGTTTCACCCACAGTTACAAGTTTATTGTTGCTAATAGCTGCCAACAAATTAAGCAAATAACTAAATTATTTTTAGTTAGGCGCTACCTTCAATAATGCTTTTATTAACACCTTTCAATATAATGCAGTGTATGTGTCAATAAGAAGTGAAGCTCCATAAAGGCTGTTTGAATTACATTGCACAGGTCTTTCTACTCCTCTAGTGGTTGTAATTTGAGACCTGTTTGTGGTGTACCTGAAGCAATTCAAAATGTACTAAAACTTAGTGTGATAAGGAGAAATTTGCTCTGAGTAATTTGTTCCTTTTAAGCAAATTAGCTTGGGGGTTTAGGGCCAACACAAAAGCTTCTGTTGAGTAAGGACATTCAAAACAATTTTGAGCAGCGCTAAAAATAATGCAGGATTTCAGTCTTATTGGCAACAGTCAGAGATAAGAGCCCTCCTAGTGCCATGATGCCAAAATTAAGAACAATAGCCATTATCGTTTCACATCAGAACACAAAAGCACCGGGAGGTGACTTCCTCAATTTTCTTTTCGCAAATTATTAAACATCTTGAGCCTGTTCCGAAATAGCAGCTGCGTATGCAGTATAAAGACATTTTTGATGATGTTATGGCTGTAATATCTAAATTCCTCCAGTATCCTGTGAACTCGATTGATTGATTTTCTCATGCCAACCTGATCCTGACAACACAGGGTAATACAGTATAGCGCTGCTTTCCCACTGGAATCCCTGAGATTCAATGGGATGTCAGCCTCTCAGCGGTGCAAAGCCACTCTGATACCAGCAGCACAATAACAGAACAATGTTTTGGCACTATATTGCTCATCTTTATATTGCATTCAACTGGCTTGTATTGCTTGTTTGGTTCCATTTTTTAGCCACTCAAGTGGGATGCTCTGTCAGTCGGTCCTTCACTTGGTGCAGACTGAAATATTTAAACAACTATTAGATGGATTGCTATGAAGTTGTGTAAAGACAGTCACGGTCCTCGGAGAATGAAGCCATACTGACTTTGGTGATCCCCTGACTTTTCATCTAGCGCCATTAGCAAGTAAATGTGTTCACTTATCCTGTGGAATATCTCAACATCTCCTGGACTGATTCATGGTCCCCAAACCATGTATCCTAATGACTCTAGTGCCAACATGAGGTTTGTGGTTTTGAGTCTGTCTCCACAAGCATTGGATGGATTGCTATGGAATTTGTGTACATACATTCATAGCCCCATTGAAGAGGAATACTAATGCCTTTGGTGATCCCCTGACCCTTCATAGCGCCATCATAAGGTCCAAATTTTAATTTGTCTCTTTATGACCAAACACTTGCAAAACGTATGACATGCCATCAGCCTCTGCTGTACTTTGGCTGCGTCCGAATTTGCATACTATATACTACATACCCAATATGTGTACTGTCGTTCAACATATTTTTAGTAACAGTAGTATGTATGTTTTCAGGCGCACTGAGCAGTAATTTACGTTGTCACCTCCTTGCCGGTTGGAGACGCGTAACCATGGTAACCGGTTCCAACCTCATGTGACCAAAACATGTTTTATGAGAATCAAAGTCTGAACTGATTTAAAGAATATATTACGCCTAGCAAAGTGAAATATTATACTTACACTTAATTTGAAGTGTTGTTGATGTTACAGAGCTGTCCGTCAATGTTGTCATCACTACCGCATTGCATTGTGGGATATTTATACCGCCGTAACGTAATGTCCAGCGTTGCATACTGTAATATTTCACCGGAAATAGTATGCAATTCATGTACTATTGGTTTCAGACATACTAAAAAAATCTCACATACTATTTTAGCGTATGAAATAGCATGTTAGTGTGTCATTTTGGATGCAACCAATGTATTAAGTGCTAAAAAATTAATTGGATGGCAACAAAAGTTTTGGAGGTAATTTTTTCCAGGAAATAGTAAAAGTCTTGAAACTGAAACATTATACCGTATCAAACTCATATGAAAGAGTTCAGCCATCCTGCTGTGATCACACAGTTGCAGGTGTTTGACTGGTAGCATATCAAAAGTAGCCGCTGACCTCGACTTTTAAGGTGATTTTTCTTTTTTTCCTTCATGTCTGACAGACATTTAAGACACCCGATCAGACAAGGAGATAGATACACTCACACAGCTGTGGACAACTGGAAAACGTCTCAAAGCTGCAGACATTGACATGCCAGTGACTGGCTATAATTGATTTTCTTTTAAGGTGCAAAAAAGGTTTCAAACCCCAGTATTGATGTAACCTCCATCTAACAAAAAGAGCGAGTGTGTGAATGTGCATGTGTTCAAGAGACAAACACAGAGAGACTTAGACAGCAAGTGAACATGTGAGTGTCTGTGAGTGAAGCAGACAGTGGAGGCTGTTCCAGTTAAATAATGGGAGTTGATGGGGATCAATTGGTAAATAACATGCTGCACTGATTATCAATCTATAAAATAGCTGCACACAGCTGAAAAGAAAAAGGCCAAACCATCTATATGTGTGTGTGCAGGAGATCTGATGTAGTCCACACACACACACACACACACACACACACACATACTTGTAGTCTGTGTGAACAATCCTTTACAGTAACTTGCATGAGCGTCCACACACGCACAAACACAAAGTACGGTGACAAATTGGTCTCTGTGTATTGCACTGTCAGCAACACTAAATTAGAAGACAACCAGACCTTTTCACACTGAAATGCAATACCTGAATTGGAAATAGGTTTTTCTACATTTCCCCCGTTATTCATCAACACACTCATTTAGCTTGGACTTGATTTAATTTATGGAAGGGTTCCTGAGGCATGTCTCATCCATTTCAGGGCTGTTTTTTTCTTTTTGTGGTGAACTTTTCTGTGCTTTTCTTAATTTGCTGCATTGTATGACAACAGCTAATGAGTGATGTGCAAAGAGAGACAGATCCAGACGGTGAAAAACACTTTTCTTCCCCAAACCGCTCTAAATCTTTAAGGATTTTCATTAAGATGTCACTCCGACTTGACAAGGGGTGGTGAATACTCATGTGCAATGACACCTGACTACATTTCCTCAGATAATGAATACACACAATCTGATGTACCCCAGCAGATTTGATTATGTGTCATGCATTTTCTATTTTCTTGAAAGCAAAATTTGTAGTACAGCATACATGGATAACATCAGTCTGTTTAAAAGAAGATGAGAATATCTCACTTATTAACATATGGATAAGTACCAATATAGACAGACAGCATGAGGGAGTGAATATTGATCAATGGTATCTTTCAGAGCAAGGCCAACATCGGAAAGCTAAACAGTAGACAATGAAATTATTATTTGTATTTCTTTCCTAGCTAGTGGTGTCTATTTACACTTAAGAAGGTTTAACATTTAATTATCCTCTGCTGATAAACACTGATTAGCTAATGCATGAAAGATTATTACTCCTTTCATAAATAATGAACAATTAAACAAAGCATTATCTTAAAAGACTAGACTCCAGGTCATTAATTAACTTATCATTATAAACAACTGCCAACATACCTGGAAGATTACAAGTTGTCTAATTAATAATATATGTGATGATAACAGTAGGGATTAGAAACCATTTGCTCGATGCCCGCAGTTACAGCGGCAGACTCATCCACCATTTCTGTGTGTGTGTGTGTGTGTGTGTGTGTGTGCGCGCAAACACACACACACACACACATACCCTTGCCACCTCATTGACAGTCTACTGAATATCACTTTATCTTTCTACCCGCAATGAAATAATCATCACCTGGTGCCGAAGATAAACCTCTCGCCTTCCCTCAACTCCACATCAAGTCTGTTTATCCTTCCTGTGTCTCACCTGGAGCAAAGCTTTGGAGCTTACTTCGATTTGAAAACAAAAAACACACAGAGACAGGAAGAAATAGAGAGAGAGAGCTTCAAAACTCTATCCTGAGTGCTTGTACTGCCATGTCAAACTGGAATATGAGACAACTAGAAGGTAAAATATGGTAAAATATATATATACTGTGTATATATATATATATATATATATATATATGCATGTATATGCATGTATAAAGATGGGACCAATAGCATGTACAGTAATATCCACTATCCCATTTCCCTATAATATAAAGCCAACTCTCTATTATGTAAACTAGGTCTAAAGCTGCAGTCTGTAATTTTGAGCAAATATGATAAAAAGTTATTTTTATAAAGCTGTCACTATATCCTGACTGTAGTGCACGAGACGGATAATCTGTGAAAAAAAGCCGAGCCGAGCTGTCTCTAAAGCAGCTGTCAATCACTGCTCGCAAAACTCGCAGCTCCGATCAAAACTAGGCAACGCTGATCAAACATGAATCATTATTCTGTTACTGTTATGTCTATAATTTGTCTACTTTTTATCATATTTGCTCAAAGTTAACGACTGCACCTTTAAATAAGCAGCCGTGGAAACTAAAAACCAACAGATTAGTCACAGTCACTGAAACAACAATCAAAAATCATCAGTTTGAAAAATTGAAAACAGCTTTACTGATACTGACAAATGATCCAAATTCTGAATAGCTTCATAAATAATATGTTGGTAACTTTTGCAGCAAACTTAGTAGTTCAAATACAATTTGAATTCCTGTGAAATCAAAAATGCCTCAGAACAGCCTGTTTAAGAGAACAGATGGGAAATACTAAATGTATCTTCCCTCCTTAAAAAGAAAATCACACTCCAGTAAAAAAAAAAGAAAAAATCTCTTTGGCACTTACTTTCAGCTGGGGGAACATTGTATTTTACTCAATCCATTATGTATCCCCAGTTGAATTAAATGTTAACTAAAAGAGACACAGAATGAAGGGAAAAAAAGGGATTCTGATGTGTACCGATGCCTCGTTTGAATGCAAGTTACCCATTTTCCGTGTATATGAAAAGGAATTAAAGAAGAAGCGAATAAAAGATGCAAACTTTGGTTCAAAGTAACAATCACTCCCTTGCGATAATTCAAAACCCTGGGGACCGGCATCAGACGAAAGCCACCATAAAGAAGATTACATACACACAATTTCTATGATCTTGAGTAGTGCAGTTTATGTCTGTGAACATTATTCCTCAAAGCTCCAACACACACCAGCCAGTGTGGACTGTCAGGCAGATTTTCTATTTGATATAAATGTTACTCTTAACTGAAACATGACAGTAGTCTTTACACCTGTCCAGTGCTCAACAGAATTCAGTCGGAACTGTGTCCTCATCATCGGTCCCCTAATCAATCCACTTCTCAGCAATTATTGAATTATTGTTCACTATAAATGAATCAAGATTAAGCCAGTTAAAGTTATAATCCTCAAGATTGTTTAATACCATTCAAGGCTGTCATTGTCAGCATTAGCCATTCAATAGATTTGCATTCTAATTACCTCTCTGTGTAGTGGTTTTCTTTCAAACTGCGTACCAGCAAGAGAATTGCATGAAACACAAATGCACAAATTGGATGATGATGTGGAAACAAATACCGGTGCATGTGTGCTTTCGTGACTTCAGTATTACCGTATTGGACAAAATTGTTGATGGTCTTCTTCCACTAAAGTAACTTAATGTGATTAATCCCGTCATGGTTTGTTTGGCTGACCTTCGTCATGCCCACAGGCTGTCATTTGTCATTTTTGATTGGTTGCCATTCTCAAGAGGGCGGGTCTTACTTACTATAAGCCTGCCAGAGGGCAGACGCCATGCAGACACCGTAGCTATAGCTAAAAATGTAGTGTCAGGGCGGTTACAGAGATAACAGCTTGGGCTGCTTGTGTTTTCTCCAACATGTTTCTGATGCCAGTGAAGACAACATTAAGGAAGTTAAAGAAAGTCTCAGTGATCTTCTCCTTCTCAGTAACACACATCTAGAAAAGCCGTCTCAACTGCAAACCTTCTGCTCACTGCTCTCTATGTACGGCAGAACTCCCATTTACCCCTTTGACAAGTATACTTTTTTATTGCATTTCTGACATACTAGCCGGCTCCCAATGGCCAATATGTGTGTGACATCTAACTGAAATCATGGACCTGTATTATTAAAACTCGGTTTACCAAATCAACCTGGTCTGAAATCTTAAGGATTATATCTTGAAGCCAAAAGGAGGATGTATTTACATGACAAAAGCCCTTTTCACATTAGGAATATCATGCGATTTGTATTCATAGCATAAATCTTAATCCCATGTGAATCTGACAAACCCGTAATGTAAATCTCCATATCCCACATGACATGAACAGGTATGTCTTTTCATTACTGTAGCTTCTCTCAGCTGCATGCATTACAGATAAGCATACAGAACTAGGATTACCGCCTCATGGTTGTATGTCTCCACCAACCAGTCAAAATGCAGTTTACATCCATGTCTGTCCAAAATGTCATAACTTCATCATTTTATTCTGTACGTCATTTGTGTGAAATTGTCATAATTGACCACCAAAATCGAATCAATAATCAGTTCATCTCTGAGTCCAGGTGGACATTTGTGGCAAATTTGAAGAAATTCCCCCCAGGCGTTCCTGAGGTATTGCCTTCCAAGAACGGGTCGGACAGACGGACTATAGCTGTCACCGGCGCGGAGGCATACAAATGTACGCTTTTGCTGCAGTGGACATATTCTTCAAACGTTTTAATTGTTTATCACTGAGGTCGATGCAGTTTCACTATCATAGGCTGACAGTGATTTTAATTACCTCATCCTTTGATGTCTTGATGAGGACACAGCAACAAAGGCAAACAATTGATCTGAACTGTATATGACTGGCTCAATAAATTATAAACCACTATTTATCATTAGAAAACTGCTTACACAAGGCCAACAACACACTGGGTTTCTCTTAGTTGCTCTCCTAATAACAAATTGAAATAGTTGCTTGACAGCTCTTTGGCAGCTAACATTAAGTTCAGACACCTGGCAGAATGGGCCCAACATGTGTTGTGTGCAATTTCCACATTATGCTGTCAGAGGAACAGCTCTTATATTCAAAAAGTCAGCTTTTCATGTTTTGCTTGAAATGTACTCTGGATGTTGAATAGACAAGTGGTGCAGGGTTTTGCTCTACACACTACAAACTGCAAACTATTGCTGTGTCAATACATGCACAGTAACTATTGTGGAGCCAAATATTTTTAGATAAACATACTTACATTCAAATATATAAAGTGGTCAGAATTCGTATCCTCTGTCAACGGGTCATTACTTATTGATTCAGATCACACTGCCTAAATCTCTACGGGAAAGTCAGAAAAGGAAGTGATGATGATGAACTTTTAGCCCTACAAAGGATCTAGACTGATGTAACTGGGTGTAACGGAGAATAATGTCACACATCCTAATTCCTCTTATAATTTATCTTTGCATTGGCTTATTTGATGAGTTAATAAGGTCATGGTGTGATATGAGCACCATATGTTATCTATGCATGAACTGATTTGTTCAACTCATGTGGTAGAAATGTAGATATCAACAGCAATTGCTTGTGTGTGTCAATATTAGCAAATGTACTGTAACTCGATGAGCAGCACGAGCCACATTGCAAAGCCTGATACAAATTCTCCAAACAGCACTTTGTTTTCTAACATTGTGACCTATGTCTTTGTTATATAATGGGCTCAGTTCATTATGCATTCTCCTAGGGGGGGGCTGAGACAACAACAATTATCATTACAAACACTAATCATTGCCGCAGTCCCCACGACAACCACCAAAACGGACTGGCAGGGTGTACACCCAACAACAGCAATAATAAACACCTTCAAATTTTCACAGGATTATTATAGGATGGCATGAAGACGACACACTACAACTTTATTGTAACAGCTCAATGAGTTGGCAGCAAAGCACAACAGCTGGACCTCTACAGCTGCCACACACACACACACACACACACACTGTGTCAAGCCAGTAAATACTGGACGCCATTAAACTGAAGCTATAAATGTCCTGTGGCCACCGATGATACTGAGAATACTCTTAAACCCACACCGATCCCGAACACTAAAGTGAGGAAATCCACACAAATCAGACCAATCAGGGTTTGTTTGGACACTGCGGCTTTTAATGGCAGCCATCTTGGCTCTCACAATCCTTCCCTATGGCTGTTGCTGAGTAATTTGTGCTTCACTATAACCTGATTTATGGAGTGCTTGGCACATCAGCGGCAAATAGCTCCCAGTTCTAGTGGAGGGGCATCTTCATGGCTCGATGTGAAAAAAGAGCAGGCTGAGTGGGAGGCCCCGGCCAGATGTCTGACCTCATCTAGCCTCTACTGGTCCAGTGAACCAGTTGATGATACTGGGTGTTACTTATCAGAGCCAGGATCTGTAACACTGACTTTGCTACTCTGATGGCCAGTTTGGGCTAAATGATATAAACATTAGTGTGTAATGATAATACTTATTTACTCTGTCTGTTAGTCCAATCCCAACCCAGTTGCCAGAAAATTTTTTGGCATTGAACGTTTCTGCAAACCTTGGATACGTTGAATGGCGACGGTTCTGAACCAAAAATTTGTTTCATGTCAACTTTGTATCACGCTTGCCGAAATGCAATGTCATGTGGTTAATGTTGTGAAATGATTGATTAGGCTTAGGCAACAAAACTACTTGGTTAAGGTTAGAAAAAAAGATCATGGTTTGTGTTCAAATATTAATGTAACAACATACCGACGTAATGTAACAACTCAACAAAACCACTATCGTTATGTTTAGGAAAGAACCACATGGTTGGGCTTAAAAATACTACGTTTGTACAGTGAAAAAGACACTGAACATTGTGAACACGGGACATGAACAAACAGCTGATTGTAACATAACGAACGGGACACCAACAGCGTGTCCTGGATGAAAGCTCTTTGTTTGTTGGACCCATCCACCTCCCTTCCCTTCCGCCGCCCCTTTTTGCTCTTTAAACTACGTCACTTTCTCTGACCGTATGCAAAAACGTTGCCATTCAACGTATCCCTGGTTTGTAGAAACGTCCAATGCCAACATTTGTTTCATGGCAGCTGGGCTGTCAATCCCCAACCAACAAGCTTCAAGGAGTATAGGGGTGTGACGATTCACTCAGCTCACGATACAATACACAATATTGGGTTCACGATCTCGATACGATATTATAACAATAATTTTAACAAAGCTTGAATGATGAAAATATATCACTGAAAAAGTGTGCTTTGTCTCAGCCAGCTGATCAGTTTACCAGTAAGATACATTAGAAACTAACCTAAACAGTTAGACTACACAGCCTACTGCCAGCTTTAGTTTCAGTCTTGTATAGCCGAGGGATACGCTGCCCTACTTTATGAAGATAATAAATTAATAACACAGAGGCTCAGTAGTCTGCATCCTTGTCAATAACAGCGCATCACCGCTTCACGTCTTCCATTCCTCCCTTCACAGTAAACTCCCTGGACACATACACTGAAACACGGCTTACTAAAGGGAACTAAAGTCATTCACAACTCAACTAAATAACTTACACGTGTTTACAGTTAGCTGTTAACCACCCAGCTAACGTGCTCTGCTTGTGTAAACAGCAGCAGTGGATGAGATACTGCGGACAGAGCGGATTGTAATGTTTCATCGTGTTGGCAGTCAGGTTTTTTTTCCCATAGACTGACATTGTGAAAGAGACGTCTGTAACTCAGCGGCTAATTTTTTTTAAGTGAATCAACTTCTCAGTACGAACACCTAAATAGCCCTAATTAAAAAAATTAAGTTTTTAAAGTTCTAAAATGAACTAATAGCCAAATCCAGAGTTATTTCCCTTTCTCCGTTCATGTGAATGAGACCCAGACCGAGCCTGGAGCGCAAGTCGTGACGACGGCGTGACGTTGGGATCTCGTGACCAAGTCATGTGACAGAGCGGACGCTATTGCGCATGTTCCATGTGCCCAAGATCCGGGTACTTTTCCAGACGGAACTCGAGCCATTTAGGCGTCATGCACCACTGAGCAACTTTCATAGGAATAAAGACGGACCCGCCTCCAACGCTGTGCCCTGATATCGCGATTCAGTTTTTAGTCTTGACGATGCATAACGTCACGTTTTTATATTGCGATATTTCGTGGCATGTTATTGCATACTATGATAAAATGCTTTCTGAAACTGAACCAAATGTGTCCTTGCATTCAATATCTACTTTTGGCTCAATTAAATACATTGGCGTTAAAAGAGAACAGTATAGTGTAGTAAATTATATAAATTAATTTTAATGAGTGCAGTATCACCACATGTTCTTTTAGATTGGAAGATAAAGTTGCACAAGTCACACAAAAGGCACATTTGAAGCATTGTGGGCGCTGCTTGTGCCTATATGGCCAAGAAATACACCTGGACGATACACAGTTTGGCAAGAGTGAGTATCATTCCTGGCTACAACAGACAGTGAATTATAGTCTTAGCTGCTAAATGCTGCATTATGTTCATCAGCTAGTCTGTAACTGTGTATGTCTGCTGTTTGGTGCTGAGCAGGTATGTTACAGTGTTTTTCTTTTGCTGAAAATAGCAGCCTGCTGCAGCGGAAAGCAATACTTCCGTGAAACAAAACAGTAAAGTTGCAGGCCGGAAAGCTAAACAATGCACTGAAACTCACTATGAAAAGCTCCGTAAAGCCGAGGAGGGCTACAGAGCCATACTATATATAGTGTCATATATTATGAATAATGCTTTATTTTCTGTTGCGTAGCGGATGTTGACAACTTGAAATGTAAGAACACCACTTCAAACTGATGCAGTAAATGATCCCTTTTCAAGTGTGGCTAAGTGGCCAATTAATTTACAACATTCAACAACGTATCCCATGAGTGTTAGCTATTTACATGCTTTTACAGCCGCAGTAGCTGTTAAATGCTAGAAACAAAAAAAAAATCATTGTTATCTGTGTTCACATTTACTATAGAATAATGCAGCAAGGAATGGGACTAAAGACCCCTCTACAAGTCTGGCTTTGAGCAGGTAGCTAAGCACCCATAGCAACCTATTAATCAAGACCTACACATCAGAGAATATACTGCTCTATGAACCTTAAAGCAGCAGTGGGTAGGAATAAGCAAATATGATAGAAAAAGTTATTTTTATAAAACGGTTACTATATCCTGACAGTAGTGCGTGAGACAGATAATCTGAAAAAAAAATCATGTGCCTCTGTGTCCTACGGTGCTCCTAATAGCATCTGTGAGATTGACATAAACCGGAGTCTGCCGTCCAGCTGCCGTCTATGAGCCGGCTGTCAATCACTCGCAAACTCTGATCAAACGGTCGAACTAGGCAGCGCTGATCAAATATGAATCAATATTCTGTTACTGTAATGCCTTTCTCGCCTCAAATGTTTTCAGAAACATCTTGTGGTGTACTGTTTAGCTGTAAAATGAGAAAGTTTGTGACCCGGCAGTCATGTTGAGATCAGTTGAGGAAATACCAAGTGCCGCCCACGAGCTAGAGCACAGCCAATAGGAACGCTCTCTCTCTGAAATGACCTGTGATTGGCCAAAGTCTTCTATCACATATTTTTTAAAGCCTGAAAACAGAGCCATGAGGAGGTGCAGTAGTCTAGTTTTCTCTCAGAGCACTTGAATTACAATATGCCGAAAGGTTATTATGGAATTTTTGCCCAATGATGCCAAAAACATTCAGCCTATTGCAGGTTTTATGCCTCTTGTTTTTTGCACTATCCCCTTTGCTGCTGTACACTGCAGATTCCCCCACTGTGGGACTAATAAAGGAATATCATATATTATCTTATCTTTAATATGGACACATTAAATGTGTTTGAAACCATAATGACAAACATTTTATTTTGAGAGAGATTTGGCACTCTTTTGAATGGGTTTGTAATAGAGCCATAGGTTGTCAGCATCTACAGTATAGCAACCATCAGTGGTACTCCACCCTAAGGCACTCTTCTCAATATGAGTTGCTGCTTGGTCTCTACTCACTTACAGACATAAGCCTCTCCACTGTCAGTCAAACCATCATTAAATATGCATCAGGAGCCTCACAGGCGCCTGTAAAGTAGAAAAAAAATTGTGTGCATGTGTGTGTGACAGAGACCTTGCATATTTGAGTATGAGTGCTAACTTGTGTGCTTGGGTTTGTGACAGAATAACCAAATACATACCTGTGTGTGTGTGTGTGTGTATGTGTGTGAGTGTGTGTGTGTGTGTGTGCGTGTGTGTGTGTGTGTGTGTGTGTGTGTGTGTGCGCGCGTGCATACATGTGTGTGTGTGTGTGTGATGTATGTCTCCATGTCCTATGATCTGTGAGCTAAACAGCGTCTGCAGAGTGAGCCTCCTCTCTGCCAGCATCACATCCATATTCAAAGGAAATATAACCCATATTCTACTTTTGTAAAAGCTCCCAGCCCCCCATACTGACTGAAGGATGGCTGTACCCCAGTGTTTTATGTATTTATTTATTTAAACTGAAGTAAAACTAGAAAGTTACTTGGGAGGAAATAAAATGCCAGATGTGGAGGGGAAAAAAAAATATCCATCCAGATTATTAAAACAGTTGTGGGGTAATACAGTATATCAACATTGTTCTAATACTGGAACTAAATATGCTCCAAATATTGATTTTAAACTGCGGTTGATCCCAATAACACTATATTATGCACACAGGGAATCAATAGCAAAGCATGTTCTTTTTCTCTTTTACTTACTGTCGCATTATCCTAAAAATTGAGACTGTTAATTAAAGCTCAATTGGCTGAAATTTTGGCAAGTGGGTTTTTCCACTCTTGTTTACAAATTACACTGAGCACTTACAGAGTGCTGTGCCTTTGAGGGCGAGCTCGAAGTGCAATTTCTGATGTTAAACTCTGATATTAAACCACTGACAAGCTTTCCAGAAAGCTGCAGTGAGATAATTTCCCCAGTGTCTCATGAGGGAATTGTAAGCGCGTGATACAATGACAGCACAGTCAATACTACAATGTCCAGTTACAGAGCTCCAGTGTTGTGTATAATTCAGAAGACAAAGCAAAGCCATGTAAGTCAGATAAATAGATTTAAGCTGTGGTGGTCCAGATTAAATCAAAGCTAAGCTACAAACACTGATAAACAATGACTTTTCCGTTTCCCGTCCGCTGCACAAACCACAACTATTGTTAACCTGCTAGGTCCGGAAGAGCGCCATTATCTACAGTAGATTGCCCTCTCAAGTCTAATTATTTCTCCCGACTATCTCGCAGACTATCAGGCTCACG
Source organism: Sebastes fasciatus (assembly GCF_043250625.1). Lineage (NCBI taxonomy): Eukaryota > Metazoa > Chordata > Actinopteri > Perciformes > Sebastidae > Sebastes > Sebastes fasciatus. The sequence continues at coordinate 16,835,590 of NC_133801.1, forward strand.
GTGCGTCAAGTGGACCATTTCAACCCAGCAAGGTCTGTCCTTTTATCCTGCATTAACAAACACTCATTTTGTGAACTGCTGAGCGGGCTGCATCAAGGCTGAGGGGTTGACTGTCCCTGCTTTCAAAACCGATGACAAGGTTGGAATTTATTACTTGTAATTCTGTGAAGTAGGTGTAGCTACAAATTAGTTCGGGGAGACATACTCACACCTATCGCCCTTAACGCATCAGACAATGCCCTAAAGAGCGCGCATTACATCCTATGTTATGGTAAATGTTCTGTGACGTCAAGATCAAGAGGCATGGGAAGGTTTTTAAGTGCTGAGGAAGTCTTCTATAAGAGCCGGGCTCTGTGCATTCATTAATCTGTGTGTTCACTTGTAATACTGTTTGCAGTGTGCACTGATTGGGGGAAGAAAGTCTACAACGTTAAAGCCCCAAGAGCCCTTTGTGCATTTGTGCACTGAGCAGTACGATAGAAGTGCTGTACATTCACACACTCAGGGTGGGACCATAATGAGGTAATTATATTTTAACCCATTTGTGCCCGCAACTGAATTTTTTTTATTTCCTTTGGTGGAAGTTTTCTCTGGGCTTGCCTAAGCATGGATGATTTGGATCAAAATCAATCAAACCGCTTGGCTGAAAAGTGAATTTATATCTAAAAAAATAGTAGTCCCATGTGCCCAAATAATAAGAAAATGTCTGTGTCTCAGAAACTACAAGGAGCACAATCAAGTATTTGTTATCTCTGAACTCATAACAGGTTGAATATCAAAGATATGCACACATATGTAGTATATAAAAAATATTTAATATGGAAAACATTTAATAAACACAATGTTGGTGTTTTTTCTAATTTTTCAAAAATCCTGACTTTGACTATTTATAAAAATGTGATTTTTCATGTGATCAGAAAATGTTTAAAATTGTACTGTTAAATACTTGCCCAAAGTATGTCCGCACCAAATGCCAAGACTTTTGACCAATCAGAACGAATGTTGTGGTATTTTTCCTTCTTTATCATACAGTTTTACAAGACGACCTCGTTTTAGTTGGGCCACATATTCTGGAAACCTAGAAACTGCAAAACCTCAAAATGCATTGTTAAGCCCAAAAACAGTTTACAAAATATTCCTAACTCAAGGCTTTTTTTCTAGCGCTTCCAAGCACATCTCTGTATCTCTTCCAGCAGCAGGACTGGTACTGGGGCTGATGAACACTGTGAGATGCTCCTGAAAGCTCTGGAAAAAGCTAGTAAGTGGGCATTGAGTTGCAATTACTTTATCAAACTAGAAATTACCAGTGTAGTTTTTAGGGAACAAATGCAATAGAGAACGGACAAATGCAGCAAAAACCAATGTGAATGACTCTGTATAGTTGGCTGTAAGTATAAAATTGAAAATAAATAATCATATTAAAAATTGGCAGCCATATTGCTTCAGAATATTGTGTATTTTAGTTGTTATCACAGTTTTGTCTGCAATATTAGCAATTGCAATGTCTTGTTCATGTTCATGTTGAACTCATAATGTTGTGTTCAGTACCGATATGGTTATAATAGTGTGGTGTCTCTGAGCATTCAGTAATTAGGCCTCAAATCTCTTGACATCCTGCAAAACAATGTGTGCCACGCTCCAAAAAAGACCTGGTCAGCCCTGGACAAAAAGCTAGGCAGTTTCATATTCAATCACAATGAAAATCAATTTTAAACTTGACATTAACAGTGGATTAAATTGCCAAATGAAACCTTCACACACCACTGTACACAAATATCAGAGCACTCTCACACACCAGAGCATGAGGAGCACACTTCAGAAAGAACGAGCTCGAGATAGACACACAGAGAGACGTAGAAGTACATCAGACATGGGGAAATCATTACATGTGGTGTATAATTGGTATGTGATCTTCAAACTGGGAGGTTAATGCATTTCTTTCAGGCTCTCTTCTTTCCCACAGTAAATTAAGAAACCGTCAGCAAACTCAATTCATTTCACCAATGAAATTTGCCATGTGGACCATGGCCACGTTTTCTTTTGTGATCATTCTGCAATACAGAATTTGTTCCACATAGCACAGGAATGCCAGTACTTCTGTGGGCTTTGTCTAGTATTCTTGCAAACATCAACGTGTAAAGTAGTGGTGTAAGACAATACCGATATACTTGAGTATTACGATATTGTGTTTTGCGATACTGTATCGATTCTCCAAAACACTGTATAGATTGTTTGGCAAGGAAAAACTAGCATGGCCATTTTCAAAGGGGTCCCTTGACCTCTGTCCTCAAGATATGTGAATGAAATTGGATTCTATGGGTACCCACAAGTCTTCCCTTTAGAGACAAGCCCACTTTATGATATACACTTTTTTTTTTTTACTTGATTTTATGCATATGATGGTGTGTTTTTTATACTATGACAGTTTTCCTAAAATTAGATTTAAAACATCGCAATATATCGCCTTGTTTAAAGTATCACAATATATTAAATCATTACCCCCGTTTCATGATATGCATCTTAAGGCCAGATTCATGCCATTACGCAGCCCTAGTAATGTGTGTGTGTTAGAGATTAATGTGTGCAACAGTGTAACAACTAGGGATATCCTGAGCCAATCTGCATGATTTGATACTGAGAAGGGATTTGTTTGTGATCAGTATCAACAGGTTTTACATCCCGATCCATTTCCAGTCATTTATTTTACCAATGTCACCCATTGCACTCCAGGATGGCAGGTGTCAAAAACTGTTGCAAAAAAATGTTGCACTGGAATCTATTGCAAAGACTAAGCGTTGCAAGCTAGTGAGTCACAGAGTGGAGTGAACAAATAAATAGCAGACAGTAGTTTTAATGAAAGACATCCACAGCAATAGCATCGACGAGTGAAGCGACCACAGCTGCATTGGGATAAAGATTTTGTCTCGGGTAACATTTCAGAGACATTTTGCAGATATAAAGCGCTACTATTTACTGAAGAAAAGCATATTATGAATTTTAGTATTTTACTAAAGCAGGGAATAAAGAGAGTGTCCAAATCCCATCCATGCTCTGTTGGCTCCTGCCATAACAATTACAGACTGGCACTCCACAGTCATTGGATACTATACATATTAATATCTGGCCAGAGACACCATATGAAAATGATCCATTTGGTTAACTTTTTTACATTCTGTTTCTGTTGATCAATGTGCATTGTCTATTTAGCTATATACTGTAACTACAATTTAGGACACATCATTATAAGAAACCATTACGGAAAGCTATATTGCTGTGCTGGCTGTATTTTCTTAGCCCAGAACTACCACAACTTATCTTCTAAATTGCATCAGCTGTACTATTTTCAATTTAGGTTTATTTTAGGCCAAGTGTGCCCTGCGCATGTTTGTGTTCGTTTACAATTGAAAAGTCAAGCAACCATGCCGGCAGCATTAAAGAGTGGAGAATTGAATGTGAGCACCGATAGCAGACACTCATGTCTGAGACACAGCAGACTGATAAATGGCAACAAACACAGAATGATAGATAACTCTGCCCCAGTACCTTAACCACCATGCACATGCTAAAGGAAATAAAGAGAGTATACCTCAGAGGAAGAAAGAGAGTAAAATAAAGACTGAAAGATAGTCACAGAGAGAACATAGAGACAAATTACAAAAATATGAAGGAAGCAAGTGACGGGAAGATGAAGAGAAACCAAGTGAAGAAAAATGAGTGAGTGAGAGCGAAACTGAGTGAATGGAGTGAGAAGTGGATAGAGATAGAGAGAGGCATCCATCCATCATGCTGCGCTGCCTCTGTCAGACACGAGTAATAGATGAGGAGATAGAGGAGAGAGCAGACACTCCTCTTCAATCTATCTCCGTTCACTATCTGGGTTCGCTTGTCAGGTCTGCTCCGTCACCCCAGACCAAGACAATTACACAGGAGAGGGGGGAGAGGGGTACAGTCAGACGCAAAGACAAGGGTACAAACAGGAAAACTGACATGATCAGACACAGAACAGCTGTTTCACTGAAGAGAAGACAAGAACGACAAGTAAAGTTTAAACTGTATACTGATGTACCACTTTACTTGGAGGTGCAGAAAAAGAGTAACTGACAATTAAGTAATTAGTAATGAATGAGTGGTTAGTTTGTGAATCGGAAAAAAAGAGCACTTTCCTCATGACTAGTTCCTAATTAACTCCGTTAACAACCATTGAGCTGCACAGAAACTGCTAAACTAATCATTACTTATAGTGATGCACGGTATACCGATACTAGAAAGATATCGCAATACCCTGCTGTTAAAAACAGAACTATACTCCTTTTTATTACAATTGAATGAGTGTTTTAATAAAAGAATATACAGGTGCACCGATTTAAATTTTCTTGGCTGTTTCCGAATACCAATTTTTTTAAAAGTCGGACCTGCCGATTCTGATTTTTGCTGGTTCCGATTTTCTTCTGAAGAACTATAACTGACAGAATACAAAAAAAAATGTTTAAACTTTTAATTCATGGAAAATTGAGCTTCAATCTCATGTTCATGATAAAACATTGTCTATTAAATAACTTGCATTTTCTCCAGACAGATACGTGGTTTGTTTTACATTACAGTGGACATAGAGCATCTGATGTTACATCCAACGCTTGCTTGCATCCAACATTATGTGGCACACATGTGTAAAAATGACCGGCAAAAAATCTGATTTAAGAGACTGATCGGCCAGTCGCCGGTAATGACCAATCAGCTGACAACCGGCCGGTTTGATCGGCGGCCCATCGGTCAGTGCATCTCTAATATTTATGAGTTGCGTCGATGTGTGACAGCAGGGCAGTGTGGGCGTGCCAAAAGAAGCAGCGTGACATGTGATGGTGGAGAGATGTGAACTTGTAAAGAGCTGATTTAAATTAACAGTTTCTCCGAGTCAGTCTTGGTTGGATATTAAAATATATGAACACACTATGGTCCAAAAATTGTTGTTTTATGGCTTCTTTTCACATCCTGCACTGCCTTACATTAACATTGTCAAAATATTGTTAAAGTTATTTTAAAAGTTATTTAAGTTCCATGTCCTGTCATCTATTATTCCATTACTTTTCTTGATGTTTTAGCTTTTTGCCATGGTATCGTTTCAGTATTGGTATCATGACAACCCTATTCTAATGATTCATTAATATAGTATCTCCCAGTTTGTTCTCCAGTAACTCTTCATTAGTCATCCAATTAGAGTTATTCAGGAGCTATGCATTATTGTTCCTTAGCAACTACTCACATTTCTGTGTAACATAATGTAAGGTGTTACTGAAACAAGATGTGACCAGATAAAAAAATACATAACCAACCTGTCCAAACTGGCCTACTCTCTGTAGTGTCCATCAGTTCATCATACGTGTCTGCATAAATGTGTCTCTGTCATGTCCAGTTGTTTTTATCTCTCTATGTTTAATTGTATCTTTGTAAGGTGTCCTTGGGTGTCTTGAAAGGCGCCACCAAATAAAATGTATTATTATTATTATTATGACAAAAAGCCAATATTAAAAGATGAATTCATATAAAATCAATATATTGAACAAAAATCCCAAGTTATCAACAATTGTTAATTAACTGTCTAGACACCTGTTTAACTTGTTTTTTCTGTTACAGTAACTATGCTTATTTGACTTTTATACAAAATATTTTTTTCAAGGAAATTAGTGTTTCAATGTATTTATGCAATATTAAAATCTAACCACGGCAATGTCATTTGCATGCTGTTAATGCACTGTAAACTGTAAAAGCTGCACTCAATGTAAAAGCCTCCCAGTAAAACAATATTGATTATGGCTTTTATTATAAAGCAAGAGCACAAGTCAGTATTAGTAATAGTGTAACTGGGTAACCGGGGTTAGCCACTCGTTTCTACATTAAGACTGTTTTCTATTTTTTGGTGGATTGGTTTTACACTGTGGACTAATTGGAAAAGCTGTGGGTGCTTACAGCAGAGCCATAAATCTCTAAATACGCAGTGACGGTGAGATAGCCTGTTACGCCCCGTAACACAAATTATTAATGGAAAGTACCAGTGGGCCACTATGGTCATAAAATATGCTAATTTAATACTGTAATCATGATTTTAAATGCAATAATTTATTCACATGCCTAAATGTGACCAGACGTGTTGATGTGGCTTCAGCAGAGTTATAGAAGTGGCAGGATTAGGACTAATGTTTTTACCAGTCATGGCTGATCATATCATCTCCTCACATGCCGTTGTTTGTTCCCCAGTGGCAGACTTTTGAGGCTATCCAAGATTGAAGTTCCCATACTGGATGAGGCACATGTTCCACATCCCTAAAATAGTCGGTTGGGAACAGAAAATACTGGAATCCCTCATGTAACCTAGTTGTTAGTTTTGGATGACTGACTGGTAAAAACCAAAATTCAATATATTTCAGACTAAAATTCACATTTAACTCCTCATAACAATATGAGCTGGACATATGCACAACTCGGTTTCATTTCAAAAGAAGGTGACACTCAATTGGTATGTATTAATTCCAGTATATATTAAATAATCTATTAGAATTCAAGCCAGGTGAAGCATATAAAAAATGCTTTGGGCTGTGACAAATGCTTTGCCTTGATCCGCCATGGCTTGGATTGTACCTCATTTGTGAGTCGCTTTGGACAAAAGTCATCTGTCAAATGAGTAAATGTAGAAATACATAATGACATGCTGTGTGTGACTTTACAGAGATCGGTACCTCCACCAGATAAAACCAAGACTAATCATAGGGCTGGGTGAAGTGGCCAAAAGCTTCTATCACAATATAGATTATTTCATATCTTGATAACGATACATATCATTATATAGCATGTTTTCTGGTAATTCAAGAAGTAAATAGTCCATAGGAAATAACCACATATTGAAACCTATGTTTGTATACTCCTGTGTGAATTAAATACTTGACGAATGAAAATGACTGAGTATTTTCTCATTTAATTAAGACCTTTAGTGCAAAATGAACATAACAGTGAAATTATAGATAAAAAAAAATGAATGAATATTTATGAATAAAGAATAAATGACCCTACTTCTCACTCGATTTATCACCTCAGTAAACATTGTAAAAATGAGTTTATGGTCTCAATCACTAGTTTCAAGTCTTCTGATGATGTTCATTTAGTAAATTATGGTCCCATTTAGAGTCAAATAGACCATAAAGCAGGGTATGCTTTATGGCGTGGCTACCTTGTGATTGACAGGTTAATACCACGGCGTTGTCCGGTCTGGGAGTTGTTCATGTTTTCGTCGTAAAACTTTTACCATTTCACAGTGTTTTTGCAGTTCATGAAAGTTAATAATAACCTTTTTGGTCGCCTAAAGATGTCTTATTCAGCGTTCGGTTGTACTTAGTTCCACCCTTTCGTGTCACTTCTGGTTGCAAAAAAACAAAATGGTGAGGGGCCCTCACCATTTTGGTATCTTGGTATTTGGCCCTCACTGAGGGCCAAATACCAAGATGCCGACAGCCAAACTCGAGGCTTCAAAATAGCAGTCCACAGGGGTGACGTCATGGTGACTATGTTCACTTCTTATATACAGTCTATGGTAGTAAGAAACAAAGGCAGATAATTGTTGCTGCACACCATTATTTTCCCAAGACCCAAAGATGTCAAAGGATGATAAAAATAGATCCCCATATGACAAATTTGAGGCATCCATAGCTACTGGTTATAACTGTATAGTAGACTGTATCGGCTGTAGACTGTTTACATAATCATAATAAATCGGCAAAATCTGTTTTGGGGCTGTGACGAAAACAAACAAATAAAGCACAGTCTAAAATTGGCAAAGTCTGATACTGGTTGAAGAAGAAAAAAAGAAGACAATAAATCTGTCATCCCCAGAGATGAAGTTTGGGAACTTACAGGATACTGTGGTTTAGCTGAGCGGTGTTATATCCCACTGCCTGCCTTCTCAACACAGCACCATTCTAATACCACGCTGCTTGGCATTCAGCACGCCGCTCGCTCCTCTCTTTCTCCTGGCACAATCCCTCCCTCCTTCTCTTCACCTCTCTCTCTCTCTCTTTCAGCAGCATCTCTCACCCGCTCTTCCCCGGTGAGGTGGGATTGCGCCACTGAACCAGCATCTGTTGCCATGCACATGCACACATAAACTAACTGTGTAGACATTTAAACCCCTACTGTAGTGGACAGCATGTCGCTGTGTTGAGAGCATCATGATGACATATTTTGGACATTAAAAACTATAAAACAGCGTGTTGCCATATCACAGTCTTAACACCTAGAGCTTCACGACGAAATGTTCTCACCTTATGCTCTTCTTTTTTTTCCTCTCATTTCTGATTCCTTCTTCCTCTCGTGTGTCCCGTCCTTTTCTTTCCCCCTCCTCCTCCTCACCAACCCTTTCTCCCCTCCCCTCATTTCCTTATCTCCTCCTCCTCTCTCCGCTTCACCCAAACACAGAATTTGTTCTAAATTGACCCGTCTTGTTGAATAAAGTTCAATTTCCCCCAAAAGCCTTCTATGTTCCATTTTTCTTTCTTCTTTCTACCTCCAGCCTTTCGCCTTTCTTTCTTCCCTTCCTTTCATCCTTCCATTTCTTCAGCCTGTCCATTCTTGCACGTCTTTCATCACTGCAACATCACTCCAATTTTTCATCTTGCAAACGTTAGGCCCTTACTGCAGCCACATCATTGTGTATGTTCAAATATCCATACACCAAAGTGTACAAATAAACCAGGCTGTTCGCATACACCATTCGTAGCTATACCTACGAAAAGTAATGCACTGTAATTCATATATCTCACAAAATCAATTTGTATGTGATCCACGTAATCGTCCATCCATCCATCCATCTTCAACCGCTTATCCGGGATCGGGTCGCGGGGGCAACAGCTCCAGCAGGGGACCCCAAACTTCCCTTTCCCGGGCCACATTAACCAGCTCTGACTGGGGGATCCCGAGGCGTTCCCAGGCCAGAGTAGAGATATAATCTCTCCACCTAGTCCTGGGTCTTCCCCGTGGTCTCCTCCCAGCTGGTCAAGGGAGGCGCCCAGGAGGCATCCGTGCTAGATGCCCGAACCACCTCAACTGGCTCCTTTCGACGCAAAGGAGCAAGGACTCTACTCCGAGTCCCTCACGGATGACTGAGCTTCTTACCCTATCTCTAAGGGAGACGCCAGCCACCCTCCTGAGGAAACACATTTCGGCCGCTTGCACCCGCGACCTCGTTCTTTCGGTCATGACCCAACCCTCATGACCATAGAGTAGGAACTAAGATTGAACGGTAGATCGAGAGCTTTGCCTTCCGGCTCAGCTCTCTTTTCGTCACAACGGTACGGTAAAGCGAATGCAATACCGCCCCTGCTGCTCCGATTCTCCGACCAATCTCACGTTCCATCGTCCCCTCACTCGCGAACAAGACCCCGAGATACTTGAACTCCTTAACTTGGGGTAATCACGTAATCGTGACCCAGGTATAGTATAAAGAGAGACAAACGCTGTGTAGATAGGAGGTAGGGGTGGATGGGTGGGTCAAAAAACACTGTACCTTTCGCCCAAGAGACAGGTGTTCGTACCGTGTGAAACCAGAAGTTAAAGTTGATTTATTTGTCACATAACTTCCGTACTAGGGTTACGCGACTTTTTTAATCCAAACTAAGATCTTTTCCTAAACCTAACTAAAGAGTTTTGCTGCCTAAATCTAACCAAATCGATCTTTTCCTAAACCTAAATTGGACTCGTGTTGCTGAATATTCAAAGGAAAACACACGGAAAATGAGGAATAACTTTTTGTAAGATATCATACAAACCAATGTATGAGGATATGTTGCAATAAACATTCAGTCTGAATAACAAACACCACGGCGTGAGCCTCGCTTGTACCTGCAGACCTCTGTACATCATTTCCCCACAGAGATGAAACTGTATTTTCCTTCTCTCTAAAACTCATTGAGCTTCTCTGTGTGAGTCCCATTTCTTTTCTGCTCCGTCTCTCTCGCTCAAACAGACACATCAATCAATTAGACTTACACTCCTCCAGAATTTACACTTCTCTCAAGCTTCATTATTCAATCGGAGGTTGACAGAATGAAAGGTATTTTACATGGCGTCAAAAAAAACGAAGGGTCCATTGTTCGAAGTCAGTTCAAAAGGTGCTTGTGTGTCATTTCTAGCCAATCAGTCATGGCCACTGATGAGTCAGAACCACACTATTAGCACAGACCTATGCAACTCAGGGTTCATAATTGTGTAATCCATTATACAACTTTTTTATAGAGTCCCAGATTGTTGTAATAATGTAGCAAAGTAAAACTGGACTGATTTTATTCCATGCTTCTTCCTCTCAGAATCAAGCCTTCCTCCTTGCTTTATTGACTCAACATGATTCAATAAACTGTACAGTAAACAAGAAGTACCGCGCTTTGCCAACTCTTGCAGAAGTAGTGGAAGTGTTAATACTTCACCCTCAAAATGACTATTTGTAATTACTCACCCAGTGTTACCTCGAATTATTGAAGAGAACTTTGTTTTTTTTCTCATGCCTCCACGGTGAACTGAGAACCCAAAAAACGAGAAAATTCTTGATGAATTGAAGTAAATGTGGGCCAGAAAAACTATATCAAAACAATGTGAGACTGTTCTTGCGGAAGTAGTAAGGTTTTAGCGAATATGTGTTTTGGAAGTAGTGAGGATACGACTGGATAAATTAGACTTGGATTATAGTGCACGAGTTGTGTGAGAGTTTGTAAACGGGTGTTTTGATATAGTTTTGTTGTTGTGAAGCGTGGCTTTCATTTACTTCAATGTATCAAAAATGTTCTCTTTCTCAGTTTTGAATTTGTCGTTTGCCATGGAGGCATGCAGGAAAAGTTTTCCTCAAGAGTTCAAGGTAACATGAGGCGAGTAATTGATGGTCATTTTTGGGGGTGAAGTATTCCTTTAATGGACTCTCCCTTTTCAATTGTCCCATGCCGTCTCCCATCAATCACCTCTGCTGAACTCAATTAGAAGGGAGAAAAAGAACCCAGCCATTTGCTAATCTGAGTGACTCTATAGCCGTCTGAGTAATAGGACAGCAGTATACGTATGATTGCAATGTTCAAAATGATCGGATGGTTTTGACAGCAGCTTTCTCACGCTTTCTGGCCCCAGTTATCCCTCTGGTATGTTTTCTGTAACCTTCAGCCTAAACCCTAATAAGCCAGAGGGATCATGGAGCGCCACTTTCACGGACTGTTTTCATACTGGAAATCTGGGTCAAATGTGTCTTTGGCTTTCCTCTCTGCAGGGAATTTCTGCCTTTCCTGCACACCCCTTAGAACTGGCTGCGCAGTATATTTGAGTCTGTCAATCCAATATGTCCTTACTTAATCCATTCTGACATCTGATGTTTAAAGGAATAGTACATTTTGAGATATATGTTTTTTGGCTTTCTTGCCGAGAGTTAGATGAAACGGAAGATGCCACTTTCTCATTGGTAAATATAAATATTGGGCCAGCAGCCAGTTAGCTTAGCATAAAGACTGGAAACCGGTGGAAACTAGACGAGCTCCAAATATAACATGATCCACCTAACACCTCTAAACTTAACAAATTAACACATTGTATCTCATTTGTTTAATTCATTAAAAAAACAGGAAGTTACTGCCCCTGGCCCAGAACTTGTCCAGCACATAGCCCCACAACGTGTCACTTTTACACTTTGGGTTTGCACTTTTAAATGAAATGAACAAGATATAAGATGTTAATTGATGAACTTTAGAGGTGCTGGTACGTGGATTTTGTTACCTTTGGACAGGTTGTTTCAGTCTTTATGCTAAGCTAAGCTAACTTGCAGCTGGTGTTAGCTTTGTATTTATAGTACAGACAAGAAAGTGGTGTCATTTTCATTTGCTTATACGGTCTGGCAGGCCCTGAGTCTTAGCACATTTAAACTGCTTGCCCACTATGATACTAATATGCTTATCAAGTTGTAGCACCATTCTAATGCAACGCAGTAAAGACCAAGACGTTTATAACATTAACTTTATTACATTAACTTTAAATTAAATAGATTTATTTGTTTTAATTCAACTCAATTAATTTGCATCAAATCGTAACAGAAGTTAATTCTAGACACTTTTCATATAGAGCAGGTCTAGACCGTACTCTATAATTTAGAGACCCAACAAGAGATCTCCCGTGACTTTTGCGACAATGGCAAGGAAAAACTCCGCTTTAAGGAGAAACCCCGGGCAGAACTCGGCAGCCCAAGGTTGTTTTAGCCCTCAGTGTGCTATAATATGCTCTAAGTTAGCAATTGAGGGCTTTTATGTGCACTCAGTTGTTTTGAAAATGACTCACACAATGAGTAAAGGTGTTTTCAAAGAACAAACCAAAAACAATTAATGTGTTTTTCCAAAAAAGGGAACACAAATAGCTCTTCCCACGTGAATAAACGTAACATTCAGAGTTGTGTCATGGATTCAGGGACTTCACAAATTGGGCTGTTTGCGATCATTAAACAGTTTATGTCCAATTTCTATGTCTCACCTCACTGCGGCATAACCAGAAAATGCTCAGAGCCATTGCTTTTGAAAACATTAGTTCTTTATCAGTGTGCTTGCATGCACAGATATATCCATTTTGTTTCAGGATTCTTTAGGATTAAGCCATGAGAAAACTAAAATAATAAAATAGCTGCACCTAACAACGTCTCCCTGAGGCTCTTTAAAAATGTTATTTTTATTTTTTGACCGCCTGTGTAAACTCTGTTTCCATGGCAGTGTGAGAATATTCTGTTCATGTATAGTGGTATTCATGAGTGGGATATGAAGACGCATCTCAAAGAAGAGCTTGACCAGAATATGAGCTTATAACCCAGAATGCTGTGCGCCTGTTTGGCACGCTCAGTGTGACAGAAATGTCAGTAACCACGATGATTTAGAGAATCCAGGCCCAGCTCATTACAGCCCACTCTAGGACTACATCAACTCCTAATTACACACGGGCATGATTGAAATTTATTTTCGTGTCAGTTTGGAGGAAAAAGTCAGCCGGCAATCTTCTTTGGGCATATTTGCCAAGTTTGAGGCTCTAAGCTCAATCCTAATAAAATCTTCTGACAGTGTTTGAGTGAATGGCGTGGTGCAAATGGGGTCATGATCAAAGATACACGCTGAAAGAGAGTGCCCTTTATGATGCCATTTACTTCCAGCATTTCCCAGCATGTTAAGATCCTGATTAACTGTGCACCATGATTACATGCATTAAGATTGTGATCTGAAATGCATTAAAAACTAGACTTGGCCAGTGTTTCCAAGCCACATTCAAACATGATGTGTCAATACAAGCAAGAGAGAATGAGAGAAAGATTTTGAAGGCTTCAGCTAAGCCACAGGTATACAACATTTGGAGACAGAAACAGTAAAACCGCGGAACGACTTCCCCTCCAAACCTCATTTAATCTTGCATGTGTGTTTACATGTGTTTTACGGTGGCTTAGAGCCATCGCAAAAACCCCATCAAAATGCAAATTGGGCAGTTAGGGACGAGGAAATTCACCAGGTAAAGAGGAGCTGATGAGCTGACATGGCAAACTAAACTGTGTGCAGCTGTCTCCCCCTCTTCTTCTTCTCTCTCTCTTCTTGTGTCTCTCCTTCTGTCTCCATGGTGCAGCAACGACCATTACGCAGCAGTCCGTTGGATAATACCATGCAGCACAAAGCACTGTCAGGGTATTCTACACTTGGCCTCCAGCATGATGCTGCTTAGAGCTTTCTTAAGGGATCATTTCAATGCCAGCTGCAAACACCTGCTCTCTCTCTCTCTTTTCCCATTCCTCTTCTATCTCCTATCTCCTATCTTCTTGGCCCACTACCCATTACCTTCTCCTGTCCTCTCCTATTTTCTCTACTCACCTCTCCAGCAGTCCTCCCTCTCTCTCACCTGCCATTATGTCCTCTTCTCTCCCTTTTTCCCCCCTGAACACCTCTCTCCTATCACCCAGCCCATCTCCTCTCTATTCCATCTCAGCACCCTCTCCTCATGTAATCTTCCTCTATACCAACTCCTTTTAAGTCTTTCCTGTCTCACTTCTCCCCCCAGTTTAATCAATTGCAACCTTCTCATCCCTTCAGTGTTTCTTCCATATCTATATCCATCCATCCTTCCCTCGTCGCCCCTTTCTCCTCTAAACTCTCACTCTCCTCTTTTGCCCCCTTCTCCTCCTCCTCATGCTGTTATCTATCTCATCTCCTCATCAGACCTATTTCTTCACACTTTGCATGCTTTACAACCCCCTCATCATCTCTCTCCACCTCCTTCCACCTCTGTCTTTTAATCTACAGAATATATAGCCTATCACCATCTGTAAATCGTATGAGAGAGAGAAAACACGAGCGCCATTATCTCCCCATCTGCCTCCTCTCTCTCCATCTCTCTCCATCTCTGTGCACTCAACTCAGCTCTCCTAAAAAATTGCAAATGAACCCTTTTAAAAAACGTTGGAGCACAAATAAAGCGAGAAGACACAGAAAGCAGAAGGTGATGGAGGAGAGGAGAGGAGGGATAATCGGACAGATGAGAAAAGTAGATAAAGGAGACGGTCATACCTGGTGCGTCTCTTCCTCTCCTCCTCTCCGGTTAGGTAGAGGCTGTTTCTCCTCCGGTTATCTCCCCCTTCTTTGACAAGCCAGGTGAAGAACTCCACTCAGCCTATATGTTAAATAATCCTCCTCCTGCTCAGATCATTTGTCAAAAACAAATATATCCACTTTTTTTCTTTTTTATAGCCTATGTATGGTATTGCACCGGGGCTCCTGGAGCGGTGGTGTTGGTGATGGGGCAAGCGAGGCGTTTCACTTTAGTTCCCGTTGAGTTTGCATTAAAAAAAAGAGGGGTAGGCAGGCAGGCCTACGGGACCGGTGGCAGCCGGTAACCTACAGCAATCCGGTGTCCGCCGCTGCTGATCCACTGGGACAGAGCTTTTTGCGCGTGGAAATAAAAAAACGCCGTCAAACCGGCGCACCGCCGCGTTGCGCACTCGTTCGGTCTCCACATGAGCTCTCCTCGCGTAAGACTCCTGTTAATCGGTCATTTTTAAGGAAAACACCCAACACGTCGGGGGGTTAATATCGCTGGGATCCAGTCAGAGAAGAAAGGCAATGGATATGGAGAGGGAGGAAACGTCTCTGTACTCGGTGAAGCGTCGTTTTTTGGGCTCCTCAGCCGGTCTCCACGTTTAAACTCCCCTTTATAGAAACACCAGCATCACATCTCACTCATCCACTTTGCATCTCCACTTGGTTAATCATCCTTTTCTGTTGTTGCATGGTCGGAAGGGAGGTGATTTTTCAGCCTCAAGGTATAAGAGATTAAACAATAAAGAGTACAAAATAAACTGCAGAATCAGAGGAGCTTGTAAACGCTCGTCCACCTCCTTTTTTCAGCCACAGAAGTGACTTTGTCTTGACCTCTCTCTTCTCTCCGGCGTCGGTTTCTCTCCAAAGGAGGAGAGGCAGCCGGACAGTAGTGTGCGTGCTGCCCGGTGGATGGATGGATGGATGGAGGCGTTATAGGTCAGGAAAAAAAGATGATTAATCCAGGAAACCATGCAGCCTCAAATCATTCATGTCCTTTTTTCCTCCCTGTCGTTAAAAAGCGCTTCGTCCTCCTCCTGCAGTTACTTTCACACTGCGCGGCTTTTTGTCCCAGGAGGCGATATACGCCTACCCGCTCCTCTCCTCTCCTCTCCTCTTTTCTCCTGTGTGTTTGTCTTCTTCCCTCCGTGTCCTCCGTCCTCCGTCCTACTCTGTTCTATGGACAAATCGCTGCTCCGGGATTTACAAGCTGGTAATAACGGATGGAGACGTTATGACGACTGTGCGTGATGCCATCGCTGATGGGGCGTTTGCCTGGGAGAAGTAGCCGAGATAGTTTGGGTCTGTCTGGAAACACACACACACACCGACACGGCGAGGTCCTCAAAGTGAGGGGCGGGGACCTCAAGAGGGCCGTGCGAATGCAAGTGCCTACACTATGATTTTAGTATTATTTATTATGACTTTAAGTTTTTCAGGTAACACAAAAGTGATCTTTTATTCTTTTTTTTTAAATACTGTCTATGCATGTTCTGGGATCCAAAACAAAGAACGTTTTTTTTGTTTTTTTTAATAACAATATAAAATTACCCATTAAAATCCCATTTTTTCTCTTTTCGTCTAAATATGCTCCCAATCTCCCAAACACACCCTGTACTGTATATCATCCAAAATGGGCACCTGGAGATATTGCAGGAACGACCACAGAGGCGTTTTTTTACGCCCTCGGCCCAATTTGGGGTCACAAAGCTTTACAAGAGTGTAGGCGAGATCAAAATAAAGGTTGAGTTTGAAGATGGGTGTGGTCTGAGTAAGGGTGCCCGGGTTAGGGGGGTATTGGACCCCCCCCACTGTACACCGCTGGCCCGATTTGGCTTTGCGGCTGGTGTGATCCCATCAAGCAAGATGGTCTCTAGTTTGAAAATTGATTTTAAGCTGTTACTTTCCTTAGATGGACTCCTGGTTGCCATTGGAGACAGAACTGGCAACTACATCTTACATTTAAAAGTGCAATATGTAAATCTGGCCGGAATTTTAGTTCAAAACATTCAGAAGTCACATTATCAAAAAATGTGTAGTAACCGATGAATTTAGATTGTGTGTACCCAGTTGTAGAGGTGAAATGATACCCCCTATTTGTTTGGAACATGTGGCCTGATATTACACATTGCACCTTTTAAAGCAATAGTTTGAAGTTTTGCGAAGTACGCGTATTTTCTTTCTTGCTGAGAGTTCGATGAGAAGATTGATACCACTTTCATGTCTGTACGGTATATATAAAGCTACCGCTAGCAGCCAGAAACCTAACATTGAAAACAAAACCAAGCCAAGACATGGAATAGATGATAAAACCTACTATTGGGTGTAGCAGGGCCCTACTGGCCCACATCTATGGGGCTTATAACCACTAATAACACCTATTTAATGGCCTGATAACAGTGTAATCAGATGGCTAAACACTAAACAACATGAAATGACTGTGGCATTTAGCGTAGACCTTTCTGTTTAGGAGTCACTATAGATGCAGAGGTATGTGACTTCCTCTTTGACATAGATAACCAAAGCATCTGATGGCACGGTTACTCAGTAGCAGCGGCGATGAATGCTAGGATCAGAAAAACGGATGAAACAGCTGGTGCAGGAGGCAGATTACTGTGCTCACTTTATAGATTCTGCAGGATTTCATGGATTATAAAGTGTGAGTGCTCTACAATGCTCTGATTAGCAAGAGATGGGATGAATTATATGGTGCACTGCTAGCAGAACACCACATAGTTCAGGGTTGTGGTTGTTGGTGGTGGTTGGGCTGGGAGGGCAGGGGATAATAAAGAGATAAAGAGAATAACAGAGGAAACACATTAAGAGAACGGGTAGAGATTAGATGGGGGGCCAGGAAAATGAAAACTCTGACGCTTTGCTTCATGTTCTATAACCTCAATCTAAGAAGAAACACCTCTGGGCTGTATAGGCTAAAGGTCAGTCTAATAAAAGATAAATAAATGTGTGTGTGCGTGTGTGAGAGAGATGGACTGAGTGAGACACAAAATCCGAGGTGGGGAGGTTTTGGAAGTTTATTTTGGGAAACAACATGCATGAAAGTCACTTCTGGTGGCATTTGAAGGCGTAATGTGATGAGATTTTAATAAGCCTGCAGCAGCATTTCTTTAGCTATCGGTCAGAGCAGGAAAATGGGTCAGAGTCTTGTTTCTGATGGTTCCTATCCATAGTTGCAATGTTTTAATTAGGCTTGGTGTCCCCAGGGAAAAACTAAATGTGCTCATTTTGGGAACCTCAAATGATAAATCCTCCCTAACCT
Organism: Sebastes fasciatus; assembly: GCF_043250625.1. Taxonomy (NCBI): domain Eukaryota; kingdom Metazoa; phylum Chordata; class Actinopteri; order Perciformes; family Sebastidae; genus Sebastes; species Sebastes fasciatus. The sequence continues at coordinate 16,853,485 of NC_133801.1, forward strand.
GAAGGATCCCACTGAGTTGTGTTATCAGAGCTGTGTAAATACAGTATAGGTATACAAACACATACAAATCCAGCCATGGTATTGAGTTCATAAGCAAGTGAAAACAAAAGGATTGGAAAGAAGGTGAGAGAGATAAGAAGCGATACAGAGGAGTGTTGATAGAAGAATTCTGCAAATATTTACTGCCCTCAGAAATGCCGTTGAGACTCTGCATGCGGGGCATAATTTGTTCAATATCCTCTAATAACAATCAAATATGACAATCATTTAGCAAACAGCACCTTTAATTCTCACCACTGCACTGAGCCAAAGCAGAGGTTTCATCCGCCAGCTGGTCCCACAGCTTCATTCAGTCAAGCTAACCCTTCACAGCATCTGTCCAAACCAAACTCTAACACAGAACACACAAATATGGAGAGAGCAACACAATCCTCACGCAAACTGGAAACACATTTATCCCTAAATAGACAGCAGGTCTATGTGGTGGCAGACTACCAGACCAGTGTGACTAATAAACCCTGGAGGAAAAAATACAGACTCAGTGAACACAGAACTGGAGGACAGGCTGTGATCACACTGCTTTAAAGGAAAGGTGAGAGAGCACTTCCTTTTGCAAGGCATTTGATATGCAAGAAGTTTACGTCCCTTAATTCAAGGAGATATGTACTTTTTTTCCCCCTAAAAACCCCTAAAAATACATTCTAGGAGTCAAAAACGTATAACAGCACTGCAGCTAAATATTTCTTTAGCACATAAATAATTATCTGGTTAAGCAATTAGTCGACAGACATTAATCAATTTTGATAATCGAGGAATCTAAAGATGGGCATTTTCCAGTTTTTAAAATGTGACGATTTGCTTGTTTTATATGTTTTATATCATTGTAAATTAAAAATATTTGGGTATTGGACTGTTGGACATCACCAGCAATTTGAAAATGTCACCTGGGGCTTCTGGGAAATGGCAAAGGGCATTTTTCATGATATTTTAGAGACCAAACAATTATTAGATTAGATACGAAAAATGCAGGTGACTGAAAATGATATAATATAGTTTATCATGTCAGTCTTTCAAACAAAACGGCATAATAGGTCCTTTGTCACTGCCTGTCAGAACAATCCATGTGAACCAGGTACAACCAGTGGACCTGGTCTGAAAAGTGAAGTCAATGCTGAAGTGTCTTAAACTTGCATTCTTTCTAATAGCCAGCAGGGGGCGACTCCTCTGGTTGCAAAAAGAAGTCAGATTGTATATAAGTCTATGAGAAAATGAGCCTACTTCTCACTTGATTTATTACCTCAGTAAACATTGTAAACATGAGTTTATGGTCTCAATCACTAGTTTCAAGTCTTCTTCAATACAACATGATGTTCATTTAGTAAATTATGGTCCCATTTAGATAAATAGACCATAAAACAGGGGATGTTTTAGGGCGTGGCTACCTTGTGATTGACAGGTCGCTACCTGCAACTGGGAGTTGTCTGTGTTTTGGTCTTAGACTTTTAACCCTTTCAAACGGTGTTTTCAGTTCATGAAAGTTAATTATAACCTTTTTGGTCTCCTAAAAATGTCTTAATGTCAGCGTTGGGTTGTCCTTAGCCCCACCCTCACCCCTTTTACTTCTGGTTGCAAAAAAACAAGATGGCGATGGCCAAAATGCCAAACTCAAGGCTTCAAAATGTCATTCTACAAACCAGTTACGTCACGGTAACTATGTCCACTTCTTATATACAGTCTGGATACAACAGATACTTAAATCATAATCAATCAACAATCATAGTCATAGTTAACAAAACTACTTAGTTGAGGCTAGGAATCATCATGGTTAGAAGAAAACAACACTGACTTTGGTAGGAAAAAGATACAAACACTGGTCTTCCATGTCATTGTCACATGTGTGACCTGGCCTACTCCTTAAGAGGCTGTGAGGTGGTATAATAATTACTTCTGCCTTTGTTTCCTGGAAACAACAGACAGAAGAGTCCACAAGAGACCTTGAGAGGTCCTTGTGAGGTAAACATAAAAAATAAATTACCAATGCTGTTATTTTTCTGCTGAGGGCAGTTATCTTCTATAGACTTCTTTAGTTGCATCCTTATATGTCATAGAGGAAACTATTCCAATGTATTTTAATGCAAATAAAACAAAACTTTACCATGGTAATTCCTTCTATTTATAGCTGATGTTTTCTGATTCACTAATTTTCGCATGTCATTTAGTATATTCATTGTGTATTTGTTGCTGCTTTGAGGTGACATTTCAATACTGAACGTGTTGACATTGCCGTTGCAACATGCTGTGTTTCTTAACAACAAAGTGTCTGTTAAGTTGAGAGGGAGAGATAGAGAAGACAATGAGAGGGCACAAGAGATAAAGACAGAGAGGAGGAGAGAAAATGTAAGAAGGGAAGGGAGGGAGGGAGATAAAGAGAGACGGAAGACCCTCCAGCCGATTCAGCACCACGGACAGAGCTGCAGCGGGACTCAGCAGCACAAGGCCGGAACAAGCTTTATCCTCAGAGAGAAAAGCCAAAAGCTCCTCTCAACATGCTCTGATCTCTCTCACTCTAACTCTCTTGCTCTCTTACATACACACACACACACACTCTCGTCATCGCCTCCCCCCTGCCTGCCGCCCTCCCAAAACACTCCACAGTTTGTTTCTTATCATTTCTCTGCGTGGCTGCTCTCTTTGTGGATCGACATCACAAAATAGTTGACAATAAGTCGAGCATGTGTGTGTGTGTGTTTGTGTGTGTGTGTGTGTGGGTGTCTGTCACTCAGCCTGGTAAGCTGGGGGTTTTTTTTGTCTCTAAAGTCACCAAATTTAGAGAGGAGGCATGAGTAGAGGAAGAGTTGAAAAGGACACAATGCACTAAACCGCTTGAGTGATTTCTAACCAGGACAAGTGTGTTTGGTCCTGGGAGAGAGGAGTGCAAGGAATGAACAGAGAGGAGAGGAAAGAAGAAAAAAAATTAATTGTAGGAATTGAGATAAACAGAGAAAAGAGGGGTACAAAGAACATGACACACAAAAAGACAGAAATAGGGACAATACCTTACTTCTGCAAGGGATTTTGTCTTGAAAACTGAGCATACAAATTAACAGAAATATCATCAGTCAATACATATGATTTAGCCAGTACAATCAAATCACAATACACTATATAATTTCAAGTAACAAACCTATGATTCATGTGGAATTGCCATGTTTGACAAACTTGAGTCACACAGGCATTCCTGGCTGTGCACTGCCAGCCCGTTCTCATTCCCAGGGCGCCAAATACCGACGCTTTGTCACAACCGTCGGCGTTTGATTCCGACACAGAAGGCACCCTTTAGAATTGGCACACTGGGCTTTCCATTTCACTATAATATAAACCCATCCACGTCAGTATTAAATGCTCAGGGAAAGTGCTGTGATGACGTAGTTTAAAGAGCAAAAGAGACACACAGGGCGGGTGGGAGGGGAGGTTGATCAGCCCAACAACACAGGGCTTTCATTCAGGAGACCACTGTTTGTGTCTCGTGCGTCACTTTACAATCAACCGTTCGTTCAGGTCCTGTGTTCACAACATTCAGTGTCATCTTCACTCAACAAACTTAGTAGTTTTAAGCCCAACCATGTTGTTTTTTCCTAAACCTAACTAAGTGGTTTAATTGCCTAAACCCAAGCAAGTGTTTTTGTTTAATTCACAACATTAAGCATGTGTTTACTGTGACCGAAAAGGGACGCCGAGGGGTCTGACAAAGCACCAGTATGTGATGAGTGAATGAAGTCGAGTGAATGAAGTTGCTTTCCCTCTGCGTGTGTTGTAATCTGAGTTTCTCTTTGCTTTGTTAACATAGCCAATTTAGTGCATGCAAGTCTTTCTGCTAGTTCACGGCTGCCGCTCTGCACTGCTTGCCGTTGTTTGCACCGTTAACTGCGAGTCGCCAGCTCAGCCGTCACCATGTTGAGAGCCGTGTGGAGGCAAGAGATATGCTCTGTATTCCATTTAGAGAACCTTAAATGATACCAAAAGTTGTATTTGAGGAGGTGTGCACTGCCAGGTCTCTGGAGGTTTCTACTCTTGCTTCACTTCACTTCCAAAAATTACCTCATGGCTTTTGGCCGTTTTGGTTGCACAGCTGTTATTAGTGTCTTGGAGGAGTGCCATGTCCCTGTTATTGTCATATAACAACAGTTGATGTGAGGATTAACAATTGTTTTGCATGTCTCTTTCTGATATTCATATTATATATATAATCTTAGTGCCTGTGTGCATGTCTGCTAGTCACACACACACACATTTCCTTTCAAGTGACAATCACACGTCAACACCCTGTCCACTCCTCACAGCCTGTCTGCCCTTGTCAGTTCAACATTGGCCAACCAGCCAATAAACCAATCAATCAATCAGCTGATCACAAGATCAGTGCATCAGGCTGACAGACAATCCATTGGCCAATTGAGTCATTGATCGGTATTGATTAGTTAATGCCCCAGGTAAGTGTTTCATTTAGAAGCCAACAAGCCTGTTTCACAGAGAGGATTAGGGGTGACTATTGGAACAGAGGCTGGTTCATCGACTTTACCGGTGAAGTACACACTTATCTTTATTATATTCTATAGAGATATATTAAGCTTATTCATGTCACAACACACTCCTGTTTAGAAATGCAGAATAGAGTTGAAACAGAGGTGACTCTTGTTAATACAGACAAATCAACCAGTAGGTCTAGAATAGACGAAGCTTCAGCACAATGCATTTCTCTGCACAAAAGGTCAAAATCTCAAATTAGTGTCCTTGAAACAGTTTATTTTATGGAAAGTAATGTTAAGATAGACCACCGCTATCAATCAGTCAGCCTTGGCAACACTCACACCTCATCTTGGGGAGATATCTGTCTTAATAGAATTCAGTTTTTCTATCTTTCTTTTGTGATGAAATAGAATTTGAACCAGCACGATCAAAACAAATATCATTTCACTTCAATCTGATCCTAAGACTGTTTCACTGGCACCGTCTATTTTGAAACAGTGCTGATGGATGGTACAATCTGATTGTTTTCTTTTTGCCAGCTCCTCACCGCATCGACAGCTTGTCCGAACACAATTCTTTGTGTCCCATATCAGTGAAATAGAGAACACAGGCAGCTAACCAATGGCTTAGACAAGATCCATCAGCTTCCACATTTGAAGCACCATGCTGCTTTAAGAAGAAATAAAAATACATCGGATTGACTCACCACTTCACCCAGCGCTGTCTCTCCAGCGGTGTCACACAACTAAATTAAGGTGAGACTAAATTGGAAGAAAGCTCTGGCCAAAAGAGACCACTCAAAGGTGAACCACCACACTTCTGTAAATTAAGGAATGATATTTGGTCTGACATGGTTTCAGGGAGGTTTGAGCTTCATGAGCTCAGTGGTATCCTGAGTCATTTAGGAGAGACGCTGTTGCTTCAATAGGTCTTACTGTTTTGTTTTATATATGTAATAATGTGTTGGGTAGTAATGCAATAGAGCAATGTTCCTAGTTTTTTATGATAACAAGTAGTATTTGAAATTCAGTAATTACATGATAGTTACTAATCCCCGTACTGCTCTATTACTTTGACATTTCAACCCGATATCACACCAAAGTGTGTAACAGACCCACCTGTCCACCAGAGGACAGCATGTCAGTGTCATGTTTTGCCTCGCCGAGGCGTGAATATTATATATGTGTATGTAGGTGCGGTACCAGGGGCCAACAAAACCACTCACTTAGGTTTAGGCAACAAAACCACTTAGTTGGGTTCAGGAAAACCGTCATTGTTAGGCTTAAAATAGGTACATAAACTTAGTAATATACGTACGGAATAAACGTAACATAAGTACAGAAAACATGTCACACACGTCACTAACGTAACTTACAAAACAAAACACCGGTCTGGAACAGCGGCCTCCTGTTTGAAAGTCCTGTGTTTGTGGGAGGGGTTTTGTTCAGTCGAAGGGTGTGTGATCCTTACCTTGCACGGCAGCTGGATTTTTGCGATGTCACACATACTACACTAAAATCCATCTTGTCAGGCTTCAAGTAATGCGTTTCTGTCTGGCAAGCCAATGCACGGACCAATCAGCATCTTGTGAGGAGCTACAGGCAGCTACTGGCGTGTCTTAGGTGTTTGACGACACAAAGAGGCGACTGTTTGTTTTGAACAACAATGGCAGCTTCTGAAGAGGTTAGCGTAGATGCTGCAATAGCATCAGTCATATCAGAACTGTAGAGTATTTCTTTATTGAAAGAAGAGAAAAGAACGGCACTGACGGATTTTCTCAATGGAAAAGATGTTTTCGCTTTTCTCCTGACTGGCTTTGGCAAGAGTTTGATTGACGGATGGTTCATTCAGTCGCCTGCCAAGTATTTCTTCTGAAAGTGCCCGCCCTTTTCCAAACAGTTTCCAATGTCGGCTTCTCAGATGGTTCTGTGTAACAAACATCTGGCGGGTCAGGTTACTTTGAGGACCAGACTTCTGGAGCGCCAAGCTAGGTGCTTAGCTAACTATTGATGGCCAGTAAATATCTTCAAACCATAGGCTTGCTGCTTGTTAAACCAAATGTCTCATTTTTTATTACGTGTATAATACAGAGAATGTGACGTGATGAGGCAACTTTGGAGTTGTTTGGATGGCACCTTTGACCATGCTGGGTTGAGGAAAGGAGAAAAGTAATGACTCATGTATTGTAACTAATTACTTCTGCTGTTTAGCAAATTAGCCATTTGATGTAATTGCTCATAAATTAGTCAATTATTATGTTTTTCCAGTAGCAAGGGAAGTTTTTAAGAAATTTCTGATGGAACAACAAAATGAATCAAGCTCCCAGGGTACCTGTTTATTTCCATGAGAGAATCAGAGTGTGGGAAAGAGACACAGAGGTGTTATAGGATCGTCCTTCAGAGTAGCAAGGTTACAGTTTAATGGAGCCAACACGCATGCCTCTCCTGACACATCCACCCCACCATGGCCATCTATTAGTGGGGGGGACGGACGGAGAGAGAGAGAGAAGGAGAGAGCGAGACAGAGCAACATGAGAGAAAGACTGGCTCTCTATCATCACACTGATGCAGAGAGGGAGATGGAGGGGGAGTGCAGCGACAGAGAAAGTGGTAGAGACCCTGACACCGCCACATCACGGTCATCCATTACTCCTGAAAGTAGAGACAGGGATGGAGCAGAGACAGAGAGTGAGGTTTATATAACATAGTGAAGTGTACAGTAATAGTAATAATGTAGAACATTCTGATCTTGTACACTTAACTGGTCTTAAGTAACGCTGAATTTGAGAAAGAGGAGGAGAGAGATGTGTGTGGGAGGAGGGGTGGGACTTGGATGTAGAGATAGACTGATGGAGATCAGTAGATGGAGGACAGGAGAGTTGGAGAGAGGAGATAGAGTTGGCAAATGTCTATCTCCCGGGGGCTCAGACTGGGAAAGAGTGATGGGAAGAAGATAAGGAGGAGAGGAAAAGTCAATACAGAGAGTATGACTGAGTGACAGGTGGAGAAAGACCATCAGAGAGAGGAGGAGAGAGACTCACTACCTTTTTTTTCATTCTGTATTCTGCACTATAGAGGTTGTTAAGGTCAGTGCACTCTCAATCCAGTGCAGGTTGCTGAGTACACGTTATTGTATCTGAGAAAGAAAAGGTTATTAAGCTCAGGTTATCTGTATTCAGTATCAGTGAGTGAGTAGTCTATTCTCAGTTCAGGTTATTTTTTCTGAGAGTGAAGTAAAGTAATCTTGTATGCATCTTGCATTGCATTTTTGTGAATAGAGATTCAGGAAAAGGTATTTTTTTATTCATATAACTTAATAAATTGTCTTTACCAGTGTCTACAGGTAAAAACAGTGTAGAATTTTAAATTGACCAATTTTTAACCTATTTGAAATTTCTTTGGAATTACTGCCAAATTACCCAAATATTTACCTCAAAGTTTATTGAAAATTACTTTATTATAAACATTATTTAATAATTATATTCAACTATTTCCCAATAGGGAAATAGCCTATGGGCCTTATTTTAACGATTATATGCTATTTTAGCATCTAATTATTAAATGATGTTTATAATAAAGTAATTTTCGATAAATGTTGTAGTAAATATTGGGGTAATTTGGCACTAATTCCAAAGAAATTTCAAATAGGTTACTTGCTAATTATCACCGTAATACCATGAAATTTGCTGACCTGTAAAATTAAGTGTTTCCGGTATTTTTACCAAGACAGAATCCTGCGTAAATCTGTGACTGGCGTAGAGTAAACATGACCAAGAGCATGATCTAACCCTGTATCATATTCACACAGTAGGTACTTTGAAATGTAATAAAACAGTATGATACCAAATAATGTGGAGAGATAAGACTCCAGTTAAACACGAAAAAAAGGGTAAATGTGCCACAGTGTCTTCAAAAACACATTTGGTTTACTTTTAATTAAAGTTTGACATTTTACCCCGAGCTTTGATTCAAAGTGCAGTTAAACATGGGGTATGAATAGTACATCACAACATATATGTCTTTTGTTTACTTTGACTTTTTATCATTCTTACTATTTGTTTGCTGTGTTAGGGAGGGAATTAGATATGCAAAACACATGTACAGCCGCTGCAGATAGAACGTTTCTTGAGATTCTACCTTGTGTATTGGTGTCAAATACTCAGCCAGATAACCTGTGAGTATATGTGTGTGTGTGTGTGTGTGTGTGTGTGTGTGTGTGTGTGTGTGTGTGTGCAGGTAATAGGTATATGATATATTTGAAATGTGATAGACAGCGTGCATCAGGTGAAGCTGTCAAAGCACTCTGTCTGATAAGTCTGATAACAAGGTGCGTATAAAGATGCTATTTCCAGTGTTTGTGTCAAGATTAAATATTCAGCTAGAAAACAAACTGTATGTGAGTGTGTTTCAGATAAGAAAATATTCAACATGGACACCAGCAAACACCAGACAGAGAAATAGGCAGCAATAAAACTGGGTCCGCATGCATGAAATGGAAACCTTGTGTTCACAACACAACTAATGATGTGAATAGTAAGTTTAAGGAAGTGAGAGGGAAATACCAATTTTCACTTGAAGCAAGTTATTCTTGTCAAGATGTAGCAATAAAATATTGCTGCCTGAGTAGAATATGTGAAGATCAACTGTAATTTATAATTAATCCAGTAATTTATCTCTATAATGCCACACAGACTACTACATCCTAAATGCAAAGCAATTTGGCTTAAAGGTGCAGTGTGTAGGACCTGGCGCCATCTAGCGGTGAGGTTGCAGACTGCAACCACATGAAACTTCTCCCGTGTGCCTAGTGTGTCGGAGAACTACGGTGGCCAAAGTGAACACCTAGAGTTTGTGTTACATGGGAAGTGAGTGGTGAATCAAGAGAGAGAGAGAGTGGAGGTGAATGTGTGTGAGCAAACAAGTGAGCTAGTGGAACAGAAGACAGAGTTAGTTTAGCTCTGAGAAATAATAATGAATTATGATAAATATATAATTATAGATCCCCTCTTCCTTTAATAAAATACTGTCTTTTTGAAGATTTTGAGATGATGGAAATGAGCAATACTTCTAATAATTAGGATCAAACATAATTAAAAAAAAACTTCTCATTCCCAATCCTGTCATGTTTAGCCACAGACACTGAAAAAAGAAAACTTGTGTTTTTTCCGAACAGTGTCTGGTTCCTTTCTTAAATGATCCCATGTGAGTGTGTTTGCGCGTCTGCCCGCTCACCCATGTGTGTGCCCGTAAAAGCCTTGATTCAATCAGTCTCGTTAATTAGTAGCAGATGTGTTGCTTCCCAAATTAGAAAGTGATGAGTCAGTGAAAGCGAACCAGCGCACTGCTGTCCTCCTCACATCCATTAGGAGGACAAAAAAAAGGGAAAAGAAATCCTTTCAGTTATTAAAACATGCCTGGACTAAAGTGCTTGAGTGCACTTTTCGACATTCTTTACTTTAAAAAAATACATATAAAGAAAGTATGGTTTTGGTATTGTATGTTGAGAATGGTATGTAGGAGGGTGACACATTATCAGAGACAGTAATAATGAAATGAAATCTATTGTAGTGGAGCCTTAAAACTTATAAAGATAAATCAACATGCCTCTAACAAATTGTAAAGGCCAAATAGTTTTTTTCAGTAATGGAGGTCAAGCCAGCAGCTATCACTCAAAGTGCTGGCGTTCATTAAATTGCACTACATGTATTTAGAACTACTTACCGTGCAGGACTCAAAGCAAAGATGTGGAACAAACAAGTCTAATAATTAGTATAACAATACAATCTTTGTAATCCTTATAGAGAGCTGGAACTGGGCTTTTCAACAGCTAAGATGACACAGTCGGACATAGGCGAGGGAAGTTTATTTATATGGTATAGTATTACAGCAGCAAGCGCTTTACATAAAACATAAAGCATCAGGACGAAGTGCAAAAAAAAACGCATTATAAACAGACTTTTAAATACAATTCAAAACAGTCATGAAAAATCCAACATAATAGAAATCAAAAATAGAATAAGACAGGTATAAAATACATGAATAGAAGTTACAGTGCAGTGTAAGGAATGATTTAATAAAAGGCAGCAGCAAACAGAAATACTTCAGTCTTTATTTAAAAGATGTGACAGTTGCAGCTATTACCTTACTCGAAAAAAATTCTATTATTCAACCTTCTCAACACTTTGCCACTGACTGTATTACCGACTCTGCGAACGGTTCGCCGAGTTCACTGAGTTGCTGTTAAACAGTTTCCAGGACTCTCAAATGGTTATGGCGTGGATCCAAACTGCTCATCAAAGAATTTTATAGTTGCGATCACTGAAGCATGCGTGAACTGAGCACTGCGGCAACGCCACCGTCCTCAAGTCTCTGGTATAGAGAACGGCATGGGACAGCACAGCGCAGCGAAAGTACGGAGCAGCACTATACATGGAAAATCTCATTTCAGCTCAGCTTGATATGGTACTGTACAGCACAGCATGAAAGACCATAGCACAGTAAAGCACAGCGAGGCACAGCATAGGATATAGGCTTGCTTGACTTTAGATTAAGTCAGGAAAAGAAAAATGGAGCGATCAAGCACAGATAAATGGTCCACTCTGCTCTTGCTTGAAATGGCATTATACAGCTTGGCACGGCATAGCGTTGCATAGCAGATTAGCATAGCACAGACAAATGAAAAATGGAGTTTAGATGTACGCCTGCAGGTGTAAATGTGAGTCTTGTATGTGAGTTAGCCCTATTATGACAGACTGTAGATATACCCTGCAACTCACCCAGTTCATGCTCCCAACTACCCTGGACAAGATGAGCAGAAAATGTATGGAGGCAGTATGAATTATTAACATCCATTTTAAAAGTCATTGTCGAGGCCAATATGCAGTAAAAACAGACTAAGAGTCTACAGCCACTCTAACTGCTCTGTGAGGCTGCACTGCTTTGAGCTTAATGCTCCTTCAGCATGCTAACAATGCTCACAAGCTGATGTTTAGCAGGTATGTTTACCATCTCGGTGCAGCATGTTAAGATTTGCCCAATAACACTAAATTTAAAGTACAGCACTATATGGAAAATTAAGGGATGAACAGAAATTATTACAATTCATCTTGAGAGTAATGAAGATGCGTAACAAATTTCATGACAATCCATCCAATATTTGTTGAGATATTTTACTGACAGTGAAAATGGCAACCTCATGGTGGCACTAGAAGACCAGAGTTATTAGTATTCAACGTCTGGGAACAGTGTGGGCATCCTCTGGGTCTGAGAAGTGAAACCAATGTAAGTGCCTTAAACTTGCATTCTTTCTAATAGCCAGCAGGGGGCCTCTGGTTTCAAAAAGAAGTCTGATTGTATAGAAGTCTATGAGAAAATGACCCTACTTCTCACTTGATTTATTACCTCAGTTTACCTTGTGATTGACAGGTCGCTACCACGACGTTGTCCCGTCTGGGAGATGTCAGCGTTTTCGCCGTGGAACTTTAACCCTTTTACAGTGGGTTTTCAGTTCGTGAAAGTTAATTTGAACATTTTGTTCGCTTAAAAATGTCTTATTCGGCATTCGGTTGTACTTAGCTCCACCCTTTGGTGTCACTTCTGGTTGCAAAAAAACAAGATAGTGAGGGCCAAATACCAAGATGGCGACAGCCGAACTGCCGAACCCAATGCTTCAAAACGGCAGTCCACAAAACCAATGGATGACGTCACGATGACTACATACACTTTTTATATACAGTCTACTGTAAGTCTGGGGACCGTAAATTTTGTGCCAAACCGTCAGGTAAATGTTGAGATATTTCAATGGAAACTTTGATTTGCTGGTGGCATTATAGGAAAAGTCAGGGGATAGCCAAAGTCCTCTAGGATTCATTCTCTGATGTCCATGAATGTCTGTACAAAATGTCATGGCAGTCCATATTGTTGAGATATTTACACAGTAACTTTAAAGTAGATTGTGTAGGTGTTTCTTCTCATTATCCTTTCACTCATACTGTAGATGTGTGAGCTAGTTTCCAATAAAGATTGAAAACAAAACAGGAGTGTGTGCGTGTGAGAAAGAGAGAGAGATGTGCAACAACAGGTGATACACTGGACTTGAACTCACAACGTGACACGTTTGTGAGATGCCCCTGCTGCTCCAGAAAGCCCTCAGCCCTGCTGTGCTCTGCTCTGTTCCGTGCTGAGGCATTCTGTTTCATGCCAAGCAGGCTAACTACACTGTTATGCTTCGCTGGTTCAGAGCGTCAACTGCATCTGCTTCACTGCCCTGTCTGCTTGTGCGTGTAGGTATGTGTGTGTGTATGAGAGAGAGAGAGAGAGAGAGAGAGAGAGAGAGAGAGAGAGAGAGAGAGAGAGAGAGAGAGAGAGAGAGAGAGAGAGAGAGAGAGAGAGAGAGAGAGAAAATAAGTGACTGACAGAGTCCGAAAGATAGCTGAGAGGTGAGCAGGAGAAAAATGGAAACAATAAAGAAAGAAAAGGAAAGTGGAGAAGCATATAGTTAAGGAGGAAAACAAAATGTTTATGAATAAATGAGAAATATAAAAAGCAGATGGAGAGAGAAGTTAGAGAACAGTTCACTGCTCAGAGCATCCACTCCAATCTGCTGCGTCTTTTGTTGCTTGATGAAACTGTAACTCTGTGTTTTGGAGAGATGAGACTGGGGACAATTTCCATATTTCACATCTCTGTCATCTGACTGTCAACCATCTGTTGCTGTTTAAATTTGAAAACACTGATTTTTCCAGGGAATTTTTCAAAATAAACATAAATTCCGTCCCTCTCTACTTTCCCCTCTGGCTCTTTTTGCTCTCACACGCTGTCTTCTGATCCACTGATTCTCCCGTGTCTCCTGTCTCTCGCATGAGCTCCATGACAGGCTTATTCCTGGGGGGGTTCGCTCCTTCTCTTGACCAGCACAGACCAGAGTCTTATGGGTAACTGGAAATCTCATAGCCATACATTGGAGAGGAAATGAATCCCCTACTAACAATCATAATTACTTTGAAATTAAAAAAACAAAAACATAAAAAATTATCAGATTTATAGGAACAGATGACTGTACGAACATAGAATAATAAGAAGAAAGGCCCTCCACATGTACATAAAAACATCAGTGTTTTATTGATGTTCTTCCTCCGAGTAGATTGAGCAGCCGTGCAGTCACCACCATACGAGGGTCTGTTGGTTCCTGCCCCTGGGTCTGTTTTTATTGGCCTTCCAAATAGCTATCCGAACCCTTCTGACAGGATATTTATGGAGACCTGTGCAGGACATATTTTAGAACAACACATCAACTGAGAGACAAAGAGCGATGGAGAGAGAAAGATATAGGACGGCATATATACAAAATACTGTCACAAATGAGGCTGCAAAAACAACTCAGTTAAAGCTGCACTAATCAATAGTTTTATATTAACAATGGATCAAGTGTGTAATGTGAAACCATTGTGACGGCAGCGCATGCAGATGCGGTGGCCAGTAGCTCCCATGAACTTTGCAAAATTTTGGTTTTAATTTGTTATTTTTTACTGAGGCGTTTATGGCCCATGACAGAAATACACTGATCAACATCGGAAATGGAAGCTTGGGAACTGGATTAAGTGCAGCGGACCTTGAGACAATCACTGCCCACAACATCTTCCGACCACCCAGCCAGAACAGCCAGAACAAATGCCAAGATAACCCACCTTGGACCTAAGGCTATTCCACTACCCAGCCCACTCCCAGCTGATGTCTGGTTCAGGACAACTAGAATTGCCATCTCGCAGTTGTATGCCTCATTCAACCAGTCAAGTTGCAGTTTACATCCATGTCTGCCCAAAATGTTATCACTTTGTCACTTTATCTTATTAGACGTTTGTTTGAAATTGTCCTAATTAGCATTTGAATTCTTCAGTTATGGCAAAAAACGTGTTTTGTGAGGTCACCGTGACCTTTGACCACCAAATTTGAATCAGGTCATCCCTGAGTCCAAGTGGACGCTTGTGCCAAAGTTGAAAAAAAAATGTGCTCAAGGCGTTTCTTGAGATATTGCATTCATGAGAATTGGATGGATGTGAAGTCCCAGTGACCTTGACCTATGACCTTTGACCACCAGAATCCAATCAGGTCATCCTTGAGCCTAAGTGGATGTTTGTGCAAAATTTGCAGAAATTCCCTCCAGACTGAAATATCGCATTCACGAGAATGGGCCATATGTACTTACATACGGACAGACAGACAACCTGAAAACATAATGGCCACACCGGTCCGGAGGTCCTGTAATACAAGGGCAGGCAAACTCTGTGTTTACATCAATTATGCTTAGTGCTCAAACATAGTCGAAGTTGATGGACAATGTTCACCAGATGTTGAATTCTCAATATTAAGATGCCGACCATCTGCCTAGAGAATCAGCTTTTTTGTTGATGTTGTTTGCTCCTTCAAAAAATGCACTACAGGATTTGTATGAGGTCATCAGCAGTGAAATGACAAAATAACTGGATGGTATTTTTATTGTAACTGGGGATTTTAATCAAACCGACCTCAGATCTATTTTACCTCAATCCCACCAAGTTTGTCCACCGGGGAAACAATACTCTGGACCATGTTTACACGAATATGCCTGGAAGCTACAAAGCCCTCTCCCGTCCCCACTTAGGACAATCAGATCACATTTCCCTGCTTCTCCTGCCAACTTACTCCGAAGTGTGGACAGACGAGGCTACAGCAGCGCTACAGGACTGTTTTGACTGCACAGACTGGCACATCTTCAGAGATGCCGCCATCCAGGAGACACCACATCAAACTTGAGGATCAACGGTGACATCACACATCAGCAAATGTGTCGGTGATGTGCTGATCACAAAGACAATAAAATAATTCCCCAATCAGAGCGAGACTGAAAGCCGGCATCAAGGAGGCAAAGCGGAGGAGAGACTGGAGAGAGACCTCAACACCAACAACACCAAAGACGTGGCTTCCCCATCATGTGAGGCCATGTTGCCGGATGAGCTTAACTCCTTTTCATGCTCGTTCATCTCCGCAACAAAGAATCAGCTGTCAAAGTCTGTCCTCGCCTCCAGAGGACCGGCCACTGTCAGTTTCCACAGCAGATGTGAGAGTGAATATGAGTAAAGCTGCTGGACCTGATAACATCCCTGGACCCTCACCAGTTTGCATACAGAGCCAACAGATCCACATGCCATCTCCACTGCCCTCCACTCAGCCCTCACACATCTTGAAAACAACAACACCTACATCAGAATGTTGTTTGTTGAAACTGAGCACTCTGGTGGTGGTTGATGTGATTGGTGGTGTGACGACCCCTCCCCACCACTAGGTGTGTGTTGGCTCGCTGGTCTCTTTTGTTTCTTGCAGGCTCTGGTTGAGGCGGGGACATGAGGACATGATGGGTTGATGAGCTACACCTGGGCCCGGTGTAGCGCTGACTATAAAACCCTCTTCGCCATTCAGAACGCGCTCTCTCTCCATGCACGCACATCATTCCATTCCTGTGGACATCGCGGCGCGGCATTCCTCTTTTTCTATATGCTCTCACACACACGCATCCATGCACTCCTACACCACTGATTACTGATAATGATCTAAACATTTATTGATGAATTTAGTGTTTTGTAAATAAACTGATACTTTTTGCATTTACCTCGTCTCCACTCCCATTTTTGTTGCAACCTAAGAGTTGGGGGCTCGTCTATTTTGGTGGACCTAGTTTCTCAGGTAGTAAGAGGTCTGTTGGGCGGAGTTAGTGAGAAGGACCGTTTGTAGTGTGACGTCGACACACAGCTGTTGCCAATTTCAGGAGCGTTTTTTGTCAATGAGCGCTCAGCTAAATGTTTGGGAGTAGCATTGACGAGGGTAAGTGCTGTTTGTGTTCATTTCAGTGAAGCCGCTGGTTGTTTCTTAGTGTCGCCAGGTTTGATGTGCTGGTGATGTTTGGCAGTGAGTTCAGCAGTCAGGTCCAGCTACTGTAAGTTACCGGTGTTTCTGTCCCTGTTAGGCTTCAGTGCGGACTCCCTTTGGAGTTCGTAGGGGGGTGTTAGTGTGGTGTGAACGCGGTTAGAGCTGCTGTCAGCTCGGGAGCACGGCCGAGGCTGCGGGGGGAGTCGCCGGTTGCCGGTTGCTTCGCCGGGCTTTGCGGTAGATAGTGCATAAATACCCACCGCAACTAGCACCTGAAGACTAGGGGGGAGTTTACCTAGTTCTCTGTCAGGCAGTTAGAGGGACGGTGCACGGTGACGTCATGGCTGTGCGGGCTGTGTGAGCTCAGCGTGCCAGGTATGTTTTTGTCGCGTCAGTAGAGGATTGTGCGTGTAGGTAAGTGAGTTATGGCGAGTGTAGAGGAGTTTTTGAGAGCGCCATCGGAGGAGCTGCTGGAGAGCTGCTCACGTGAACAGCTAATCCGTATTGCCGAACATTTTAATTTAGATGTTGGTGATAAGAGGATGAAGGAAAACATTAAAGGTATTGTTAAAGCAAATCTCAGTGATAGGGGTATTTTCAGAGGTAAAATGTATACTGTTGGTCCTGAGGTGGACAGTGTTGATGTGTCTGGCTGCAGAGATACAGGTCTGACTTTTGAGCAGAGGAGAGAGCTGTTGCTACTGCAGACAGAGATGGAGAAGCTGGCAGTGGAGAAACTGAGGAGAGAGGCAGAACTTAAAAGGCTGGAGATGGAGCACAGGTTGAGTTTACCTGCTGGAGGTGCTAGCCGTGCCTCTGACTTATCTGGTAGATCGACTTCGTCATTTGATGTTGCCAGTAATCTGCGGTTAGTTCCTCAGTTTAGTGAGCGAGACCCAGACACTTTTTTCTCACTGTTTGAGCGTGTAGCTGAGAGCAGAGAGTGGTCTGATGCTGATCGTACATTATTATTACAGTGTGTTTTAATAGGTAAGGCTCAGGAGGCCTACTCTGCTCTGACAGTGGCAGAAAGTAAAATCTATTTAACTGTTAAATCTGCTGTATTAAAGGCCTATGAGTTAGTCCCCAGAGGCGTATCGCCAGAAGTTCAGGACCTGGGAGAAGTCTGGTAAACAGAGTCATGTGGAGTTTGCCAGAGATCTGGTCACTTTTTTCAGTCGTTGGTGCAATGCCGTAAAGGTAGACACTTATAATGCTTTATGTGATCTGGTTGTTTTAGAACAATTTAAAAATTCCATCCCCAGCCACATCGCTGTTTACATCGGTGAGCATAAGGTGAAGACTGCTGCTGAGGCCGCCACCCTGGCTGATGACTATGTGCTGACGCACAGAGGTGACCGCAACTTCAGGGTCCCAGACGGAGGTGGTATGTATCGTGCCTCGGGTAGACGAGAGGAGAAACCTCATCCACGCCTTGGTAGGTTGGAACACTGTACACGAGGTCAGATGCATTTTGACTCTTCAAGAGTATGTAACTTTTGCAGGGGTAGAGGGCACTGGAAAGCTGACTGTCCCAGAGCTAATGCTGGAAGAGGGTATAGCGGGGGTCGGTTGAACTCTGGTGCTTGTGCTGTATCTGTGGAACCTGTCCCTGTTGTCTCTCCCTTTCGACAGGTTAACATTGGAGAGCCATGCAGGTTGGAGGAACCTGACTTCTCTGCCTTTGTGTCTGACGGCTGTGTGTCACTGGTGGGAGGTAACAGTGTGCCGGTAAAAATCTTGAGAGATACCGCAGCATATGACTCGTACATTTTGAGCTCTGTTCTGCCATTTTGTGATGATTCTGACACTGGGGACTTTGTCCTGATGCGGGGTATGGGTTTGAACGTTGTGCCTGTTCCTTTGCATTCTGTTGAAATTAACTGTGGTTTGGTGCAGGGTAAGGTCGCCATGGGAGTCCGTCCTGCACTGCCGATCGAAGGTGTGGACATCATTCTTGGTAACGGCCTGGCTGGCAGCCGGGTGTGGGCCGAGCGTCCACCACCTCCTATAGTGTCATATTCACCCACTGTGACTGGTAACCCAGATGAGAACGCTCTGTGTTTCCCAGAAGTGTTTACCGCTTGCGCTGTGACACGGGCTATGAGCCGTGCACAGGGGGAACCTGAGCAGGGTGAAGAGGAGTTGAGTGAGGGGGATCTTGTTGTTGTTCCTGACTCATTGTTGTCTGTATCTCGCAGTGACCTAGTGGCGGAGCAGAGAGCTGATCCCTCCCTGAGTCAGCTGTTTGAGGCTGTTCTCTCCACTGAGGATGGAAACAGCGCCGCCAGTGGTTATCTGTTGCAAGGAGAGCTTTTGGTGAGAAAATGGCTGTCGCATGGGGAAGACTTTGTCGGTAAGCCAGTGTTTCAGATTGTGGTTCCTGTAAAGTTTCGTGACGAGGTCCTTCAAACATCACATAACCAGTCAGGACATCTGGGCGTCCGTAAGACGTATAATTACATTTTACGGTATTTTTTTTGGCCTCGTTTAAAGAGAGATGTGTCTCGTTATATTAAATCATGTCACACGTGCCAAATGACAGGTAAACCCAATCAGAGCATTAAACCTGCTCCACTGTGCCCCATCCCAGCGACTGCACAGGCATTTGAATATTTGATCATTGATTGTGTCGGTCCTTTACCTCGTTCCAAAGCAGGCTGTAACTACTTGCTTACTGTGATGTGTCAGAGCACGAGGTATCCAGCCGCATATCCACTGCGTTCTATCACCACGAAGTCGGTAGTGAAAGCACTGACACAATTTATCTCTATCTTCGGAATCCCGAAAGTGATACAGAGTGATCAGGGTTCAAATTTCTCATCCAACCGTTTTGCACAAGTGTGGAAACAGTTGAAGGTCCAACATAACCAATCTTCCGCATATCACGCACAGAGTCAGGGAGCACTTGAGAGGTTCCACCAGACTCTGAAGTCTCTTTTGCGTAGTTATTGTGTTGAGCTGAATCAGGACTGGGAGGAAGGGCTGCCATGGCTTCTGTTGGCTGCTAGAGAAGTTGTGCAGGAAAGCACCGGTTTTAGCCCTAACGAACTTGTTTTTGGCCATACAGTGCGTGGGCCGCTCACGCTGCTGCATGACACTGTCACGCCATCAGAACCGCCTAGTAATCTGATAGAGTATGTAAATGGGTTCCGGCATCGTTTGTACTCCGCTGGGGAGATGGCTAAAGAGAAGTTGTCGTCTGCCCAGGAAAAAATGAAGCGTTTGTATGATCGGAAAACCGAGCAGCGCGGGTTTAGTCCTGGAGATCAGGTCCTTGCTTTGTTTCCAATAGTTAAGTCGCCATTTCAAGCTAAATTTACTGGCCCTTTTACTGTACTGCGGCAGGTGTCTGACCAAAATTATATCCTTTCCACGCCGAAGCGTAGGAAAGCAACTCAACTCTGCCATGTCAACATGTTGAAACCGTACTATGCTCGCGAGTCTAGACCTCTCTCAGCAGCGGCGGCTGTTGGGAGTCAGTTCCCTGCAGGGGAGGATGATGGGGTTACCGCACCAGATGAAAGCTTGTTGCGTGGGCGACTGAAGAACGCTGAAACGTTGCGTAATCTTGATTCTTTGTTTGTTCATTTGTCTGCGGAAAGAAGTGCTGAGTTGTCTGCTCTTATTCACAGCTATCCATGCTTGTTTGGTGATACACCAAGCCAAACTCATCTGGTCGAGCATGACATAGATGTAGGCGACGCACAGCCCATCCGTCAGCGTTTTTACCGTGTGTCTGAAGAGAAGCGCAAGGTAATGGACACAGAAATTAAATACATGCTCGAAAATGGCATCGCAGAACCCTCATATTCGAGCTGGGCGTCACCTTGTTTGCTTGTTGAAAAGTCTGACAAAAGTCCTAGGTTTTGTACAGATTATCGAAAAGTAAATACAGTTACCAAACCTGATGCCTATCCACTGCCTCGGATCGAAGATCTCGCAGTGACCTAGTGGTAATGTTGTGGCCGATGCCTTATCTAGAGCTCCTAGCTCTTAAATATGTGTCTGACTGAAATGTTAACCCCTCTGGTCTGCTATGTACCTGTTCTGTCACCTTAAATGCTTCTTCAGGCGCCGGAGTTGCTGAGTGGGCGGGATGGGGATTGGTTGGCTGCTGGGGAATAAACTACAAATGGTCAGTAAGGATTTTGATATAGTTGTAAGTGTAAGTAAAGTGTTACAACTAAAGTTTAGATATTATATTACAAATGAAGAACATCAATCGTAGGTAAAGTAAATTGTTTTGTTGTTGATTTAGTGAATAGCGGTTGCGGTGTTCTTATTGGAACTCCTTTTTTGATGGGGGGGTGTGTGACGACCCCTCCCCACCACTAGGTGTGTGTTGGCTCGCTGGTCTCTTTTGTTTCTTGCAGGCTCTGGTTGAGGCGGGGACATGAGGACATGATGGGTTGATGAGCTACACCTGGGCCCGGTGTAGCGCTGACTATAAAACCCTCTTCGCCATTCAGAACGCGCTCTCTCTCCATGCACGCACATCATTCCATTCCTGTGGACATCGCGGCGCGGCATTCCTTTTTCTATATGCTCTCACACACACGCATCCATGCACTCCTACACCACTGATTACTGATAATGATCTAAACATTTATTGATGAATTTAGTGTTTTGTAAATAAACTGATACTTTTTGCATTTACCTCGTCTCCACTCCCATTTTTGTTGCAACCTAAGAGCCGGGTTGTAACAGTGGTCACACCTTCTCCACTCTACTGTTGAACACCAGAGCCTCCCAGGACCCTGTGCTCAGACCCCCTCTTGTACACCCCCGACTGGGAGAGAACTCTGTTGTGAAGTTTGGGAACGGCACCACCATCATCGGCCAGATTGGAAGATCTTGCAGACTGGTTCTCAGGGAACAACCTACTGCCCAATATTAGCAAAACCAAGGAGCTGATCATTGATATTAGAAAAAAAGAGCCGAAGACACACACCCCTGTCTACATCAAGGGGGAGCAAGTTTTAGGTACCTGGAAGTCGGCATCACAGAGAACCTGACATGGTCATCTCACATCTCCAACATGGTTATGATCAGAAGCTCAGAAACGTTCAGAAACAGCGGTATTTCTTACGGAAACGTAAAAAAGCGAAATTCCGAGAAGCGATTGAAAGTATCCTGCTCGGAAACATTACAAATTGGCATGGTTTGTGCATGGCCCAGGACAGGAGAGCTCCACAGCAGGTGATTAAAACCGCCCATAACATCATTGGTATCCATTTACCGAGCATCAGTGATATCGATGAGGTGAGGTGCCTGCGCAGAGTTCAAAGGATATTAAAAGACACTTACCCACCCAAACAACATCCTGCTCACCCTGCTGCTGTCTGGCAAGCGATAAAGAAGTGTCCGCTGTCCTACCACCAGACTACAGAGCAGCTTCTTTCCTCCGGCTGTAAGACTCATAAACTCATCCTTCGTAGTCCACCATAAAAAAAGTGTTTGGTTTGTATTTTTTTATGTAGCAAGAAGTATCCATGTAGTTTTTGTTTTCTGGCAGAAAAGTTCAGAAATATCCAATTAGAAGCGCTCGGAGCAGCTGCACAGAGAAGTCGGAGCACTCTGAAAAAAAGATACTGGGCGCATCACTTTTTCTGGTCGCATACAGAGCGTTTCAGCTCATTGTTTTGATTTTCTGGCTAGCAGCCTTGTTTCCACCTACATCAGACAGGTGTTTCCAGTGAAAAACCTCTGATAAACCTGTTGTTCACTACCTTTCCAGCAACAAACAATAGAAAGACAAATTTAGCAAATACAAAAGATGCATGTTTTGGACTATGTTTTAATATCACATCTATTGAAAATGGAAGTTCCTCTGTGTCCTCAATTCAACTTCCGACCTCAAGAACTGTTCACCTTTAAGCTGAGGATTTTTATATCTGCTACTTTGCTGTTAATGTGTCATAATTACATAAATGCATTGTGCACCCTCACCCATCCATAACAGATACAGCTGGCCTCTCCCCACCTGGAACAGCTTTCCACCGGGGGTTTCTCAACACACATTGGTCTCATTTTTCCAGTTTCGGATTTGTTCACTTGGAGAAGAGAACCCTCAGTCCTCCTCCATCAATAAATAGTTGCTTTTAGTGTCTGCCTTGTAAACAGTGAATAGCAGCTCCCCAGCTACTAAAGCACTGCTTCAAGGACACCGAGCATAACTACACTGCAGCTCAAGCACATACACACAGGCGCATATAGACTTGCATGCAGGTACACACACACAAGTGTTTAAAGGCATTCATACATAAACCTCTTTTGCATGCTCAGACATCTAACCACTCACACACACCTCCACACTGCCCACACACTCTTAAAATAATCCCCACCTAAATACGATCATACAAGATGAATAGATGGGCTAATCACGTTAATCGCATTATATTTCGTGAAGTAAATAATTAACGTTTCGTAGACAACTCTTTTCCAGATCGGATGAGAAATTATGAAAACGATAAGGGAGTTCTGCAGAGGTGTGTGTTGCACGCTTGTTTGCGTGTTTCTGTGCACACATGCACTTGCGTGTCTGTGTGCGTGTACTGCTGCGGTATTATGTGTGAACCTTCCAGTGTGTTAGTGTGTGTTTGTTTATGAATGTGGACTCCCGATAATAGGAGGCTGTTATCCTTGTTAGAACAACTAAATGAAAGAGGTGAAAACAAACAGGCAATATGCTAATCAGTAGTAACACCCAGTAGCTGCGGCAAACCAGCTGCTGGCAGAACAAACATGTTATCTGGGTTAATCACAGTATCGCTAGTAAGTGGACAATTTCATCTCATATAAAGGGAAAATCCACGTTATTAAGACTATTATGCATGCAATTATTCTGCTTTACATCACTTTAATCTAGTGTGTGTGTGTAAACAAGTGTTTCCCAAGACTACAATTTCAGCCTAATGTCATTAGGTATGCTGTTACATTCGATTTTTGTCCACACTCAAACATAAATCAGGGTTATTTCTGAAGATATGGATGCAGAATTCAATTCACAGCTGCAAAACACAGCAACATGCATAACAAATCTAACTATAACAAACAGGATAGATTTGCATATGGGCAGTATGTAACTTTAAACAAGGAAGTTGGTAGTTAATTGTTTTGTTTTCCCCCTCAAGATATCCCACAAAATCATATTGCTTATTGGTAGACAAGATCGTAATTTAAACAAAGAAAGAACAGCATAAGTTTGAGTACACTTCACATGCCTTTGGCAGGCAATTTTAAGATGAAATTCAAGTAGCAGGCACAGTGTTGCTCCTCGGGGTTGATTTGTTCGGATTCAATAATGGGGCACAAATAGTTTCTTCAGGGGATGGCACAGCTATTACATAACTAACCTAATTAAAGGGATGTCATTCTCCTTCACACACTTCCCCTTTTCTGTATTTAGCTCAGCCACCTTTACTTTTTATCCTTTACATAGCTTGAAACTCTATAATGAAAAGTTCTATCTTTGAATTTGATGCCCTGGATAAGGCGAACATGCCGGGTGGATGAAATAGTTTCTTCAGGGGATGGCACAGCTATTACATAACTAACCTAATTAAAGGGATGTCATTCTCCTTCACACACTTCCCCTTTTCTGTATTTAGCTCAGCCACCTTTACTTTTTATCCTTTACATAGCTTGAAACTCTATAATGAAAAGTTCTATCTTTGAATTTGATGCCCTGGATAAGGCGAACATGCCGGGTGGATGATCCCAGGTCAATTTCATAATTCCCCGAGTTATTATAAAGGTTAGACAAAGCCTCCTTCCAGTGCTTGTTAGTTGCTTGCCGTCTTTATTCTTCAGTGCTAACATGGGAGAGTGAAATAATAAAGGTATGCGCTCCCGTGCTGGAGCCCTCATGCTTATGTATCTGTTTTTGAATTGCCATATAATGAGCATTTAAGTATCTTTGAGCGATGCTAATGTGTGCTCATGTTTATCTTGCAGGGATTACTGTATTTCTCTCTTTTCTCTTAGCAACAACAATGTTTTCTTTGCAGCCCCGTCACCTTTTAATACATTGAGCGTGACGCGGGGGTGAAACATGCAAATGTGGAACCTTAGACACAACGATGTATGAATAGCCTGATGACAAGTGGAGAGTTAGTTGAGGCTGACAACCCCTTGTAGCAGAGGAATATGTAACACCCGCTCATAATTTGAAGGAGGGCTTTTTGAAGCTTCCCTGACCTCAGACATACATTATTTAGATATGAGCATAAACAAACAAGTTCATTGAAATGTGCAGTAGCTCTCTATAAATCTTGAAATATAAGACACATAAGACCTCATCCCACGGTTTTAACCCGATCCCGACAGACTTTAATGTATTTCAGAGGGTGTAGCATTTTTGATTGGTAAAAAATGGTTAAATTTTGCACCAAATCTGGGGATGGCCATCATATACTTTGATGATAATGTTCTATGCCCTAAAACACTTTTACAATTTATCTTAATTAATTAATTAATTATTTAATTTCTCATGTTTATTTCTGATTTATGAATAGAACAATTTGACACACAGTGCTGAGCTCCATCTCAAATTAAAAACCTCAGGTTTCCAGCTTTCAGGTGATGTACACCACTTCTATGTGTCATATACTGCTGACCTGCTATCTCCCCATAAAGACCCCCTGTATCCCCCTAAAAAAGACAAAACACGTCTATTGTGGGTCTCAGAGGGTTAATAAAACCCTGCCTTCAGGAGATGAAAGGCCTTCTAAGCTTGAACGAGTCATGCCGATGTCAAATTTAGTCCAACAGGTGAAATAGTTGGCACACAAAAGACTTTATCATTAAAATGGACTGTAACATAAAGGCTACTGCTTTGATTAGATCTCATTTGGAGTCTTTTTACCACCAGCTGGGTCCACAATAGTCTTACATCACATAATGGAATAATACTGCTGTTACAAATTACAAGTTATTTCCCATTTCCAAAGATAACTTTCGCTTTGCATGGTATAATCCTGTTTTGATTTGCTCAGTAATATATTACCGCTATGCCCAGCCTGTGTGAGGCCCTCTGGAGGGAGCACTAAATCAAATCTCTACTAACAAGACAGAGGGTATTCGGGGACACATCAACTTCTTATACCAAACCAATTTAGTGAAGAGAAAATGAAAGTAATGAATGATCCCTTGGTGGCCGGAGCCTTTCCTTCCAACCCTAGACTCTTATGCTCTCTCAGGACACTGATTGCATCTCCAGAGATCTGTCATTAGGGTTCGCTGAGACAAAGTTTAAGCCAAAATGCAATATTAGCCTAAACCAAATTAAATGTATCGAGGGTCTTAAATTGGATTACTGCAACTGTGCAAGAGGAATTGGAAATCATTATCAAGCTTCACTTCATTTTGTATTTTCTCTTTTGTATTGTCGTTTTGTGATGGGGCTTTTTCATTATTATAGACCATAAGGCCAGTCTTTTGTAACATTTGATTTAAAAGCTAATTGTCCTCCGTTACAATGCACTCTGGAACTGTGGTCTATTTAGTTTCCATTATTTTTTGTATAACGGTCACTGGGCATTGGAGGTTTTTGTCAAAGGTAGTTTTACACTTGTTGCCCTGAGAAATTCTCCTTCTCTGTCACACCTGAATATCTACAATTAGTCCAGGGAGCTGAGCCAGCAAACTCCCACTTGCTAGATTGCTATACTCGTACTATTAGAATACAGCCATCATTGCACACTGACATTTACTGACCGCCAACACTTCAACTTTTACTGTGGCGCACTCACCTTGACAGACTTCTGAATGACTGGGTCTGCTTTCATCTCGCAAACCTGTGTTCTGTTTCTCTTTTGCCTTTTACCTTCATGTAGTTTAACTCTACAAAGAGAAGGGACAGCAGGTGGATATATACAACCCCATATCACGCCAAAGCGTGTAAGACCCACCTATCCACCAGAGGATAGCGTGTTAGTGTCACATTTTGCTTCATCTAGGCATGAATTTTAGACATGTGTATGAAGGTGCAGTACGAGCAGGGGGCAACAAAACCACTCACTTAGGTTTAAGTAACAACATCACTTAGTTAGGTTTAGGAAAAATGTCATGGTTGGGCTAAAAATAAGAATGTAAACTAAGTAAAATATATACGGAAACAACATAACATAAGTACTAAAAGCAAGTCACAAACGTCACTAACGTAACTTACAAAACAAAGCACCGGTCTCCTCGTTGAAAGTCCTGTGTTTGTTGGACCCATCCACCTCCCCTACCGGCCGTATACACTACTACAAGAATAAACATATATTCCCATCTATTAAAAACAACATAATATGAGTACAGTGCATTATTTTCTTAAAAAAAAAGAAGTAATTTATGCAACAATATTCTATTTCCAGATACAGACTACTGTATGTGGAAACATGTATGATTTCTGAATCATGTGAAAAGTGGCTTTAAGTATATTCTGCTGTATACTGTAGAAATGTGATAGAGTTCACATTGCAAATATTGTTTTGTATAATATATGTATTGAACATTTGTTAGATTTCATATCTGTAAAATCCATTGCGTAACGGGCGCTATAACCCAAATGCTGTCTGACCTCCCTGAGCCTTCTAAGCAAAACGATGGTGGCTCAGTGCTTAACCCCGTTGCCACGGCTGCTAGCCTTTTAGCCATGCAGCAAAAAAAAGGCTGTTGCCGTTAAGCTATGCTAGCCGTTAGCTGTTGACAATAAGTGCTAAAGCCGCTGGTCTTTTGAATACCCTACACTGTAGCAGGCTTTTGTTGTTACTTGAGCTTGGGGCTAGGTGTTAGCTGTTTAACATGCAGGCTGGTGGCATTAAGGGGCACGGCTGCCGGCGCTATTATTAATATAGAGCATAAGGCTGGTGATGCAGAGTGCTAAAGCTGCTAGCTGTGATGCCCAGGGAAATCCCTGCTGCTGACCTTTCACTGACAGGATTAAACCTGACACAGACACACACACATGGTAATGAGCGCTGGGAGGGAGAAGGGAAGGAGGAAAGGAGGAAGATAGAGAGGAGAACGGTGAAGGGAAACGCAAGAGAGAGAGAGTGATAGGGGAATTAGGGAAATAAAGGAGGTGGACTTTGGGGAAAGAAAGAAAGAAGAGCAGCTACAGAACATGTGGTTGCTGTAGGGGGAAAAGGAGAGAGGGGGAACGGGAAGAGCCGGTATGGCAGCACTGTATATAAGATTAACAAAAGAAGATGTCAGCATAGAGGACCAGAAGAGGGATGGATAAAAATAATGATGCGAGGAGATGAGAGAAAAAGGTCAAAGGCCAAGTGACCCACGAGGACAGGTGTGCAGATCTACAGGTGAATGTAGAAAGCGGAAGAGACAAGACATGCAATGATAAAAAAAAACACAAACAGAAAAGTAGCAAGTGGAAAAATAACGGGTCGAGAGAGGAGCGGGACTCAGGGTGGAGAGGAAGATCTGTATAGATAGAAGAGAAGAAGCGAGGAAGAGGAGTGAGGGTGAGAGGAGGAGAGGATAAGAGACAGCGAGCAGAGCACACAGCAATTCCCTCACAACAGTGTTGGTGAGGCTGTAATTTAACGCTCCGTCAGGTCGCAATCAGAGCTTGTGTGCGCATGCATGTGTGTGTTATATGTGTATGTGTGTGTGTGTGTGTGTGTGTGAGCAAGCTGGGGGGGGGGCAGTTAGACACACACCAGAGTCGGAGGGAGGATGTCTCATGTGGTGAGTTACTAAGATGACCCAAACGCAGAGTACAAGCAGGACAGGAAGATTTTTAAATAAAAGCGAGCTTTAATTCAGCTGACAAACTCCAGAACTAACAAAACAAGGAGGGGAACAAAGTACAAATGAAAACACACCAAAAACAAACTGAGAACAAAAACAAAAAACTACAAACCAGAGGGTGCGAGAGTCACGGGCAGGAGGAACACTAGGAACACGGAGGAACACTAGGAACACGGAGGACAAGGGACTGGGAAGACAAGTACGAACCAACAAGGACAGAGGGGAAACACACAGGCTTAAATAACAGACAAATTACACACAGGTGAAACAAATCAGGGCGGGGCAGACAATCAACCACAAGGCGGGAAAACAGACAAAGGAAGGAAGTAAACCCAGACAAGACACAGGAGGAGTGAATCACCAAAATAAAACAGGAAACACCAGAAATACATACAAATAAACCCCATCCAAAACCACAACAGTTCACCACAACAAGCTGGCACAGCCAGAACACAACATAGCCCCCCCCTCAAGGGACGGATCCCAGACGTTCCACAACCAGAACCGGGTGGGCGGAGGGGGACCCGGAGGAGGGACTCCAGGAACCCTGGGCACCGACCCTCTCAGGCGGACGGCCTGAGGGCAAAACCGGGACAGAGCCTGAGAACTCGGGCGGACGGCCCGGGGACAGAACCGGGACAGAGTCTGGGAACTCGGGCGGACGGCCCGGAGGCAGGGCAGAGTCCGAACCGAGAAACTCCGGCAAATGACCCGGGGGCAAGGCAGAGCCAGAGCCGGGAAACTCGGGCGGACGGCCCGGGGGCAAGGCAGAGCCAGAGCCGGGGAACCCGGGGTCCCGGAACCGCGGCCCAGCAGTCACAGGAACAAGGCTTTTGGGCTGAAACCCAGGCGAAACAGGAGGTGACGGTTGCGACCCAACCGGCGAACCAGACGGAACAGCAGGTGGCGGTTGCGGACCAACCGGCGAATCAGCCGGTGGTGGTTGCGGACCAACCGGCGAATCAGACGGTGGAGGTTGCGGCCCAACCGGAACAGCAGGTGACGGTTGCGACCCAACCGGAACAGCAGGTGGAGGTTGCGACCCAACCGGAACAGCAGGTGACGGTTGCGACCCAACCGGAACAGCAGGTGACGGTTGCGACCCAACCGGAACAGCAGGTGACGGTTGCGACCCAACCGGAACAGCAGGTGGAGGTTGCGGCCCAACCGGAACAGCAGGTGGAGGTTGCGACCCAACCGGAACAGCAGGTGGAGGTTGCGACCCAACCGGAACAGCAGGTGGCGGTTGCGGCCCAACCGGAACAGCAGGTGGCGGTTGCGACCCAACCGGAACAGCAGATGGCGATTGCGGCCCAACCGGTAAAGCAGGTGGCGGTTGCGACCCAACCGGAACAGCAGGTGGAGGTTGCGACCCAACCGGAACAGCAGGTGACGGTTGCGACCCAACCGGAACAGCAGGTGGAGGTTGCGGCCCAACCGGAACAGCAGGTGGAGGTTGCGACCCAACCGGAACAGCAGGTGGAGGTTGCGACCCAACCGGAACAGCAGGTGGCGGTTGCGGCCCAACCGGAACAGCAGGTGGAGGTTGCGACCCAACCGGAAAAGCAAGTGGAGGTTGCGGCCCAACCGGAACAGCAGGTGGCGGTTGCGACCCAACCGGAACAGCAGATGGCGGTTGCGGCCCAACCGGAACAGCAGATGGCGATTGCGGCCCAACCGGTAAAGCAGGTGGCGGTTGCGACCCAACTGGAACAGCAGGTGGAGGTTGCGACCCAACCGGAGCAGCAGGTGGCGGTTGCGGCCCAACCGAAACGGAGGTCGACCCGACCCCCGACAGGAGACGTGGAACGGAGGTCGACCTGACCCCCGACAGGAGACGTGGAGCGGAGGTCAGCCGGATCCCCGACAGGACACTTGGAACTGGAGTCGACCGGATCGCCGACAGAAGACGTAGAGCGGAGGTCGACCGGACCGCCGACAGGACACATGGAACAGAAGTCGACCGGACCGCCGATAGGACACGTGGAACAGGAGTCGACCGGACCGCCGACAGGACACGTTGAACAGGAGTCGACCGGACCGCCGACAGGACACGTGGAACCGGAGTCGACCGGACCGCCGACAGGACACGTGGAACAGGAGTCGACCGGACCGCCGACAGGACACGTGGAACAGGAGTCGACCGGATCGCCGACAGGACACGTGGAGCAGAGGTCTGTCGGACCTCCGACAGGACGCTTGGAGCAGGGGTCGGCCTGACCTCCGACAGGAAACTTGGAGCAGGGGTCGACCGGACCTCCGACAAGACGCTTGGAGCAGAGGTCTGTCGGACCTCCGACAGGATGCTTGGAGCAGGGGTCGGCCTGACCTCCGACAGGAAACTTGGAGCAGGGGTCGACCGGACCTCCGACAGGACGCGTGGAGCAGAGGTCGACCTGACCTCCGACAGGACGCTTGAAGCAGGGGTCGGCCTGACCTCCGACAGGAAACTTGGAGCAGAGGTCGGCCGGACCTCCGACACAGGAGTAGGCTTGGTTTTGGATGGAACACTGAGCAGCTTAGGAGAACGCCGCCTCCGAGACCCACGCTTCCTTCTAGGGGCTCCAACCCCTAGCAGGTCCAAGCTAGTGTCCTGTATATCAGCATGGCGAGCAGCAGACTGTAAACTTAGTGGACCTCCCAGGGCAAGGCGGGTTCCCAAGAACCGATCCGGGGCTGATGCTAGCCTAAAGCTAGCTGACTGCTGGGGCATGGGCCGGAAGCTCAGGAAGCCAACAGGCCGGGGCTGAGGCTGATGCTCGGACCGAATCCGGATGCCCAAATGGGCATAAAAGCTCTCTGCTGGGGTCATTATTTACGGGGTTGGTTCGTTCTCTCATGTGGTGAGTTACTAAGATGACCCAAACGCAGAGTACAAGCAGGACAGGAAGATTTTTAAATAAAAGCGAGCTTTAATTCAGCTGACAAACTCCAGAACTAACAAAACAAGGAGGGGAACAAAGTACAAATGAAAACACACCAAAAACAAACTGAGAACAAAAACAAAAAACTACAAACCAGAGGGTGCGAGAGTCACGGGCAGGAGGAACACTAGGAACACTAGGAACACTAGGAACACGGAGGAACACTAGGAACACGGAGGACAAGGGACTGGGAAGACAAGTACGAACCAACAAGGACAGAGGGGAAACACACAGGCTTAAATAACAGACAAATTACACACAGGTGAAACAAATCAGGGCGGGGCAGACAATCAACCACAAGGCGGGAAAACAGACAAAGGAAGGAAGTAAACCCAGACAAGACACAGGAGGAGTGAATCACCAAAATAAAACAGGAAACACCGGAAATACATACAAATAAACCCCATCCAAAACCACAACAGTTCACCACAACAAGCTGGCACAGCCAGAACACAACAGGATGGGATGGGGGAACACAAACAAATGAATAGATGAGCAGATGGAAGGGACTGGCAGGGCAGATCCCCGGGCTTTGTCAAGATTTTGTTTTCTCCCCTTCTCTGTTTGGAGACGTGTCGCTTTGGGACGGGAGACGGAGTCAGGTGAAAGAGTTAGAGGAGTAAAAGAAGAGGTGCAAGGAGAGGAGAGGAGAGGAGAGGCAAGACGGAGAAACCGAAAATGTTAACAGCCATACATCAGACCGGCGCAAATACTACTTTTACTCTACTTTGCAAAAAGACAAGGCCGCGCCCCATTTTGGGGAAAAGAAAATCAAAGATCCCATAGACTTCAATGCAATTTTGACATGTGTTTGGATTGTAATTTTGACAAGTGCGTATGCATTTATGTCTTGTTACACAACGTTTGTTTTATACACATGTCTAATAATTATTTTGTGACCTTGCCTGAACCTGCATACCACCTTAATAAATTATGGTTGATCGCTGCCATGCCCCTCCAGTCGTCCTCCCGTCCAACACAGTGGCCGGATTTTGCTTATCCAGACATCTATACATATTTGATTGAATCATGTTAGGCTAAGCATTGGCTGTAAATAACCAGCCTGTTAATAGGCAACTGTTAGATCCACAGGCTTAGATTTAATTGGAGACGACAGTCTAATGTTGCTATAACGTTAATGTATGATTGTATTGCTGCAGCAGCCTCCCACACACAAGCCAACATTAGCTAGCCATGCTAGTCACTGTCACCAGCATCACTTAGTGATTTACCACACTGACAGCGCTTCAACGATCTCCCGCCAGCCAGCTGCCACCTCATTATTTGTAGTGAAATGAGGAGGTATTGTATAGATAACTCTTCATTTCAACTTCACCAATCAGCCGCTCCTGGTCCATTTCGGTGATTTCAAGGTGATAAATAGCAACAGCTGGGTGTCTGACAAAAGCTCAGTTAAAAAACGGTGTACCACGTTGCACTGCGTTGCTCACGGCCAGGATATACCAATAAAAAAAGACATGGTTCTTAAGCAGTGTTGTTAATGACTTTGTGGAGCACAAGACCTGCAGGATAAACTTCTAAGGGGTGGTTTATTTTTGTTATTATGGATTGGGATCAAGGATTTAAATCTGTAGCACTTTAATTGATCACATATGTTGGAAAATGGAATGTGCACCTACTGAAATCTGTGTCTGTGCTAACATTTGGCCGCTGAGTCCAGGGCAGGCTGGTAAATTAGTGTTGATAAATATGGCACTCTCCGTGGTGCTGATCTAAGGCTGGTTTGCAGTATGGGAGTTGCATGATGAGACTCTCCATGGTGGCATAGCAATTGTCTACTTTGCAATTGTCCGGAGTGCTTGGGGCCGAAAAAAAGAAATTTGCACTTGGGCCAATCACAATTATGTTACACTGCTGATCATATGTGCCTCAAATTTCAGTGTGAAAGCCTTGGTCAACCCGCTACACACAACAGCTTTTCAGCATTTTCCATTTTCTCTCCTGTGACAGTGACTTTGTTTCCCCCAAGAGGGAGCGCAGCCTCGGTGCTGGTCTTCCTTTGAGCCATAAAGCCTCTCTATTTTATCTTTATTAGGACATGGCAGGTGAACAAATCGGAGATGAGTGTTTTGGGATTTGTTGTCGGTGTAACCAACTACACAGCTACTCTTCTTCATAGTGTTATTACTAATACCGGTTTGTTTAAAGTAAAGTTTGGAGACATGTTTCAACTTCTTCTGTTCTTCTGAGGGACATGGGATTGTTTTCCCCCAAAAGGAGGCGTGGTCGTGCCAGCCTATTCTGGATGACATATTGCCAGTCTGATGTATAGAGGCATGCAGAAGTAGTGAATGGAGAAGTAGGGGAAATATATAAGGAGTTAAGGAGAGGAGTGAAGGAAGAGTGAAGACTGGAGAGGAAATTCAAGAGGATCAAAGCAAAGATGGGAGAGGGAAGTGGAGAGGAGGTGATGAGAGGAGGAGGAGGGCATTGGGAGAGGAGAGGGGAGGGGAGTCAAGGAGAAAGAGGGTTAAGGGAGGTGAGGATTGGAGAAAATAGAGGATGAGATGGGACAGTAATGGAGAAGAGAAGAAAGAGAAAAGAGGAAATTTCAGAGGAGAGGAGAGGAGAGGGAGAGACGATGGGATTAGAGGAGGGCTGGAAAGAGAAGAGGGAAGAGAGCCATGAGGGAGGGGAAAGGGGACAAAAATGAGTTTCTTTTTCATCCAGAGTAGAATAATCCTCAAAAACTGCAGAGATAAAGGGAGTTCAAAGGACTAGTTAGAATTGAAAAAAGGGAAAGGAAGCCTTTCCTTGCATCTGAGCTCAGAACACTGAGGAAGAGCAAAGTGTCCATTTCTCACATCTGAATGTGGTGTTAGATGTCTGTTAGCTTACAGATAGCAACCACAACCAGAAGAAAGGAAGCGATGTGATCAAGCTTGTTAATTAATGAATAACCAATTGATTTCCACACATAATTACTTGTATTACAGTTTGTCTCTCTCACTTTGGCTCAAACCTTCAATGAGCTTTTATTTGTTTCAAAACAATAAACTCAAATCTCCGAACAATTAGTTTGTTGTTCACAGCAGATTTGAATTTCTCATTCATTCAAGCAAAATGCACAGTCGGTACATTTGTCAACAATTTGCACAAATAACCACATGCAGGTCTTGCTGATGAAAACTGATGAGTTGAATCTCAGTGAAATTGTCTTCCTCTTCACAACTTCTAAACAGTCTTCCATCATTTGAGCCGTCACATGCAAAATTATCTATTCAGTTATCAAACAGACATACATCTATATTACATAAACATTTATGACATGGTGTTAAGTACTGTGAGGAGGTACAATTAGTTGTTTTTTACTGAGCTACCGCAGGCTTTTTCATTGTTGTGGGTCATTTTGTGGCAATTTTCTGTTCACTATATATGACTTTACATGAAAGCTCAAAGATGAATTTTCTGTTTACAGTACATGTAACACATTGCTGTACGAATATATTTTACGGTTACTGTATACATACACATTTGCATATAATTTTTTTGTGTATATAGTATTGTACAGTACTACAGTTGAAATCAGAATCTAAAAAGCTCAATGCGATAAACAATCCCATTCTGCTATACAAACTTGAGATTGTTGTATAGTACAATAAATAGCCGTGTTTCCATTCACATATTTTTATGCGCATTTTGAAGTATTGCATGATAAAACTTCCTCAGTTGTGAAAAACAGTTTTTACGCTTGCTTGAGGTGGTTTTTGCCTTTGTCAAACAACAGTTGATGCCACTAAATGGGATATGGAAAAGCCTATGCCGAATAAATTCTGACATCTAAAACATTTACTGTAACTCACATGACTGATCAGTTGTTTCTGCTCTCGGCATCTTCTCGGATATTCCCATAATTTCCTCCTCATGGCTCTGTTGGCCAATCACAGGTCATTTCAGAGAGAGCGTTCCTATTGGCTGTGCTCGGGCTGCTGGGCGGTGCTTGGTATTTCCTCAACTTATCTCAACATGGGTCACAAACTTTCTCATTTTACAGCGAAACAGTACACTACAAGATGATTCTGGAAACATTTGAGGCGAGAAATAGACATTACTGTAACAGAATATTAATTCATATTTGATCAGCACTGCCTAGTTTGACCGTTTGATCAGAGTTTGCGAGTGATTGACAGCTGCTCAGAGACGGCAAGGCTCCAGCTCGGCTCTGATTGGTTGTTTTACTCCTGTCTGTAAGATCTTGCAGATGCCATTAGGAGCACCGGAGGACACAGAAGGCACATTTTTTTCAGATTACCTTTCTCATGCATTACTGTCAATATATAGTGACCATTTTATAAAAATAACTTTTTTAAATCATATTTGCTCCAATTCTACCTACTGCAGCTTTAAGTGTTCACATAGCTGCAGGCATCATGTTTGACAAAGAGGCAGTAGAAATGAAATTATGTGTTTAGGTGGAGGATAACGGGGTATCTTGCCAATTCGACAAACAGGTAGGTAGGTAGGTAGGTAGTTCGGTAGGTAGGTAGATTGATAGAACAGAACACCTATAACACAAATCCATTCACTGTATGAACTTAACTCTTCATTTGTAAAACATCTTTGAGTTTTGAATGACATTCGACACATCAACCACACTAACGCTGCACTAAGACAGAGAGACACAACAAACACGCACACACGCGCACACACACTCATACACACATACACACGCATTCTAATCTAAATGATTTATTTATATCCACATCATGACCAGAATTGGGAAACACATTAATATTAGAGATGCAGTCAGAAGTCTAACCCTGCAGTTACAAATGTGTTCACAAAAACAAAAAACAGAAAGGCTGGCTGCCAATAAAAGCAGACTTTTAAATGTTTTTTTACCAGCTTTTTAAATTTGTTTACCAATAAGTGGATGCATAATTAGGATGATAAATCTGTAAATGATTGTAGACAGTTAACATCTGGCCAGCTGCTTGACAGATGGAAGCACAGGCAGAGAGACGGACAGACTTCTTAGTATTGAATCCATTTTTTGGGCTTGTTTCAGTAAAGGCTGAAGGCTGTTCGCTGCCCTGTAAACACCATGCTTAATTCCACACCACATTTAGGCAAAGACATAAAACTGCCAAGCGCACATATTGATTGCTTGGAAATGTCACATAAAGCGATATTATGCATAAGGGAAGCAAACACTTTGTGCTGCGGGGTTCGTCCTAAATTGCTTTTAGTTTGAAGAAAACACTTAGGACCTCATTCCGTCCAATTTGCTTGATACACTCTACAGCATAAAAACTACATCAAAGTAGAGCAAATTCAACTATTTGTCTGCGATAATGTTTATTAAAGATCATTTGAGCAAATATTTTGCCATTTCGTCATGATACTATATTTTCTCTCTCTCTCGCTCTCTTTCTCTCTCTCTCTCTCTCTCTCTTCCTCTAATCTCCTTTGACAACATTAATTGAAATATTGTGTGTCGGATATGCCCGTGTGTGTCTCTCAAACTGTTTCCTTGCCAGCTCTGGGGGTGTTCTGCTATTATTTTCAGCCTAGGGGCACACTTTGTCGTGTTGGTGAAGTTATCATTGTTGTATCAATAAATTAAGAACCTGAGCACACTGGATTTCCCACGGTGCATATCATGCACATACACAGACACATTTGTAGAAATGCAGGCGCCAGACTAAAACGGCAATTGATCAAATCTTCAAAAACAACAACATTGCATGTGCACAGCATGTGT
Organism: Sebastes fasciatus; assembly: GCF_043250625.1. Taxonomy (NCBI): domain Eukaryota; kingdom Metazoa; phylum Chordata; class Actinopteri; order Perciformes; family Sebastidae; genus Sebastes; species Sebastes fasciatus. The sequence continues at coordinate 16,890,321 of NC_133801.1, forward strand.
TAATATTTGCATGTGAAAATATGAATATGCACATATAGCACCATAAATGAATGGTGAAAAGGGTCTTTGTGCTCCTAAAGCTTCAGGGTCTGACTGGAACAGTTACATGTGGTTTTATTGTGTCAAGGAGAGGCTTCAAGACAAGATGTGTCATTTCATACATAATAAACAGATTTGACACTGAATGACACATGCAGATTTCTGCCTTGAGCATTAAACAGTGTCTCAGAAAGAGAGGGAGAGTATGGGATAGAGATACAGTAAAGAGAGCAAGATGAGATAGACACTTCCACAGTCATTTCATCTATTACAATTTCCTCTCCCACGGGAACAGGTGCTATATTACCATCAGGTTTGCTGACTTCTCTCCCCCTCTTTCTCATTACCATTTACAGAGGAAATTGATTGATCTCTGCCAACATGCAATAGCAGATAATTTATCATATATGTATATATAGTGTATGATGTACAATATGTGAAGTCTGCTAAATATCCTGTACACAAAGGAAAGAATAAGCTTTTTGTACATGCACTCACTCAGATAGGTACTGTAACATGCTGCCACACACACACACATGCGCTCAAATGGCCACAACAATAACAAATGTATACAAGAGCCCCACAGTGAATTAATCATCATGGCATATAGCTGTGGTGTACACAGACTGCCCCGTCCCAGCTTCGAAAACACAGTGACTAATCACACACTGGCTTTTCACATAGCTCATTTTTCATGCTAAAGAGAGACTCAGCAGTGTGATACTGAAGTCCAAATAAACAGCACGTTCAGAGAACAGAGAACACACTGAGATATCCTCCAACCAAACAACAACAGTGATGATGTGATTTATTCTTTGGGATTTTACAGTCAGATTATTATAATTGAGGTCTGCTGGATGTTTTTTTTATGCTTCTTTCTCATTTGTTTTGAGCTGTTTCTTTATGGATTGTCCTCAAGATGAGAGTTGACACTTTCACTATCACTATAGGGTCGACATCACAGATATGTGATGTGTAGTCAGTTGAGATGAAATGGTATGAACATTTCATATCATGATTAAAAATGGTAATACTAACCGCCGCAATTTTTTTGTATACATCATCTGAATGCTGAGAACCTGAAGATTAATTTGAGACGAAGCTCAGCACTGTGTGTGAAGTTGTTCTAGTCATTAATAAGAAATAGAAATTAATTCATAAATAAATTAGTTGATTAATTAAAATGAATAGTAAAAAGTGTATCAGGGCTTAGAACATTATAATACAAGTATATGATGGCAATTCCCATGCTCTATTATGTCTCGTAAATTGTTGCAACAATTTTTGGGTTGATGCCATTTGATACACCGATTTGGTGCTAAATTTAACAATTTTTTACCGCAAGAGAAGTGAGAAAATTAACAATAATTCCTCCAAAAAACCACATTAAGACAGCAAGACCTTGAGGAACACCACGGAAAAAGCCATGCTGTGATTTGGTTTCAAAAACCTTTGACATTTGGAGATTTCTGCAAGAATTGCATTTTTCTGCTATTAAATGGCGAGCATTTCTGTTCTGGAAACTGCTCATAAACCCCCCTTATTATCAATCTACCTAAGAGCCATCCATCCTCTGGATGCCCTAGGTCTGTAGTTTATGGCTGTAAAGTTTCATGAGGCTGTGATTATCCTAGAGGTCACAGCAGGTCATTTTAGTGAGGTCACATTTCAAGGAATGGTCTCACTACAATGAAATGGCTTCTATGGGGACTAACATCATCACACATGAATACAATTGGGCTCATTGAATCCACATGAGTCTCAGCTTTACAGTGATACCCAATGTATGTATTTCCAAGACTGTTTAGGGACCCCAGTATGCAGAAATATTGAAATACACCATTTTAGTATAGGCGAAAATAGCACACTTGTACTGTATGCAAAATGCAAGTGGGCATGTCTGTAAAGGGGAGACTCGTGGGTACCCATAGAACCCATTTTCATTCACATGTCTTGAGGTCAGAGGTCAAGGGACCCCTTTGAAATCGCCATGCCAGTGTTTCCTCGTCAAAATGTACCAAAACTTCATAGCGTTATTTAGCGTTCTTCCCAACAAGCTAGCATGATATGCTTGGTACCAATGGATTCCTTAGTTTTCTAGTTTCACATAATATCAGTATCATCATCGTTTGGTTAAAGGTAGTGTTGTATTCCCTGTTAAAGCAGCTCTGTATCCTGAGACAGCTCCTCCCTCCACCCACTCCTCGGTGCAGAAAGAGGTATTTGAAATGTCAGTGGGAAGACGAGGTCAGTCAGAGAGGGAGTGCTGTTTCAGGTACAGCAGCTCTAACCCGGCCAACTCCACTGGAGCACATGAGTAATGAGAGTATCCAGAGGAGGCAGGAGAGAGGAATCATGGAGAGGAAAGAAGAGGAGAGGAGAGGGTTTGTTTATTGCTGTAAAAACTTAGAAACACAGTAAAGTGGAACAGGGGCCAGAACTCTACAGGACTCTGGCCCATCTTCCTACCCTGCCCTCCAGGTTCTACTGTAAGATACTGCTGATATGCCAGTACCACGGCTACCACCGCCACCACTCTGCCCCGCTGAGGCTGGGGGGGGGGCTCTGTGTGGGCTCCTCAGACAGACAGGGCAGAGAGTGCAGACCCCCAGGGGGGCTGAAGAAAAATGTCTGACTCACTGCACAAACACACACACACAAAAAAGACACTAGAGGAAAAAGTAGAGTGGCAGGAGAAGATAACGATCACAGCAGGCGACGGTAGTCGTGGTAGACGGTATTAATCAATAAAAGGATGCATTAGTGGAGTGCAAACCTGCACGACAAAATAATAGTCCCAAGTCAACTGTTAATCACCTGTTAATAGAAGCCTATAAAAGTGCCAAGACGAATTAGTCAAAACGGACATCCGTTAAGCAGGGATGTGTCTTTTTGAGTAGGAATTACTGTACGACCAAGCCAGAGCCTTAGGGAATACACAAATCAATAACAAAGAGTCGGCTTGAAAAGCTAAGTACTGCGAGTGTTCCACTAAAACTAAAAATACAAGCTGACAAAGTGGAATATCCTGTATATAAATAAGCAGCAGAGTAGTAATACATTGCATAACAAAGACATCATGAATAGTGATTCACTAATACAATAGTTATCAGAGCAGCTGTGCGAATGGAGCTCACCTGTTGATGGAAGTGCTGGCCTCTGTCAATGAAAAATGGATCAGCTGTTGACAACAACTTCCAAAACTATTTCCAGAGGAAAACAACATCTCTGCACGCATTCAAATATAATCCGAGTATCTGGATGCAAAGCCATATTTCGTAGACCAATAATGAACTGTGCAACCCGGTTTGTGTTGACTCTGTACCCTCTAGTGCACCCCTCTGTTTTCAGTGCAAGCAATGTGACGGAAAGCCATGGAAATTACAGAACAGAGCAGGCACACACAGGACCAAATCTGCTTTGCCCCCGGAAAATTACTTCTTTACCGGCCCAAGGTCACCGAGCTTGATCTGCACAGTGGACAAAATCTTTCAAATCTTTCAATCAAAAGATTGGCTAGTGGTGTGAAAAGACCGCTTGGCTGCGTGTCTAGAGATTTGAGGTCTCACCTATTTATTACAGCGAGCAACGTGCGCGGTTCACAGCAGCAACAGACAGTGAAAATGTTCTTTTGACAGTATATTGACATCATACCAGCAACATTACTGCAGTTTCAATGTCCATATCTGTAGAATATGTCACAGACAAAAAAAAGTACACTTCCTGTCTTCATTTTAAAGTAAAAGCCTTAAAAGCGTAAAAAGTGAAAGTGTTTTTTTTTGTGGAAAGAATCAATTCATCCGTTAACACAATGCTTTTATTCCGAAATATTTGCAAGAAAGGGTTGTGAAAAAGCAATTACTTACAGGTCTCCATAAATTAATAGAGTACTGACCTTTAATTTTGTAAACACAGTAGTCATAGTAGAAACCCCAGGTCTGCTATAATTATGACATACTAATAAGTTAAAAGAACATCAGGTGAAGGGCAGTATTTTTCTTATGTGCTCTCTGTCTGTAAACAAAAATTACGTGATTTCTTCTCGGGTAGAACTCTTCACTTTTCGGACCGCTCATTAATGATGGATGGCAAGAAAATCATCGTGGAGGTAGAGAAACACACAGAGCTGTATAATCTTAACCCTATTCTGTCTTGAATAAATATGAATCACATTTATAATGAAGTTATGAAAGGCAAATTTTATGTAGAAAGGAAGGGCTGGCAGCAGCAGCAGAAACGCTGCTGGTGTGGACACCACAGATGTGAGAGACGCTGCAGTTCAGCGAGGCAGCCGTCACGTGCTGCTCATGTGGCCTCTGTGGCCTGGCCGTTAGATACAGTGTGATGCTTCAGGCCTGAGAAAAAGGGGATGACATTCAAACTGAGAATTCACATTAACATTGTTGGTTTGGCCCCGGAATCGCCAGAAGCAATAAAATGGCCCATGTCACCTTTGCTGTCATTCCATTATAGTTCGAATTGAGGTTAAGTGTCCCGTTGAAGGTGACACCGCAGAGCAGTGAAATGTGTCTCATAGTCACCATTCTCCCATGATTACATTTCTCTAACTCCAGCAACAGCAGCCCCATCATGACTCTGCATCATCAGTTACTGCACTGCATACCAAGGCTGCACGGTGAGGTGAGAACTGATTAGGACCAGGATACAGTTATAGAACTCACAGCTTTGTTTTTTTCTCACAGGAGAAAATGTCATGGGACACTGGAGAGAGTCAGTCAGGCATTCTGCTCCATGCATACGCTTAATTGACTCAAGCAGCAGATCAGCACATTGTGTGGGCACCACTTTTATAAATGTGTATGGATTGTGGATATTCTATAAAGAACAATCACATTTTGTGTGTGTATGTGCACATATGTAAGCAGATAAATGAGCATTGCAGTGATCCGTCTTCCCTAGTGCTCTATCAGTAATACATTTGTTACTGCATAGATTATATAGAATGCTGTGTCTTCTGCTCTGTTTTATCAATAATTGAAATTGTGTTTAACGCTGGGCACCATGGCCATACTTTATTGTCACAGTAAATCATAATTTGATTACGGTTCCCCAACACTGTCCCTTTTCTAAAGCTAATTCTTCTGCAGTTATGACTTATTATACCCTGATGAGTAGTGCAAAGGAATTGGAGTCTGTACCCATAACTCTTTTGAATCTTTGTTACAGAGGAGCTAGTCTTGCATAGCCAGACCTATCTGCACAGCGTTTTGTCAGAGGCGCTAAAGAAAGGTCTGGTTCCACACGTTACTTCGGTTCTTCCGTTTTCACAGGAAACAAAAAAAATCTTGATTAGGTTTAGGAAAAGATCATCTTGGTTAGGTTTAGGCAACAAATCTACGTAGTTAGGATTAGGAAAAGATCGTGGTTTGGGTTAACATAACTCCGGAAGTGGTGTAACTTAAGTACCGACGTTATGTGACAAATAAATTAAGGAATTAAAGTTGACTTCTGGTTCAGGACACAAACACCAGTCTCGTAATCGAAAGTCTGGTGTTTTTTGACCCGACCATCCACCCCAACCTCCTCCCTTTTGTCATGCTATATACTTCATGATTACGTGGATTGCATACAGATTGATTTCGTGAAATATATATGAATCAGTGCATTACTTTGCGTAGGTATGCTGTAGCTACAAATGTTCCATGAGAACAGTATGCAGCGATTATGACCTTGCAAATTAGATAGCGCAGATAATAGGAGGACTGCCACATGAGACACATGGCCAACTTACTGTATACCCCCAGTCTACATCCAGTGAGTCAGACTACATACAGAGGAACACATTAGCCTGGTGGCTGCTGGGTGAAGATCAACAAAAGATACAACAAAACGATTGGAGCGTGCCATTTAATTAGAGAAACAGGTCTTGATGTAACAGGATACACAAAGGTCATGTATACGCACACACACACACACACACACACACAGACATACATCTAGATTAGTTGAAGCAATATCAATATCAGTAGTGTGAAGTATTGTGAAGTATTCAAAATGAACAACCCCATGGTTGTATGTGATGATTAAGAAGGGAAATCTTTGCATATATATATATACCTTTGTGCAGCGCTGATGGCAGCTGGGGTGCCATGTGGGCGGTCCGACACTCACTCTCAGTCTCCCACTGAGACTCGGTGCAGGGTGAATAATGTAAAAATATCACTTATTTGCATCCACATTGGCAAGTGCTATTAATAAATGTAGTGGTATTCTTATCTGAAACCAGAATCGGGCCCACATTCCCATGAATAAAAGCCTCAATGCTTGTGTCCATTCACTGATGAATATATAAAACAACATACTGTGTACATACGTTTGCAAAACAAGCATACTTAGAATATATAGTCACTTTTTCAGTGTCAGAGGCATGATTTAAGCCTGTAGCTTTTATAAAATAAACTAAGATCCTAAATTGGATAGAGAGCTTTCATGGCCTCAATGTGAAATTGACAAGACAGACGGAGAGGTGACAGGAATTAGAGGAGGAAAGAAAGGGAAGACAGCAAAGCAGAAAGCAATAGCAATTAATGGAGAAGTTGTCAGACATGTTTATTCTCATTAGGCACAGCTAATCAATCTTCCTCCACCTGATAGATATTACCCTCATAAACATCTGAATGCTCAGCAGCACTACATGAAAGCCATCCATCTTTCTTTAAGACCCATCTATCTCCATCTTCACCAGCCCGCTGCACATCAGACATAACTACATAGTTATAGGCAAAGAATGGGAATGGGTTGAGGGGGCATTCCCATTAAAATCCTTTTGCTTGAATGGTCCGTTGGCAGGTACACTGGAAAAAAAAGCTTCCACAGAAATGTTTTTAATGCTTTCGTGGAAATCCATGAGCTTCATGGATGAAATAGGGTTACTGCTTTATATAGCACCATTAGCGCCATGAGCTATGCCTGGGCCCTCGGTGTTTCCATGTACAGTTTATGGACCAGATTTTAGTCCTGTTGAGTCTTTTTAATCGAAATTCAAAATGGATGTATATTATTTAAAAAGTTACTGTTTGTCTATTTCACTCTATTTCCTGTTGTTTAACATTGTTATATTCAAAGTGTCAATATGTTATCCAAATGTAAAGAACAGAGTAGGCCCCCCCAGATTTTTGACTGTACTCCTGAATTGATTGACAGATTTTTAGCCCTGCTAGCACCACGGCTTTAGTGATTGCCATGAAAGTTTGTACCGACATGCCTGGTCCCCAGAGGATGAATCTTAATGACTTTGTTGATCCCCCTAACTTTTCATCTAATGTCACCGGCTGGCCAAAGTATCCATCTATCCTATGAAATATCTCAATATCTACTAGATGGATTGACACACAATTTGGTACAGACATTTCTGTTACGGTGTTACACTATAAACAAGCACATAAAGACAGAAAGAAAGACGTAATGCCAAAGTGCATGGTGCCCAGATGATAAATCCCAATGACTTGATCCCCTGACTCTTCCTTTTTAGCGCCACCATGAGGTTGACATTTGTAGCTTTGGTTAAAACAGATGAATTGCATACAAGTTTGGTACTCACTTTCATGTCACCCTCAGAATGAACTGTGACAACTTTGGTGATCCCTTAACTTTTAATCTAGCGCCAAAGGTCAATACTTTTGTTTAAGACCATATACTGTACCTGCAAAACGAATGACATCCCCTTCAGCCTCATGGCCTTTACACTCCGGGGGCATGACGAATAAATGACACGAAAAAGCTCAATATAAATGTATGTCCAGTGCTTTTATTGTGAAAGGTATGAGCGGAAGGAGTATATCTGGTATGCACTGCCTTTGTCAAGGTTGAAAGCGTTTTTTCATCTTGGTTCAGACTAGCCTCCGTGTTGGGTTTTCATAGGCACAACTCAACCCGTTCCGCACAATGTAAAAAGTGAAAAATCAACTTTGTTCTGAAAAAAAGTTTGTCGCTTTTTTGCCGCATAATATTCACATTCTGTGTGAAAGTAATTATGAAAAAAGCAACAGTTCTAAGAAATATATTGACATGCCATTTAATCGCACTAAAAAAAGTTTAAAGGCCTTCAGTTGTACTTCGTGTTCAGTTCAAAATACAACACGAAAAAGTCCAAGGGGGATGCCAAAACTTGTATCACTGTAAAAACCATGGATGTGTTATAGAACTGGATACCCGTTCCCAAGAGGCAGTCCAGTGAGAATTGCTAAGCTGGCACATATGCCAAAAGAGTTTCTAATGTCTGGGTTACTTCCGGAGTTATGTAGCCCAATGAATATGTGCAGTAGTGTTAATCCCATCATGCCTCTGGGCCGGCCGGGCCAATGAACCAATGAGAACGAGCGAACTGTGAAAACAATGACTTTTCTAGGCTTTGGAAAAGTTTTACAAAGATTAAACCCCCTTAAAAATATACAACAAAAGGGTAATAATTGACCATGTTTATAGCTGGAGGTGTCCTGTCAACAGTTTTACAGACATCTCTTTTACAATGGTGGTCTAAAGGGAAATGCATTTGGCCTTTGCCATTGGAAAAAAATGGAAGCAAGGCTGAGCGGTGGCTGCGTATCCAGTTCTATAATACATCCATGGTAAAAATGCACAAAATGACTGGGGCATTAAATAAATCATAATGCAGTGCATTGTTAAATTAATATTTAGTGTTTTATAGATTAAAAAATCAGCATGTGCCAACTTGCTGAGCAGTATGTGGTGCCTGATATGAAGCACATCACAACTGTAAACTCCAGCTTTGCACCCCTACCAGGTACTTTCACTCAAGTGATATACTTTTCACAGGATTTGCTGCCAGTTACCAGAGCTATTCCCTGAAAAGAATAAGGAACCTATTGAAAACTATCAGCCTCAATTACTAATGATGGATTATGGTTTCGTATGTGCAAGGCTAGCTGTCAGGGGGATATGGGATAGAGTTTCAAATAGACTACTATGCTTTGTGTGTATACCTACTGTGGCTTTGAATCCAAGAATGACTGTGCTGATCAGTCTTTGGATGGAACAGGTAGCATTAGGTATTGTTTCTATTCACTCAATAGAGTACAATAGAGCTGAGTCCCAGACTTCTTAATATAAAAGAAAAATAGGACATTAGGAGAGTCAGATATAAGTGCCCTTTGTGGAGTGGAGTAAATGGAAATGAGCAAGTGAGCAAGACTGATGCTGTCAGAACAAAGTGGCCTGTGGATGAGGTTGTCATTGGGTTGACTACATATTGCTCTTTTCAGAAAATAAATGCTTTTGCCAAAGGACGAATATCTCTCACAGCAGCAGTATTGTATATTTTGGCATTTGCCATGCCCTGTAAGTGTAGCAGAATGTGAACCATTCATGTGTACAGTAGTGTAGCTACAGTTTTCCCTCTTATATTTCACATCTGCTTTAAAAGAAGGACTTCTGTAATGGAGTAAGATAGCCCAAACCACAGCTGGGTGCATAAAAGAGCTATAATTCAAGATGACTATATGTTCAGTGATGCAGGAGGAGATAATTATGCGAGTAACCAGGGTGCTATTAGTTCTAAAAGGGTAGATTAGAGTAAAGGCTGTCCTGCAGATGACATTGTACTTGTCATTATACAGACAGTGGTCATATCCCTTCTTCTGAAACACCTGTTTTTTTGTACTTCAATACAGAGTCTGTTTAACTGACACTGTAGATGTGTGGAAGATAGAAAGAAACCTAGTCGGATTGTTTTTCTGCTCATTGACAAAAATATGCTTCCCATAAAAATCAGATTGTCAAAAATGTTGTAGTGAATTACTATATGTGCTTGCTGTGTGTTTTTTATCTTTACCAAGGAGCTGTAGTGTAAAAATCTATTTTTTTTCTTCTATTTTTCATGTTATTGATTCATTTTTCAATTCACCACAAGGCAATTTATATTACGAGCCAAGGTTGCTTGTGCAATGTTACATGTGGATGCATACATGCAAACACAAGTGTACAGTTCACACACATGCAGTGTCAATCGGTTTGCCCTTGCTCTCTTTTTAATCTCCTATTATTCTGTTGCTGAAATATCAACCCTTAATGAAGTCATCCTTGAGGCTCTCTCGTTTCATTACTGTAATTTAAACCACAATTATTGATTAATTAAGGAGTACAACATTTTAGTTCAGGGGGGTGGACACAATGTCACGGACACCTGTCTAATCTAATGTAATGCAATCCAATTCAACAGCCCTGAAACAAAGACTTGACGCTTATTATGTGAAATTGTTGTTGACGCTGTGCCAGAGAGATGTTGGCTCAGCTCTTTGGTAATTTCTGAGGTTGCAGTTTGTGAAGATGTATTGGGTTACATTACACTGCAAGACATCGTGAGGTGTGTCTTGTTGTGTTTGGTCTGACCAAGGCTTGGTGGAGGAACTTTCTCAACTGTTTAGAGGAAAAAGACAATAAATATAATCTTTGGTTCCCCATTGACGTGCTAAATCATCCAAAATCCTAAATGAGGTGAGGGACTTTCGAGCAACGGCAGGACCGTCAAGGACCAGGAAAGACTGAACAGGCACAAGAGTGTTGCACATCACTGATCTGTCTCTGGAGAGCACTGGAGGCACTTCCATCACGGCAACTGTCTCGACAAAGCCTGGCAGTCGGCGCGCTCCGGCGGGTCTGCAGTCCCAATGTCAGTGCTGAATTGACTTGTTGTCTCAGAGTTTTAAAAAAAGTGGTTGAGGAGCAAGGATGTTTGCTGTTTTGCCAAACTGGTGGCCAGATACTTTTCCAGTTACTTAAAGCTGCAGTGGGTAGAAATGGAGCAAATATGATTTTAAAAAGTTATTTTCATAAAACGGTCAATATATCCTGACAGTAGTACATGAGAAAACAAGAAAATCATGTGCCTCTGTGGCATCTGCAAGATTTCACAGACCCGAGGAAAACAACCAATCAGTGCCGAGCTGGATTCTTGACGTCTCTGAGCAGCTGTCAATCACTTGCAAACTCCAATCAAACGGTCAAACAAAGCAGCGCTGATCAAATATGAATCAATATTCTGTTACTGTAATGCGTATTTCTGGTCTGAAATGTTTTCAGAAACATCTTGTAGTGTACTGTTAAGCTTTAAAATTAGAAAGTTTGTGACCCGGCAGCCATGTTGAGATCAGTTGAGGAAATACCAAGCGCCACCCACCAGCCATGAGCAAACTTTGTAATTTCATATAACTAAACAGTACACAGTGTCTAGTGTGTCAAGTGTAGTTTTTCATCAAATTTGTATGGGTCATTGATACTCACAGTTGGATTTTAAGTATTCCTTCATTTGTTTCCCTTGTTTGCTACAGACTGGTGGTTTGACAGAAATATCCTGGTAATCTGTGATTAATCAGTGTAAGAACTCTGTTTTCATTAAACCAAAGATGAAACGATTCACCACAGATTTATTCAGTGGAGAAGTGGTGATGAAGCCCGGCCAAGATGCTTATCAGGAGCTCCTGTACCCTGGTAGGAGAGGCTCTTCAGCTCTGATCAACATGCTAATAAACCAATCAGGTTCTCATTTGGTGCTAATCAGCCAATCAAACTATTTGTTCCTGTCTCCCTTTTCATGCTGGGATCATGCCTGGCAGAAGGATGATTAATGGGAACTAAGGGGTTTTGTGTGTGTGTGTGTGTGTGTGTGTGTGTGTGTGTGTGTGTGTGTGTGTGTGTGTGTTCATCATGAGAACTTAAATGGGGAGTTGATGCTGAAATATAAGTAACAATAAAGCACTTCCGGTTCCCTTGTCTGGAAATAAATGGGTTTTTTAATGGGTTTTTAGTTAGATGCCTAAAATAAGGTCTGTGGTTAACACAAGCTTAAGAGATTTTGACATTTTGTTCTATGAAAATACATCAATAAATACCTCACTCATGAATTTTGAAGCCTTTTTTGTGTCTTAAAAAGGCGGTTGCTAACAAGTGGCTAAATGAGACTACTAAACGCCATCATGCCGAATCATCTGCCTTTACAGTCTCGTTGTTGATACTTGCACTAATGAGACCGTGGTGTAGTTCGTTTATAGCCTACCATTAGCTTTTTACTTCTGCCGATTGCATTCACACTTCAAAAATCATGAAAGTGGTGTTCATTTGTGAAGATTATTTTACAGAACAAAAAGTGTAAGTATCATAAACTTTTTTTTGCCACAGAGTTTATTTTCTGTAATAATCCAAAATCCAATGGAAAAATCCCCTTGGCTTTTTGTTGAGGAAACCCAGGGCGATCCTAACTCTCTGGTTAGCCTATACAAAACCACGTCATCCCTGCACCACTTTATTTGAGATGTATGGGACGTAAGTGAAGACAGAAAGGAGAGAATGGTAAGATAAGATCGGATATGCCATGAAAATACTGTGGGTAAGCGCACACCGCCATCCATCTCTTGAGTTAACAACCCATAGATACATTTTACCGTAATAGCAGAGAGGGAGGTGGAGCTTCAACATTCGAAAGAAATTTATTCTAACTTGATATTCTTCATGATCAGATTAGCCAGGTCACACTTGTCGTTTTGTATCTCCTTTTGGTTGTTTTGTGACTCTTGGCACCAATCAGATTCCAGGGATGGACTCCCCGCCCCTGTACCTGTGTGCATCTCTTTCACTCAGGCCTTGTACAACTCATTTCCTTAACAGAGTTAATCACTATTAGCTTTCCCATCAGACCCCCCCAGAGTCATTAGTGGTCCATTAAAGTCACCCAGCACTGGGAGACTGTTTGTAGGCCCCATGATGCTCCCTCAGCAGCCACCAATCATCCCCTGTTGGAAGCTCAGAGTGTTTCTCCTGAAACTGTCCCAAACAACTTATTCCGTGTAAGCCCTGGCGCTGATTCATATCCTGTAATCTTGGCGCACCAGTTCCACCAGCGGCCCCAAGGTGATGCTGGCTGGCCCCAGCAGTAACATCCAGCTGCAGCCCCTAAGGCAGTTGTTCTCCATTTGGACAAGTGCTGAATGGAGTGTACATCCAATACCAGACCATATCTGGTAAACAATGCTAGTGTCAATTAATCAAGGTGTTGGCTCAGTAGGTAAACATGTCTGACTTCATGAAGAGAGAGAGATCACCCCTGCCTGATTGCATTAAGCCCCTAAATGACCTTCGTCTAACTTTTAGGTCCCTCCAGAGGGAATGTTTTTTGAGGAAACATGGGCTGAAATCTTAAAAGTCCACCATAAATGGTGGTATTAAACCCAGTCAAAACTCTTTTCCTGTAATAAAGCAAAACAACCGTGAAGCCCAACCACTCTAAACACCCAGCAAATTACAAAAGAGAGATGCAGGTCTCTTAGGCTGCCTGCTTTGGAAAGGATTCTGTAATTGGTGCACCATAAGGCCACAAATGTTGATTTCTTGATAAAGGAAAGGGAAGTGGAGCCGAGCAATGTTTTGATTAAATCGTTAATCAAATACACATCAGCGATGTCTGTCAGACAGGTAATGAAATGTTTAGCAACATTATATATATATAACTGCAAGTCAAGGAGAAAGCCATTAAAATATCCTTCGTTGGCATCATTATTTCATACATCTGCTAAAAGAGACTAAATGTTTAATGTCCATCACCTTGAACATTAAATCACTTGACTGTGGCAAGACATACTGTATTTCAGCCTTTGAGATAAAAACCTCCCGTGGACAACTTGACAAGTTGAAACACTGGGACTTTGTGGACCCATCATTAGTATCCTTCTCTTCACCAATGTCTTCACTTCACTGTCCAGTCCAAAGAGAGCACAACTGTGCCATCTATTCCAGAGGCAGAGTTATCAAGATCGCAACCTTCAACTTCCCCATCACTCAACACACACTCATTCCCAGCAGGCACTAAGTCAGCTATCATGCAGCCAAAATAGAAAGTGTGTGAGAGAGAGGGAAGGCGAGACAGAAACTGGAAGGAAGCAAGACTAAGAGAGAGGGAAAAGAGGGTGGTGAGAGTGAGTGTTGTGCCTTCACGCAGCTGAGCTGAATGCCTCTTGCCATCCATCTCTATCCCACCATTTCCGGCCCACTGACAGAAGACTTCCTGATGGCAGGATGCATTTTTTGTCTGTTATTCTGCTCCATTACGTAAAAACCCCTTGATCTGTAGGACTGACTGAGTGACTGGACAGAAAGGCAAAAGACTGGAGGGAGCAAAATTCTAAAAGCAGAACAAAGATGAATGGGACAGTACTGAAAAGGAAAGAGTAGGGATGAGTATAGGTACAAAATAAGATAAATAGTTCATACCTATGTGTGATGTGGCTGTGTTCACAGCCAACTACTTCATCAGAGTACCTGTGATGCCTGTTGCTATGGACCCCAATCAATTGATAGAAGTCGTCTCTCTCACTCTGTGGTATGTCATTACTTTGAATGGCAGCCACAGTGAAATGTAAACAGCATCAGCTAAAGTTAGCCATGTCTCAAGGCTGGTGGTTACAGGTGTTTTTCAAATGCATTTGGCTTCCCGTGGTTTGATTAGTTGCGCTGCTGGAGGCTTGGGATTGTACGAGAGAGGAGGTCTAACTTTAACTTTCCATATCCGTCACCAGTCTGTGTAATAGAACATGTGTCAGTTTGATCATGACTCTTGGTGTCTTCAAATGGGGTCGTGTTTACTGTGTTCACAAGAAGAGTCTGTATGACGCCCCCCTCTTGTGGTATTCACAACCTCGAAAGTGGAACGTTTCTGAAAGGTCAGAGTTTAGGAGTTGTGACGTGTTTGTTGACTTTGTCAGAAATGGCGGAGGTCATGGAAGTTATTTCTTTGGTGCATAATAAGTTAATATATTGTAATTTTAGTCATAGATTTTTTCTTCGTAATTTTATAAGTTGTCCAAGGAAAATGTTGACATTCCCAACGGCCTCATCTTTTTACTCTGTCTTTATGACTTAGCATTTACTGCAATATGTTACATGCTTACGTTTTGGTAAGGAGGTTGGCACAGGTTGGCACGGATTACCATGGTTACGCGTCTCCAACCGGCACGGAGGCTTTAAGGATGTAAATTACTGCTCAGTGCGTCCAAAAAGATACATATTACTGTTTATTCACACAAATGTATGTTGAATGATAGTACACTTATTGAATATGTAGTGCATTGTATGCGATTTCGGACGAAGCCCTTGATTTCAAAGCAGCTAAATGGAATTCAGCCATCATTAATTTAATTATTTACACCAGTGCTTTTCCTACTGTGACATTACAAAATGTCTTCCATGAAAAAGGCCAACTGGCAAACTCCATAGAAATGAAGATTGTGTTTGAAAGCTCCAGAGTTACTAAATGGACCTAGGCGTTAGATTGTTAGGTGAAAAATGAACTTTGAACCTCTATCTTATATCTTGATTAGCAGAAAACCCCCAAAAAGCTGGAGTTTAGGTGTGACTCTATGTTGTAATGGTGATGCCAGGACAACACATGACCCTGTGCTAAGTCAGATATGGACCTCTGCTTTCTGCATCAGTCTGCAGAGCCTGTATGCACCCACAAACTGTGGCATTATTGTCAAAAAGGCAAGGATAGTAAGTGAAGGGCTTATTATTGGTGTTAATCTTGACTATACCAATACCATGAGGATTATGACTGATTAGGCTGCTGCACGCACCAGAACCAGTTCAGAAAGCAAATCCTACTAAGACGCTTGGTCGAAACTGATGGACATGAGGTGTGCAAAAACTATCCATTATGGAGTTTAAGGCTTAAATCCCAACCAACCTGAATAACTCAGACTGATCTGGGCTGCCTTAATTGCATCAAATATGTGTGATAATTATGACACAACACCTGCATGGTCCTAAGGAAGTGTTGTCTATGGGGATTACAGATTCAGAACAGATACAGCTAATAGCCACTGGGTATTGAATCTGGAGTGAGGTGTGCATGGCTATCTGCCTCAACTGTTGTTGTGATTGGTGTCATGTTAGATAGCACCAGCTCCTGTGAGACGGCAGGTCCTGCATCAGTGAATCTGGATATATTCTTTAAGCTTGAGTGTACACACTAAGACTTTAGGGCTTCTTTGGAGAAGGAGAACCAACTCGTTGAAGATCAAGTTTGAGCATCAGGCTTTCTAACTGACCTGGTATTTTATTCATGACATTTTCAGCCACTAATTAGAACACGACAGTTTTCTTGAAGCATTAGTTATTTAATAACAGGTTTAGAAAACACTGAGTAGAATATTCTGCCCCACAGTGTTTTTTATCACTAGGGGTGCCCCAGTCAGAATTTTTTTAATTCTACTCATAGTGAGACGTATCTGAATTACTCAGCAGCTTAACTTCATTTGCATTGGACGAGTGGGTGTTGTTAACCAGTCAAGGTTCTGCCTGTCAGGCCTTAATGCTCTATTTTTGTAACTCAAGGCACAGTACAAAGTACAGTCTGCACAGGTCAAAGGAGCAACGATTGTTCTGATAATGTTGGAATGCAAACAATTGGAAAAATATCTTTGAAAAAAAATGTGGCCGCTCAGTCAACCAAATCTCAGCAGCTTCTTAGGCCTTGTTCAGACTGCAAGCTCAAATCCATTTTTTGGCATATCCAGATTGATTTTAGAAAGTCTGGACAGCAAAATATAATAATATAATAATTTCAAAGTGTTGTTTGCGTGACTCTCAACGCGACACACAACAACAAGGTCAAATCTTCAATGATGGAAGCACTGAGCAGAATCCATGCTGTTACTAGCAGAGCTCTATGGAGGACAATGTGGAGGAGGACAACAGTCTGTGGACAGACGCTGAAATAAATTGTCTGCTCCTCCTTGGCACAAACAATGTAAGGTGGTTGCGCACATTCAAAACCGTTTTAGCCCGCTGCTGGACCACTAGAAGACAGCAATGAAAAACTTAGAAGGGCAAACTGTCGTCCTGGAGACACCTACTGTAGCAGGAACTATACAAAAGAGGCAGCTTTGAGTACTTTGCCAGGTGTTTATATGCCAATGGACAGATTTTGTGACGCGATAGCGACGCAACCGTGCAAGATGAAGCCATGAAACTTTACAAATGTGTAGTTGAGATCAAATTGAAGGTTGAGTTCAAAGATGGGTGTGTTTCGGTCTTTAATGCATTGTGATTGGATCTCAATATGCAAATGACTAATGTGGGACTGGCGGATTGGTCAATAGACATGGCGCGTCACATGTCAAGGAAAGCAATGCCACGAACATACATCATTCATTACTGAATCACATTATGTGAGGCAAGACTCACTAACTACTGCCATTACCTGCAGCCAGGCTTGCTTGAGTTAACAGGAAGAGACAGAGTAAGTTGACCTCCAGATAAAGATAGCATTGTAATGCCACGTGTGAATGGGGCCTAAGAGAACAGTGTGTTCTTCAATATGCACTCTCCAGCAGCTGCATGCGCTTGGGAGTCAGTAGTCTTTTACAATCGAAAGTAAATTTGAATGGTTATTTATTTCACACCTCAGGTCAAGGGCACAGGACAAGAAAGCAAAAGAAAATTTGAAAGAAATTTTATGCAGACCATCTATTATCCACTGTAAGTGCATCTGTGCACTGTGTATGTGTGTGTGAAATGATATTGTCCAGCCCACAGAGTCCATTAAAGGGATTATGAAGATGTGTGTAGCCTCGTTGACAGTCGTTCAGTGCTGGAGTTCAGAATATTACAGCTGCCATTATCAGATCGCCAAGCCAACGGGACACGTCACGCACAAGCCCACACAAACAGTACATAGTAAACAGCATTTGATTCCATGTCTCACAGCACACCACTGCCCATTAGGAGAAATATGGGCGACTGCTAATGGACTGTCACTCATTATAAAAGTACTAAGCCAAATGTCGAGAAAATATTACACATACAGACTCTGCTAAACACTAACAAAACATCACACATTAGAGAGTATAGGCCAAATACAAATGTCACATTACTCATGAGGAATAGTGTCGAGAACTAACAAAACCTCACACAGAGTGGACGGGGCTGATATGAGCGGCGCATAAGATGTTAGAAAGAAAAGGACAAACAGTAACGGAGCATTATGCATACAAAATAGAGCCACGCGCTAATGCAACATCACAGAATTGAAAAGAGCTAATGGGAGTATGGAATCACATATTACACACAATAGGCCGAATGCTATAAGAGCACATTATGAATAAGCCTCAGAGGGAGAATTCAAATGGAAAAGATGGACTAATGCTAATACATCACCCATGAAAAAAACATGAAAAGTCTAATACATAACTTTGAAACTTACATAAGAAATTACATATGTACTTATATGTTATATTATACTATAGTAGGGGTTGGGGTAAAATCGATACAGCAGAGTAACATGATATTTTGCATAGCAATATTGTATCGATACATGGACATCAAGTATCGATCTTTTATTATATAAACTATTAACCTCTTAACAATCCGATTATTATGTATTTCAGAAGTTGTAGTGGGCTCAGTCTTACAGATAGACTGAAGATGCTGGTAGCATATGAACCTAGAAAAACGGGTCGGGAAGAATGCTAAATAACTTTCCAAAGTTATGCAAAATTTTGGTGAGGAAAAACTGGCATGGGCATTATCAAAAGGGTCCCTTGACATCTGCCCTCAAGATATGTGAATGAAAACTCTGAGATGAACAGAGTGAAAACTTTATCTTATTAGATAAAACAGATGTTGACAAACTGCATAATTTGCAATAATAATAAACCACAATGTATCGTGATATATCTTATCGCAATACTCACCGTATCCCAAAATGTTTAAAATCGCAATAAAATTATATTGTGACTTATAATAGTACTATATAGTATTACTATACCAGGCCAGCCTAAGTGGACACAGCATAACAGAGCCTTAAGGCCTCAGACACACCAACCTGACATCAAAGAAGTAGCGGCGATAAAGGCCGACTATTTTGTCGCCTCACGTCACCCCTGTCTTGCCCGACAAGTTGCACTTGAACACACCGCAAAGACTACAGCCAACGGCAAACTACCACGTACGTTATGTGCCTGTGTGCGAGGAAAGAACCCTCCACACCAGCAGGCGGTGGTAGTCTGTATTTGTCATTCCAAAAGAAAAAACGACGGATATACAAGCCGTGGTTATGATACGTACGTACATGAAACAAAGCCGTGTTTGCCGACCATTTTCACACCACTCTCACTCACCACTTAGCTTCATTCCAGATGGCCATGCCGTTGTGAAAATATCCTTGTGTTGGAGTGATCAGATGAGATGAAGATGACAAATGTGAAGAGCCTTCTGTGTGTGCCCTTCTGACTTTACTCGTTTTCTTGCTTTCCTCACTTCTATTTTTCTTCTCGTGCACTGATTCGTTTAAGCTGAACAGCCAATCAGAGTGATTTCTCTCACCGACGGGCTCCGCTGCTGATTCAACATACTGAATCGACCAAAAAAACTCAGACACGGGCAGACTAGAGCCAACAGTGTGTGGCACACTGCAAGAACTTTGTCGACAGACGCTCACCGACGGCCCCAAACTAGTCGTCGGCCGGCCGTCCCTTTGTGTGTCAGGGCCTTTAGGGAAACAAACAAGACCCAGGCTATATATAGCACATAAGAAAGCCAATATGCATTTCTAGGTGGAAAATGGTCTAAATAAGAAGCTGAACTTTCTTCATGTTCCTCTTCATCACACATTTTCACAGGACATTGCACATGAATCAACAGCCTAGCCTAACACTAAGTGGATGTCAGACATTATGCTAAGCTACAGCTGGAATGAAATGCGGCATCATATCAGAGACAAATTGCCCGCCCTGGCAGCTGTAGCTGGAGCGTGTTGTCTCATTTCTCAGAGAACTGAACACTGGACGGCAAACGAAGCCGAGTCGGAACGTCAGACCCTAATGTTAGGATGGCAGAGCAACTAGAAAGCATCCTTGTCAAGTGTGTTTGGGTAACAAGACAGAGCAGAGTCCTCTTAATGAGAATGTGCCACCGTCAAAAACTTCGCTAATGTGATCGCGCATACAACGCCGAACTTCATTAAGACAAAGTGGATGAGAAGTGACATGAAAGAGGTAAATGGCTCGTATGAAAGGATGCCTATAAGAGACGGAGTTACATAAAATCTAAATGGATGTACTCAGAGCTCAGCCACACTGAAGAGACTTCTCTTTGTCCCTGTTCGGCTGCTGTGGCCTTCAGCCGAGGCGAGAGAAACACAAGACAGAGAGGGAGGAGGAGGAGAAAGGAGAGTAGAGGAGGGATGTGTGAATTGATTGCGGAGGTGCAGGCAGAGCAGAGAAAGGGAGGGGGAGATGGAAAAGGAGAGGAGGAGCACATGGAGAGACAATAAGTGGAGAGGGTTGATAAAATGGGGAGAGGGAAACGTAGAGTGGGGCTCGAGTGGTTTAATTGGTTTCCAAGTTATTGTTTGTCTGCTTAACATTTTAATCCATGATGTAATTATTTGATTACACCTACTAGAAATGTTATCAGACTATTGTTAGTTGCTGTTGGCCTCCACACAATGGCAAATTGAGTTAGAATGGACTTGACTTTCAGCTCTATCCAGTTTCTGTAAGAGCAGATCAGGGGAAAACAAGAGGAGACGAACAGGATCAGGAATGGAGCGTTTGCATGTAAATTCATATGATTTCATGTCGCACGCCTCTATTCTATCGCCAGCACTAACCACACCTCTCTTTCCTAGAAGTCAAGGTGTTTATAATTTGATCTTAACACGATTCATATTCCATCTAAATGAATTCATCTTGAACACATTGTTAAACAAGTTGCACCCAGTAGGATTTCAACCCTGGCAGCAGAACTGAAGGCATGTTCTGTTCTGAACAAATACAGCGATATAGCCAGAGATAGAATCTGTTAAAAATATCCCTTGACATATTAGCATATTTTAATAACTTGAGTTAAATCATTAATTCCCATGAAAAATATAATTTGCACTCGCTGATAATTCCACTGATCTACAAATTAAAACAACGTATTAATTCTATGAATTATTGATACGCCGCGGTGCATTTGTTCTTGTGATGGTTTTTCACAGCTTCAATCAGGTAGGATCTTGTTTTCGCTGTTAATGAACAAGTGCATTCATTAAAACTGAGACTTGTCACTCACGTCACTCATATTACATGGCTTTTGAATTTTTTTTTAATGCTTGTGTGAAGATTGAAGAATATGTGCTTGTTTCAAGGTTTGAAGGTCCCTGCAGAACACATTTCATACAGTATGTCGTCAAACAGTTGTTGACTTTCTTTGAAATACTGCACGTTTAAATGTTCACGATAACGTGTTAGTTAAGCCCCCTCTCCATCCTCTAGTATCAGAGAGTTGTTTATGTCTCAACTCTAGTCTGCCTGACTCATTGATCCTTTATCTGACAGAGGGTTATGTAGATTAATAGCTTCCACAACATATTCTCATCACATACTGCCGCTTTGTCACGCCACTGTCGTTAGGTTTAGGAAAAAATACATGGTTGGGCTTAAAAGTACCACGTTCGTACAGCGAAAAAATGACACTGAACGTTGTGAACACAGGACACAAACGAAGAGCTGATTGTAACGTGACGCACGGGGACACGAGCAGGGTTCTTCTGGATGAAAGCCTTGTGATTATTGGACCCATCCACCTCCCCTCCAGCCCGCCCAGTGTGTCTCTTTTGCTCTTTAAACTACATCATCACACTCCCGACACACTTTCTCAGAGCATTTACTATTGCAGCGGATGGGTTTACATTATAGCCAATACGCCCAGTGCGTTTCATACTGGCGCTAAAGGGTGCCGTGTTCGGCGGTACTGAACACTGACAGCCGGTGGCCGCCGGAGCTGATCCCGACCACTCAAGACAATGCATGTGATTCCACCAGACACAACGCAGTGCGTTTCAGAAGCAACTCTCTCTGTGCTGTGTATTGATAAATCCATTGCGCTGTTCATGCTGCTGGAAAATAATACTTTTCTCTGAGTCCCGCCCTTTGGGGAATGGGGGGTGGAGGCTGTCCCTCAAGGGTCATTCTAGGGGCCAGTTTTAAGGCTGTTACACATCGGCGGCGTTTTTGTTAAAGGGATTAATTTGCATGTTAATGTATTTTTTTCAAACTGTTATTTTTGTCATGAATATTTTTACACAGAAGGCAAATATACGCGGTGAAAAAGCGAGATCATTTTTATCCAGAACAATGTTGATTTTCTGAGCTTTTCCACTTAATAAATAAAAGCATCAACCAATCATGTTGTGTGGAACGGGTTGAGTTGCGCCTATATGTATGAAACAACAACAAGGACGCTCAGTAGTCCAAACCAAGACGGCAAACTTTAATACTCCTTTCAACCTTGACAAAGGTAGTGCAGACCAGATCCATCCTTCCCTTCTTACCTTTCACAATAAAAGGCCCTAGACATATTATATGCGCAGGCGAGTATTTGCATTTTCGTGTTGTTTATTTGTCACGCCCCCGGAGTGTAAAGGCCATCATTCTCCTTTTTTTGTGGTTCGTCTGTAATGCTGATGTCAGGACTGCCTGGTCGATAAAGATACGGAAATAAAAGAATGGCAAAAAAATCTGTCATCAGAAATCCTTGTCCTGTATATCTCAAGAAGAATTCAGCCATTTACTGGTTTCCTGTCACAATTCATCAATCTGATTGCAAGGAATTCTGTATGTTTGATAGCAAGGTGACAAAGCTAATCTAATAATGTTTTTTCCTCCACCCATTTTGAATGTTATCAGCCGATTGAATGGGCATTTTCAGTGGTTATCACTACCATCCTGATGCTGCAAATGATCCAAACTGCACCACCACGTTGTGAAAGGAAACAAAACAACTTTAGGTTTAGGCGGTCATATACCTCCTTCTCTAAATTTAAGGTTAGTCCCATGTTTGTATGTGTGAGAGTGAGTGTGTACGTTTCAGTAGAAACCACCTGAGACTGCTGACCTTAGCTTAGAAACACCGAGTTTATATTTGGTGAAGCAACCCCTATGTCACCTCCAACTTGCCCTGCAACCACCTACACACATGTACACACACAACTGTATTTTTCCACAATAGCCCACAAATACACACACACACTCCTCTGCTATTTTTTCCACAGCCCACTGTCCTTTAATTGCTAATTAGTTCCACTAGATTTAGGAGGAACACTACTGCTGAAATACACTGCATGTACATCAGCGCCCGCGTTTTTCTATTTGGCATGTGTCTTTCTTTGTATTCTGAGTGTGTGTGTGTGTGTGTGTGTGTGTGTGTGTGTGTGTTTGTGTGTGTGTGTGTGTGTGTGTGTGTCCGTGTGTGTTTTTGTGTGTAAGAGACAGACAGGTCTAGTGCCGAAGGCGATCACAGTCCTGAAACATTTATATCTCATTACCCTGAGAGAGAGAGGGCTGGAGACAGAGAGAGAGAGGGAGGTACTGACAGGAAAAGAAGCAGGGAGAGAGTGAGACAGAGGAGATGGACAGATCAAAAGGACAGAGAAAGAGAGAGGTAGAGACAAAAGAGAAAAACAGAGACAGACAAAGAAGAGAGAAAAAAAATGGTAAGGGTTGTTGAGAGTTGATGAAAAAAATTGTGAGGCATTTGATGGCATCTGGCTCTTGCTCCCAATACTGGTTGAACGTAGTTATTGTGAGTCGGTTTGGACAAGCCGTTGCCAAATGAATGAAATCTAATATAATTTAATACAAATTAATAGAGTGTGATATTAATGAGGACTCAGTTATGGGTGGGAATCACCAGAGGCCCCACTATACGATATTATCACGATGCTTAAGTCACGATACAATCTTATTGCTATTTTAAATATTTTTGCAATATGCTGAGTATTGCTATAAGATACTGTATATTGTGATTTCTTACCTTTTTTCAACTGTAAATTCTGTAGTTTGTCAACTTCTGTGTTATCTAAAAACAGAAGTTGTCAAACTACAGAATGATAACTCACTCTTTTCATCTCAGAGGTTTCATTCACATATCTTGAGGTCGGAGGCCAAGGGAACTCTTTGAAAATGGCCATGCTAGTTTTTCCTCGCCAACATTTTGCGAATTATTTAATGCTCTTCACAACATGCTAACATGACATTGGTGGTACCAATCGATTCCTTATGTTTTTTAGTTTCTATATGATTCCATAGTCTTCACTACAGCCTTAAGAATGAGCCTGCTACGACCTCTGACAGACAGAATAGCGTCGGAGCCCGCCGTATCGATACAATATTGCCACACAAAACATCACAATACTATGCTGAATCAATTTTTCCCCAACACCTAGACTCAGTTTTATTCAGATGTTCCAGTAAGCCATGACCGTGTGACAGTGAGCCAGCATGCACAACGCCGGGATCCTGAAAGTGAAGCAGCTAAATGGAATTCAGCCATTATTACTTTTTATTTACACCGTTGCTATTCCTACAACACATACAAATATCTTTTGTGTAAAAGGCCGACTGTGCATGCTGGATGACTGCCACAGCTAAATGAAACAGCCATACGTAATGTTATTTGCTACACCTCGTCTGCCCTAGTAAAGGTCTTTTAGCAGAGGACATAATTGTCTTTTCTGTTTTTCTATTATGTTTTCTGTATTGTCTGAAATGTAGCTATGCTATGTTTATTCTAAGTATATTTGTTCTGACGACCAGTCTGTATCCTGCTCTTGTCTTTTATTTTTTTCACAGACACATTCATCAGTGTGCAAACAATTGGTGATTTCTATCTCACACACTGACAAAATAAAGTAGCCACAGAGAAAATGTGAGGATGAACAGGAGATCAGACTCCTGCAGGTCTTGAGAGTCCCAGTTTGGGGTTGTTTCTGTTCAAACACTGCAGAAAGGGGAATGCAGAGATGATTTTAAAGCGCCACAGGCAAAAATGATAGAAAATAATAACTGTAGCTTAAATATGATTGTGTGTGGTTGAATTTCCCTGTGCTTTATAACGTAGAAATACCCACATAAAACCTTTCCAATGAGGGCACCCACAGAGAGGGTATTTAAGTGTGTGGGCACATGTTGAAGGAGAGGCACATTGTGCATTTTCTGTTCATTAGTGGGCAATTAAAAAAGCTGAATAGCCTTTATGCCTTATAGCCATGAAATTTAAATGATACAGTCAGGCAACAGTGTGTTTTGTTTTATTTCTGTTGTCCTTAGGCATCCTCTCTGGTTTAGTTACCCCCTCCTGTGCAGTCTGCATGGACTTCTTGGTGTGAAGTGTTTCCACTTGTGTTGGTGTTCACCATCTTTAAGGTAATACTCCATCAAAAATACATTTAGCATCAAATACCCATCCAGCCTCAAAAGGTGGCCTTTTTATAGCAGGCGGCTGTGTGGAGCAGCCGACTGTACGCCATTCCCCCCTAGGACCTTTGATTGGCTAGTACTCGTTGCCTTCATTGGATGGCTCTGGTTGGGTTGGTTAGGTTTAGACATGAGGAGTGAGATTGGTTAGGATTAGGGTAAGAATATCAGCGTAAGCCAATTAGAGGCATAGTAGGCAGGAAGGAAGAAGGAATAGGTCAGAGAAAGATGTTAAACTGCTTTTGAACTGCTTTTAATGCTGGCACAGTTAACATATGGTGTTACATTGTAGATATTACAATACATTTGTCAATGATAGCAATGTTGTTTGACTTTAATAGCAGTGTATATGGTTTGGCAGGGGCATATTTTGAGTTCTGGATTGGGGGTGGTTTTGCAGGCCATTGGGTTGGTTTTGGACTGTTTGGACTGATTTTGGACTGGTTTTGATTGGCCATTGGGCTGGTGTTGGGCTGGTTTTGATTGGCTGGATGGGTTTGGTCACACAGCCCTGGAAACACTGGCAAACATCTTAGTTACAAATGAAGATAATATAGTTGCAACAACCACACAAACAGCTAGCATTGCAAGCTACAAAACAATTATTAAGTAATATTTTGGTATGTCTAAATGAAAATACGACAAGAACATACTGAGGTAGATTAATGCTCGAAGAAAGCCAACAGAATGTGACACAATGCAGTTCATTTGCGCGTCTAAATCTGTGAGGTAGCAAGCTAGTTAGCTCGGTCGCTAACGGGACAAAATGTCCAAACAGTTTATTCAAAGGATGTATTTCTAACATCGACTCTAGTCTTATAACTGACTGCAAACCATTCCTCTTTTGTGGAGTAGTTGATACTCCGAAAAGGGCTAAATAAAAGTGTAACACAGATAATAAGGTATGAGAGCTTCCTTCTTTCTGGACTCTCTTGCTGTCTCCCAATTAAACACAGTCTGGACATCCTGTATTTCTACTTTGTAAAAAAATGTGCTGGCATATAGGTTCTTCTGTTTCTGTTGAGTCTGTTGCTTTGGAAATTAAGGTTTTGTTGAGTTCCTCCCTTGTGCACGCAGTGTCTATGCCCACGTGTTAAGACTAAACCTTTGAAACTTACACCTACCTCTGTTTGTCTCGCTGCGTCTGACTGCTCCCTCCTCCAATGTGCCATTAAGTTTGATCATGTTTTCATGGAGTAGCAAATTCTACCTCATTTTGTAGGTAATGCTCCTGGTTAATTTGCGTAATGGTTCTGAAACTGTAATTAAATCAGTCACAATAGCCTACATCAGTACAATTAACGCAATAAGTCCGTGGAACATTTACATAATACACCACAACATTACAGCATTATGTCCTAGGAAGCCATGACAGTGTGAAGGCCTCGTCACAACAACATTTAAAACAGCAACATTTTGGACCAAATTAATTCTTTCGGTTTGATCTTGAATTTTTTTCCCTTCCTCTTCCACTTTTTTTTCTGTCAACAGTCTAAGAAACGCAGCCAGAATAGACAGCAAAATTAAGCAACAAGTTGGCATATTAACATGAAAAAATACGTTGTTTGTTGTTGCCCTTCAAGGCGAGAAAATGACATGGTTGCAATTAAGGAAAGTTCATGGTCATAAAGGAAACCAGTGTTGACTGTTTATAGGAGCAGATGCAAACCTGCTGTCTCCCCGGTGTCAAAAACCTTCCACCCACTTACCCAGGAAAAACAGTTAATATGTCAGGGTTGTTTTATGCATTTGTCCAATGCAGTCTCACATATGTCTTGTGGCCTATATCACAGCACAATTCCAATCACTAGCTGTGAATTCTATACGATGAGATGATTGCAGGCTTTACTTCTGCACTGATGTCGACAATCGACTGCCAGGCAGCAGACCTGGCTTTGTTGATTAAGCTGCAACATCATTGCCTTTGTCGGTTCTTATATGATTCTAATTTCCGTCAATCAGCTCTTGTTCTGTGACTGTCAAGCCAGTGGAGCATTTTTTGTGTAGTGGTTTCTGCTTTCAGTACATTTTAATTTTGCATTCCTCCAATACTGTTTAACATTAGGAGCATGCACATCATCTGACAGCATAAACCTAACCATTATTCATTCTCAATGGATAACTTTCAAGTCAGTTTAGTGAAACTATATGTTAACTGAGTATTTTTCCCCCATAAATTTCCTTCGTCACACACCTCCCTGGCTTGAGGTGAGTTTACCAAGATTGAGTGTGATTATATCCTGATGCCAAGCTCTATATACTCTCCATCTTGTTCAGATTCCCAGACTGCTCTGTGTCTGTGTGGCTAGTGTGGAGTATCTCATACTGCAGATTGATCCGGCTGCTTAACAGTACAATCACGTTATTTTGTCAAAAAAAATAAAAACTGGAAAACAGCAAGGAAACATGAACATCATTAAAAAGATAATATCAATTCGATGGGTTCTTTAATTAAAAAGTATTTGAAGTCAGGTTCGGGTTCAGCAACCTGATCTCATGGGGATCGGCATATAAATTAGGGCTGTCACAGTTCGCGCGATAATAACGCAACTTGCGATTTCTGGGTTGTAGCGTGCTCGGTTTTAAAGCATTTTAGAGTGAAGATACTGGCATAATATGAAACTAGAAAACCTAAGGAATGGTCGGTTATCGGTTAAAAATTCTTAACCGATAACCGACCCTCGCATAGGCTTTTCGCATATTTCATGCATTTACCATGAAATGGTCGCGGTTATGTTTAGGCAACTAAACCACTTAGTTAGATTTAGGAAAAATATCATGGTTGGGCTTCAAATAGGTATGAAACTAATCAAAATATCTACGAAAACAACATAGCATAAGTACGGAAAACACCCCACGTCACTAACGTAACCTCAAAATAACTCAACAACACTTTGGGACGCGAACACCGGTCTCGAAAACTGTTCTCCTAGTTGAAAGTCCTGTGTTTGTTTGACCCATCAAGTGTAAGCCGTCTTTCTCACTTTTTATTCTACATCACTAGCTCTGAGCGTAGCATATTCACGCAGATGTGTTTACATTGCTGTCAGTACAAACTACATGGTGCCAAAAGACACGCCGAAAGCAACAGCGGCATTGTCGTGCATTCAAGTGTCATTCATACGCCATTTGGTGAGACCGGGCTTGGTTCCCAAACAGCATTTTAAAAATAAATGTAGTAAACAGGATAAATAAACACCCCTGTGATCCTTGAGCATTGTTAAAGGCGTGCAAAAATGAGCAAGCTAAGTATGTTGCATCTCCAGAGTAAAAACACGGAGCTCAGGACACACACTGAGGACACCTCCTGTTCTCTAATCATTTGTGCTGGAATCAGTTTGAAATAGTTTACCAGTCGGGTGTGCAGAAAAGACAAAGGGCTGTGTACTTATTTGGCTGGAGCCCCGTGCCACGCTGGAAGATTTAATTAAGGCACCCACACTGAAGCATGCATAATTGCACGGTGCTTTGGAGATGCACAGCACATCCCTCAAATGAGACTCTGCAGACTGGTGCATACTGATGCGGGAGAGTGTTGCAATACGGTGTCCAGCCAAAAGGGGCACCACTGAGCACAATGCTGTTGAGGAGCACTCTAATCTGTAAGTGTAATAGAACATATTTTAGAGGGTTACATGGGTTGCACTCATAGACTGTATATTAGAAGTGGATGTAGTGCAGACTGCTGTTTTGAAGCCTCGAGTTTGGCATTTTGTCCATTGCCATCTTGGTTTTTGGCCGCAACATCTTGCGGCCATCTTTTCTGCAACCAGAAGTGACAGAAAAGGGTGGAGCTAAGTACAACCGAATGCCGAATAAGACATTTTTAGGCGACCAAAAAGGTTACAATTAACTTTCATGAACTGAAAACACACTGTGAAAGGGTCAATTTGCAAGATAGCCATGCCCTGAATGGAACCACAATTTACTAAATGAACATCATGCTGTATTGAAGAAGACTTGAAACTAGCGATTGAGACCATAAACTCATGTTTACAATGTTTACTGAGGTAATAAAAAGGTCATTTTCTCATAGACTTCTATACAATCAGACTTCTTTTTGCAACCAGAGGAGTTGCCCCCTGCTGGCTATTAGAAATAATGCAAATTTAAGGCACTTTCACATTGGCTTCACTTTTCAGACCCGGAGTTGCCCACTGGTTGCATGGAGTTTAATGGATTTAATGGATTTCCCATGGATCCGTCAGAGTTTGTTGTGTTTTTGTTACTCTACCCACATTAATGTCAATTATCCTGACGGGTCCCTAAAAAATTCATCTTCCCCTTCGGTGTGTTGGAATTCAATCCGCTCATCCAATAAGGGACTTTATCAGCATTAAATGCCAGAAACGGGTGCTTTACCTGAAAGCCACAATGGAGCCATGATATAATGCCCCTGCATCAAGGCCATTCCCTTTTCTTCCTCTCTGCCACAGAATCCCTCCTTCCTGACAGTAACCTTCTGGCAGTATTTTATGGCTATATTAGAAAGTTGATCTCACCTACACCTCTCTCCGTCTGCCTCACCGTCCGTCTCTCTCCGGCTCCTTTCCCGTCAGTGTTTTATAGCTGATATGTCTCTTTCTCTCTCACTCACTGTCTCTCTCTCCCTTCCTGTCTTTCTCGCTCTCTTCAATATTTTATAGCTGTTGTAACAGCCAACTGACCTTTCTTCTTGGTGATTACTTTATAATGAGACCACAAGTCCCTCCATCTCTCTCTCCTTCCTGCCACCACCTTTCCCGTCCACTCTCTCATCGCCGTACATGTGTCATTTCTCCTTTTTTGTAGATTACTTTTTATAACTTCTGTTATAAGAGAGAGAGCGGCAGGAAATAGAGGGTTGATAATGGAAAATAGGAAAGCAAGATTTGGAATGTACTTTATATGGTGACCCAGCAGGATTCGCATTTTTAAAAATCTTTCTAAAGATCCTACTAAAAAACAGATTTCCAGCAGATTTTTTTTTATCAATTGACCCATTGACCCATTGCAGCATTTCATCATTTTCATGTTCCTGACATGAAAAAGAATTAGGCCCATCGACTCCCCTCAAGTTCCAAAGGATTATACTTTAAATCACTGAAATAAAAACATCAAACCCAATTCAAAAATCCAATCATCCAACCTACAGAATGTGTTCAAGGGTGAAGCCTGTGTGAAATAGAAGTGCCATTTATTTTGACTGTCAGAGATATTTAACAATTACTGTTACATACCGAACATGACAGTCTTGAGTTATGGCAACAGACGTATAGTATATACCAATGAATGTACACATACAGTAGATAAGGCATATTAAATGAACATGTCGGTAAACACTTCTGTTGTGTGCACATGCTTGTACAAAACGGGTTGTTCAACCATCCAACTCAATAATTGTTTGATGATGATAAATAGTTAGTTCTATCTGCTACCATGGCAACCACCACGTTTCTTCTTTGGGCTCAAAGTAGAAGCCTTTAGTAAACCTGTCACATAAGAAGCTTAGGTTCAGTATAGGCAAACCGTCGCTGCTAAAATGAGCAAGAAGTGGAGCCAAGATTAAGAACGGTATAAGCCCCAAAAAATTACTTAAAACATGATTTCAATTCTAAACTGGCAAGTTCAACTGATCTTTTCAGAAAAAATAGTTAATGTTGGAATGAACAGTGGCTGCATCAGGTTTGCCAGCATAATAATGTCCTCCCGTGGCTAGTCATGACCATAGCAGGTGCGGGTTTGTCTTTGTTTGCTATGGCAGATGGAGGAATGTTGGTCACATTGGCCAGTGGCAGATCCGGCCAAAGACTTAATTGATCATTCACCAAGCCCATATCCTTCTTTGATACTGTTGCCACGCCTGTTAAGCTTTCCACTCTATTATGGCGCTTATGGTAACGGTGGCAGATTTAGCGCACAAAATTAAAATGTCTTAGTCAGTGGGTCCTTGATTTCAGATAGAGGCAGACAAATACGTCTCATTTTTAGCTTTAGTCAACTTGTCGATATTAACGTCTGAAATAAAAGGCCTCATAACTGTCAGATTTTCAGCTAGTTGTAGCTTGCTGGCTAATTTAGCTAACAATAGCTCAATTAGTTGGTTGAAAACTAGGGCTCTCAAGCTTTAGGTGGTAGTGGGATAAGTTTTAAAGCTACAGTGAAGATACTGGTATCATATGTAACTAGAAGATCTAAGGAATCCATTGGTACCAACCGTGTCATACTAGGTTGTCGTGGAGAAGGTAATATGGCTTTTTTCAAATGAGTCCCTTGACCTCTGACCTCTAGATTTGTGAATGTAAATGGGTTCTACGGGTACCAACGAGTCTCCCCTTTACAGACATGCCCACTTTATGATAATCACATGCAGTTTTGGGGCAAGTCATGGTCAAGTCAGCACACTGACACACTGACAGCTGTTGTTGCCTGTTGGGTTGCAGTTTACCATGTTATGATTTGAGCATATTTTTTACGCTAAATGCAGTACCTGTGAAGGTTTCTGGACAATATTTGTCATTGTTTTGTGTTGTTAATTGATTTCCAATAATAAACATATACATTGGCCTACATTTCATGAAGCAAGCATATGTAAAATGTACATGTAAATCAGATTTTATAGTCACACAGTGCATTTTACACAGCACAGCACACATGGAAATTTACTCTCTGCATTTAACCCATCCTAGTATTAGGAGCAGTGGGCAGATACTAGATAGAGTCCGGGGAGCAGTTTGGGGGTCCGGTTCCTTGCTCAACGGCTCCCCAGAAGTGCCCAGGAGGTGAAGTCCCTATGGACTGAGCTACTGCCGCCCCCTATTTGTCCACTCACATGCTGATAAGAGCATTAAATACTTGACAAATCTCCCTTTGAGGTACATTTTGAACACATAAAAAATGTGTGATTAATTTGATTAATCGCAATTAAGTATGGACTATCATGCGATTAATCACAATTAAATATTTTAATCGATTGACAGCGCTATTGAAAACACACATCTGGCTAACGCTTGGCTGATTTTTTTAATGTTTTTAACAGTGGCCACTAACCAATATGTATTTAGAAAACATATAACCTATCATATAGGACAGGGGTCAGCAACCTTTACTAAAAAAAATTATGATTCTCCACCTCCTCATGGCTCTGTTTTCAGGCTTTAAAAAATCTAACCTGTGACGGGAGACTTTGGCCAATCACAGGTCATTTCAGAGAGAGAGCGTTCCTATTGGCTCTTCATTCGACAGAGGCAGCTGTCAATCACTCACAAACTCTGATCAAACAGTCAAACTAGGCAGCGCTGATCAAATATGAATCAATATTATTTTACTGTAATGCCTATTTCTCGACTCAAAATGTTTTCAGAAACATCTTGTAGTGTACTGTTTAGCTGTGAAATTAGAAAGTTTGCTCCGGCCGGTGGGCGGTGCTTGGTATTTCCTAAACTGATCTCAACATGGCTGCCGGGTCACAATTGGCCTGTACGAGTTCCTCACACCATTCCAAATATTGGACAGGTCTGTGGTGCAGCTTTGGTGTGTGCTCGGAAAACCACTCTTGATGATTAAGTGCACCAACAAGTAGCAAACTTCAGACGGAAAAACTTATAGAAACAGCATGTAAACATTCTCAGGCAGGCACAAACACAATCAGCAGACTTGTGAGGTGTCAAAATCATTGAAAGACAGAGTTTTGCTTGTTTTGACTCCCACTCTCAAACATGCAACCCCCTCAATCCCTGACAAACACCACCCAAGGAGAAGAAATCAGAAGAGAGCAATCAAGCAGAGAGGATATGTCTCCACAGGAGGGACAGACAGAAAGAGAAAGAAAAAGAGAGATGAGAAGAAGAAGAGGAGACTAAGACAAACAAAATGAGAGAGAGGAGGAATGAATAAGGAAATACTGAGGCGGAAAGAGAAACAGAATCAGACAGACACATATCTGGAAGAGGAAAACCTGTCTGAAGTCCTGATGATATTTGTCAGATTATTGATCATAGTCTGCTTTTAAAAAGAACACAAATATACTATTCCTTTTTTTTTTTTGCTTTATATTTCAGGTTTTGATTATAGCACAATTTTTTTCCATTGACATCCAGGCCCATTTAGGGTTTTCAAACAGCTTTTGAATCCTTAACTACTACACCAATAGTCAGTCACAATAAGATGCCTGTCTGAGTTGCAATTTGGTGTCAGGAAATCCCCGCAGGGCAGCTAATGTTGAAGGTTGAATGCTCCCACTGATTCGTCTGCTGTTACACTCAAATAATGCAGCTTGTTGGAATATCACTTTTTCATTTAGCTCGCTTCGGCCGGGTTGTATTGGCAGGGGATGGAAATGATGTAGCTACAGGTGCATTGGGTCGGGCAGCAGATTAATTCATACCACTGCAGAGCTTATTCTCTTGATTTGAAACCCTTTCCGTCTCCCTTAACATCCCCTCCCCTGAACCCCAGGCATTTTCTGTGAAACTTCAACAGACAAATGCTTTAATCAGCGGTACTGACAACATAAAGAATAAGGGCTTCTTTAACTTTTTTGATCTGAGATCTAAATGGAAAATTTAGCCTGCTACCTTGGGACACATTATTTGATTATATTTCATGTACAAAGAAAGGCAGACACAGATGGAGGGGAAAAAAAGACCATCTTGGCAAAGTGTTTTTTGTCATCTTTTCTGTTTAGTAAAGAATAGAATCCGTAATATGTATTTCATGACACGTCTATCATGGCATATTAAGCAATAGCTTACGACAGGCCGTGGCATGTTGTGATTATATCACAGCTATGGGGCGTTTCGGTACGCGAAGAGTCTGGCATCGGGGAGCTGCAGAGGTAGGGGTTAGTGTATTTCTGCTGCTTTCCTGCTTGCTTGCATATTGCATATATTTTTAATGTAGTTATATTTTGTGATCACACATGAGAGATACAGACTGAAAATATTGTCTGGTGTATATGTAGCAGGTTATCTAATCAGGAGATGATGACTTAATACAGGTGTATATTCACTTCACGTCGTTCACGTAACTTTACCTGAGGAAGACCATCTGTAGTTGAAATAATTCCAATCCTACTACTACTACTCAAGTATTTTTTCAGGAAATACTTTTGTACTCTTACTCTACTAATTATTTTATGACTACTTTTACCTCTACTTGAGTTCTTTTTTTTAAGCAGTTTCTGGCTACTCTACCTACCTCTGCACTTATGACATCCAACCCACAGCATCCAGTTGCAAAGATGACATCGCCAAATCGTAGAATGGATCATGATAACAGATTATGTACAACAGTGGTATGATGTCAGACTGCTTTTGAAAACCCTGAACCTTGTCATTAATATTTGCTGACACCACTCATGAAACATCTCCATTACAAGCACACATAATGAGCCGCCTGTATTTATCAACTAAATACATTACAGCCTGCAATTATCTTAATTAACAAGTACTCTCAGTATAATGACAAGAGTACACCAGAGGAGGAGAGGGAGGGAACAGAGGGGTGAAAAGTTGAATTGGCAGGGAGGGATATAGAAAAGAGACAAGTGGTGGTGCGTAGAGTAGTGACGCATAGTCTCCAATCTCCACAGCCAGCCTGGTCACACAAAAAAAGCGTGTGAATGACAATGGTAAGGCAAAAACATGCAATAAGAACGCCGGTCTTGTCATATGTACACCACGTCGTCTGTACTGACTGTAATGTAAATGCATCCGTGTGAATATGCTACACTCAGAGCTAGTGACGTAGAATAAAAAGGGAGAAAGACCGCTTATGGCGGGCGGTAGGGGAGGCGGAGGGGTCCAACAAACACCAGACTTTTAACCAGGAGACCGGTGTTTGATACCAGTGTTTTGTTTTGTAAGTTACGTTAGTGACGTTTGTGACGTGTTTTCTGTACTTATGTTATGTTGTTTCCGTATATTGCACAAAGTTTACGTACTTAATTTAAGGCCAACCATGACGTTTTTCCTAAACCTAACTAAGTGGTTTTGTTGCCTTTTGTTGTTTCGATTTCTTTAAA
Source organism: Sebastes fasciatus (assembly GCF_043250625.1). Lineage (NCBI taxonomy): Eukaryota > Metazoa > Chordata > Actinopteri > Perciformes > Sebastidae > Sebastes > Sebastes fasciatus. The sequence goes on from NC_133801.1 coordinate 16,925,631, forward strand.
CCAATCACAATCGTTTTGCGCAGAGAGCGCAGATAGCGGAAGGGGAGGAGAATGCCGCATGAGACATGGCGGCTTATACCTACAGTCTACATCTGAATAGTCAGACTACGTGTAGAGTAATGGAGAGAGAATGATGGAAGAGAATTGAGGGTAAAACCTCTTCATAACTGGACGTGATGCCAACGAGCGAACATCAGATTGTTTCAGTTTTTCCCACTGAAGATGTACTAACCTGCTCCCTGCATCATCAAACAGGCAAAGCAACGTGTTCCTTTGTTTGAAAAAAACGCACCTCCAACCTATTTTCATTGGTCAAAATCTACGCAGACAGTTAATCAATATCCATCTCTCTATGTAATAGAGAGTGACATCGCTTGTAGTATATCCGGACAGGTTTTTTCGCACTCTGTTCGCCAGAGTTCGCTCGGTGTCTGTACGTTAGGTAGAAGTGTAAGACAGGATGGAATAGTAGTAGAAGAAATGAAATGCTTTAGGGCACTGAATTGTAGCAAGGTTAGGCCGTCCTCGCAGTGGGGGATAATTCAGCTGTCATTGGTTGGAAAATGTAATGCTTTCCTCTTTGATGGCTTTGTAGCAATGCTATTATGTTGTCTTTGTTACATCTGTCACAAACAAGGGGAGCTGTGGAATTAGATTTTAATGATATGATGGTTAGTTTAACAGCACGCCATGCATGTCTCCACTGATGCCTGGTGTTTCCGTAATACGTGTTTTATGTGTGCATTTTCATTGCCGATGGGGAGGATACTGAAGAAACTGAATGAGAGGGAAAATGACAGAGAGAGAGAGGAAGAAAGAGAGTAAATCAAGCAAAGAGATCACAAAAGGGAGCAGAATTGCAGAGTAACACATATAATAGAGCACAAAGCCTCTGCCCTATCAAGCTTTCAGGGAGCGTTTCCCCATTCATTTCTACTGTAAAGACTTCTTAATTCTTCTCGGCTGTGAGCACTTGCACACATTCAGTTTCTCAAACGTCCGTGAAATTCGTAGTGCTTTAAAAATTTAAATGCCCCCCCGGGTACAACATGGCAAGCAGTTAAACAGTTAAGAGGTGGACGGGATTTTAAGTGAACTTATGTCATCACAACATTTTAGGCTGTTTTGGAAAATGTGTGTAATACAACTCGGAACCAGGAAATCTCTTTAGTACTACGTGATCTAACATATGTGATGAAAGGAAGATACGGAGTCGGAGGTGGTAGGATGGGTGTGGTGCGGTTGAGGCGGAGACAAATGTGTGGGTAAACTGACAAGCTAAAGTATATAACAAGGGATAGAAAAGAGCAAAGGGAATAGTCTGATAATGGCCAAAATCACTGGATTGGATATCAGAGGAATAAACTAAAACGGTAAACGACTCATTTTAGAGATGAAAACTTGCACACATTACACTGCATTAACTGTATCTGTGCATGTGAGGGAAAACGAAACCCTTTTGATATTTCAATAAACTAATGTTAACATACAGAGATGGAAGAAAAACTCAGATCTCTACTTAAGTAAAAGTAGTAATAATACAGTGTAAAATACTATCTACAAGTAAAAGTCCTGCATTCAAAATATTCGGCCACTCAAGTAAAAGTACATAATTATTAGCATCAACATATACTTAAAGTACCAAAAGTAAAAGTACTCATTATGCAGAATAATGTATATTATATTATTGTATTCTAATCCTTGATGAATTAAAGTTTTCATCACTTTAATGTTGCAGCTGGTAAATGTGGAGCTCACTTTAATGACTTAATATACTGCTGGGTAGTTTAATCAATATTGATACATCATCATTTATTAGTTCATTATATTTTGTATTAATAACCTGAATCTGCAAAGTAACTAAAGTTATTAAATTTATTAAACTTAGTTGTTTAAGAAAGGGAAAAAGACGGTATCGGTTTGGTATCGGTATCGGCAGATACTCAGGGTTGCAATATTGGTATCGGACATTAAAAGTTGTATCGGGCCCTCTCTAAAAGAGAGCAGGAGAAACATATTCTGTAGAAAGGATGGAAAGAGGTGCAGTAGGGAGATAGGGATGTGCCGTAGAAAGAAGAAAGATACAGAAAATGAAAAAGAAACGTGTCAAGATGTTCTCAAGGAGTAACAATCAGCTCATGTGAATTCTGCCTTTGTCCGGCATCACAACATCACGACCGCCACTGCACACACACTGTACAATAATCACACACACACACACACACACATGCAGGAGAGACCTGTCTGCCCACTGGAGACCTTGAGGACCACAACAACCCAGCAGAAAATGTCTCCTAGATGTCTCCTAGCAACAGCGAGGTGATTGTACAAGATAATATAAATGAGGATGGGTCACAGCAACGCAAGGACGCAGGAGAGAAGTAAAACGACGAAATATGAGACTCCTCTTTGTGCAATAAATCACTGATTTAGTTAGATAGTTACAGACTATGTAAGCCAGGAAGTCAGTTTATGAATCATGCACTTTCACTTATTGAATCAAACATTCACAACGAGTCCGTCAACCGACAGGTTATTTCTGATGTACAGTAAATGATTGAACTTTGCAGTCGTCAGTAAAATATTTACAGCCGATTAATAAATGAGTTGGCCAGTCAGATAATTAGCGAGCCAATCAGTCAGTGGGGATGACTAATACTCTGTGATGTGATGCTAACTTTCATTACCAACAACATCATTCAGGCTCTAATTAAATTACATTCCCATTGTCAGTGGAAATTACATTTATATTAAAATTTTAATTCTTTGTCTGGCTGACAGCACATTATGACAGGAGAATAATAATGCAATTAACTATAGATGTGCAGCTCAACATTGATATTGAAGGGAGAGAATCATTTGGAGCCTCATTGCACAAATATTTGATTCAAGGAGAAGAATGCTAAAAAGCACCAATTCACTTTAATTTCTTTGTTAGAGCTGCTACGGCACTGATTATTAATGTTCATTCCAGTATATAGGCTCAAACATAATGAGTCAGGCTATTGTAATTCACTGTCAGTAAAGCAGCTCAACAGTGGTCTTTTGTGATTTGTCCATATTTCCAAACAATGATCAATACCAATGAGTATGTGAGTATGTGAGTATGCAGATTTCTTATTTTGTATTTTTTGGTTTTTCACATAAAAAAAACTTTAAAAGTTAAAGTTTTTTTTAAACTTAAACTTTATATTCGTCAACCCTGTCTTCGCCCAATGCCAGCTGGGATCGGCTCCAGCCCACTCGCGACACTGAATGGGATAAGCAGTTATAGATAATGGATGGATGGATTTATATACAAGTACATATATGAAATTTGACCTCTGCATTTAACCCATCCTTAGGAGCAGTGGGCTGCTGTGAAGCCCCTGGGGAGCAACTTGGGGTTCAGTGTTCCGCTCAAGGACACTTGACATGCAGAAAGGAGGAACCAGGGATTGAACCACCAACGAAGAGGCGGAGGACGAGCCGCTCAACCCACTGAGCTACAGCCGCCCCATTGTAAATAAGGTGACTCTACATGCCCGTCTTGGCCTGAAATTCTTCAACGATCATTTGTGAAGTTTGGGGCTTATTGGTGACCAAATAGGATATCACATTATTAGTGATGTAGGGTTTTGGAGTTTAACACATCAATGAAGGGAATTACCAACAACAACAAGGCCAGAGGTTGAATGAGCAAAAGACCAGCGCCTCTTAACCAAGACGTCAACGCCGCCGGTCCTTGGCTCCAGTTCTAGCAGATGGACCTTGAGTGCTGAGTTGTGATACATTTCCGTAGTGATGACTTTTTAAAATGGAAAAGCCAGAGTGACATGAAGTAAAAGACAGCAAGCATAAAAAATGAGAATGCATATTTAAAATTGACTGTAATATATTTTTCAATTAAAAACACATGTATACAGAAAACTGAGCAAATGAGTTTGAATATGGACAAACTGTTTTTAAAGTCTGTATTACTGCACAGACCCGTTTGACATTAAACAAGAGCTTCCAGCTTCAGTTGCATTGCTCCATCTTAAATTACGTTTACAAGTGTTTCCTATAACTTGAACAATGGAGGACAATTGTCTTAGCACTGTAAGTGCTACATATTGATTTAACACTGGACTGATAGTTCAGACCTTTGTTTACTGCTTCTCATTTACCAACCCGTATACTCTATCTTGCTTATAATTACAAAACAGTCTAGACTAGATACAGGTGCTCTCATTAAAAGGCAAACGTTGCACAGTGGTAATATCTGTAAAAAAAATACAGTTTATTTTGCACAAATATCCCAAAAAATATCTGAACCATTCCTGCACATTGATGCTGTGTGATGATTTATATCTCAATGAATCCACATTGTGAGGACTGTATGGTTGCACATATGGGTGCAGTCCAGTTACATGATAATATTTGGGAAACAGGGAAAGAGCAGCTTTAATGGACAGAATATAGGAAACCCTTTTCAGCAATTTGCTCAATAACATTAATCAGTGAAATGTGCACATTAATACTCTAATGGCTTGTTTGCATGAAATGAATAGCTCCCATTCCTACTTTATGCTGCTACAAATTGCATAACCAAATGCAGACATTTCTTTCCCCTTGATAATATATTGATACATTTTCATCTAACTTTACAAAGACCACATTAAATTGAAAAGTTTGATGGATTGTTTGGAGACAATTTATTCATAATCCTCGGCCGTGTGTATACATAGCCTGGTTGCAAAAATGTAAAAGCCGTATGACTGAAACAGTAATTAGCAAGTCATTTTGCGTGCAATAAAAACGCCGTTCTTGCTTTTGGGGTGTCATTTTGACTGCAATGTAAACGCATCTGCGTAAATATGCTATGCTAAAAGGTGATAAAGACTGCTTAAGGCGGGCGGGAGGGGAGGTGGATGGGTCCAACAAACAGGACTTTTAACTAGGAAACCGGTGTTCGTGTCCCATAGTGTTGTTTTGAAGTTACGTTAGTGATGTTTGTGATGTGTTTTCCGTAGTTCTGTTATGTTGTTTCTGTACATATTTTACTTAGTTTAACGCCTTCTTTTAAGCCCAACCATGATGTTTTTCCTAAACCTAGCTAAGTAGTTTTGTTGCGTGGTGTAAAAATGACATGCGAAAAGAGGCGTACAAATGACACGCGATGTGTTTTCATCCATCCATCATCATCATAATCTGCAACCGTTTATCCCGTTGGGGGTCGCAGAGGGGCTGGAGCCGATCCCAGCTAACATTGGGCGAAGGTAGGGTACACCTTGGACAGGTCGCCAGACTATCACAGGGCAGACACATAGAGACATTCACACTCACATTCACCTCTACGGGCAATTTAGAGTCAACAATTAACCCAACCTGCATGTCTTTGGACTGTGGGAGGAAGCCGGAGTACCCGGGGAAAACCCACGCTAACACGGGGAGAACATGCAAACTCCGGATTCAAACCTGTGACCCTCTTGTGTGAGGCGCCAGTGCTAACCACTGCACCACCGTGCAGCACTGTGTTTTGTTCTTGTAACGCCGTGCTATTTATATGCTTTGCATAAGATTGGTTTGCTATACAACAGAAATAAGCATAAACAAAAGGTGCTTCACATTGCAAGCTATATACCTAAAGCTTATCATTTATTCATCATTAAATATACAAAATAATTAGGTTGCAAGCTGCAGTGAAAAACAGAAATGTTCAGGGACAAGGGTGAGGATACCTAACCCACCTGGAGCTGAGAGGTCCTGTGATAGACATGGTGCTGGGGGCAGAGAGGTCCAGTATTAATGAGGTACTCAGGGAAAGGGCTGTAACAGTACAAATCTGTCTCAAGGGTGCTCTGCCTTTTAGGCTAAAGTGGAACCATTTAGGTCAGTCTCTCTTTAGCCAAAAGATAAAAACAGGCATCATGAGAGGGGGGAAAAAAAGCTTTGATTTACATTTGAAAAGGGCACTTTTGCACCGGAGACAGAAAGGTCAGGGCTGACACGCTGTTGGCAGTGATGCCTGCGAAGCTGGATTAAAATTGCTGCATGATGTTACTTTGTGTTCAACAGCTACCAGCATTAGATACAGAGAAACTACAAATCTACTCACAATAGCTGTGGAGTTAATAATTGGCAGAATCTAATAGTGTATTTACATATCTTGAGGCTGTGTTGACTGAACTGTAATAAGTAAGGATTATGTTAGTTATTTTGTGTGTCCCTGTCCTTCAGCTGTGTGTCCATCCTGCGGGCATGCAGCATATCACATTCCCTCTCCTGCAGCCACTCAGATGCCTCTAATTTGGAGTAAACAACGTTAGGTCCCCTTTATTCGGTGCTTGGTAACTTGCTATACCGTCACCTGTGTGTTGTGAGCCCCACGGGTCAACATAACTCAACATAGAATACCGAGTACCTAACAACGGTGACTATAACTTGTCAACAGTTGTACAGTAGATTATCGCTGTATGAGGCTACTGTTAGTACAAGATCCCAGAATCACAACCTTCTTTACTCCTCCCTCTGCTCTCCTCAGCTTTACGGAGCTTTATAGTGAGTTTTTTCCACTCATTGTTTAATTGTCAGGCCTGCAGCTTTACTGTTTTGGTTCACTCTCAGCGCTCTCATAGTGTTATTTTCAGCAGTCAGCTGTTTTTCGCAAAAAAGCTCTTAAAAAACAAACAAATGTAATGTACCTGCTCAGCAACAAACAGCAGACAGCAGAACATAGTGGAGCATTTAGCAGCTCAAGAGACAGATATTTCACTCAGGGGTTGGTGGGGACCAAAAACAGAGCTAAAAGAGAATGATATATGGTATCTATATAGCGCCTTTCTAGTCTTCCGACCACTCCAAAGCACTTTACACTACATGTCAGCATTCATCCATTCACACACATATTCATACACTGATGGCAGAGGCTGCCATGCAAGGTGCCAACCTGCCCATCAGGATCTAATCTAAATACTCATTCACACACCGACGGCACAGCCTTCGGGAGCAATTTAAGGTTCAATATCTTGCCCAAGGACACTTCGACATGCGGTGGAGGAGCCGAGGATCAAACCACCGACCTTTCGATTGATGGACGACCTGCTCTACCTCTGAGCCGCATAGGGCTGTGTATTGGCAAGAATCTCAAGATACGATACGTACAACTATACGGGGGTTACGATTCAATATATTGTGATATATTGCGATACTGTATGCAAGGCGATATATTGCAATTTTTAAAAAAAGTACTATCACTACTCTGAGAGGGCACATACACTGACAGGGTGCATCTCTTTGCAACAGAAATAAAGTATTGACTGAGTTAATCTTTGCATGTAAACAATTAATTAGAAATCTATAGTGTTTTTGAGAATTGATACAGTATCACAAAACATGATATCCCAATATTTGATACTTCCGATATTTTCCATCACCCCTAGAGCCACAGCCGCCCCGCGATGTTGTTTGGTTGGCAAGTACAGTTCCGATATGGGACAGACAGCAGTTGAAAACATGCCACTAATATACATTTTCTTTTACATCTACATATGATGTCTTTTAGACGTCGGTTATAGATATTTATTAGTAGAAGAGCCCCACCTGCAGTAGGAAGTCGACAGAATGGAGCAAACAGAGAACACACAAGAGCGGCACAGACCAGCTCCCTCCCCGCAGACCAGCTCTCCAGAGCCGGTTGCGTCCCTCGAGACAGAACGGCTGCCCCCAAGGACGCACAAGCAGCTGCTTCAACATAGCAATGCATTATTTGGTCATGCTGCTCTGCTGCTTTGTGGAAAAAATAACTCACTACTGGAAACGTTACATGATTTTACTCACTCCCCAACACTGTGCACACAACCTACAGTTTACAAATGCAGAACAAGTCAGCAAACACACACTCATCTGACATTCTGAGTCAGAATATCGCCTGTATATTGAAACGTTGCGCGGTGCTTATCTAAATACATGTCCTGCATTATTAATCACTGTGTTTTTGCAGTGTTGCAAACGAGCTGTTGCATTTTATCCTCCCTAAAATATCTGGAACTTGGATTTAGTACCACCTCCTGAACAGTGCCAAAATGTAGGTTCAGCCGGGGTATTGATCTTCAGAGAAAGCTATACCCAAGTGGTAATTGTATTTCTTTCTCTTAATAAGCAACTGTAAAATATTATTTAATTTATGACTCTTCAGATTGTCATTTCACAATGGATATTCTTTACAGTGAACATACGTCTTCAACATCAATGTTTAATGACAACTTATTATTCTGCTCAGACCAGGCCTTGACCAATAAAGTAATGTAATTTAATTTTCTCACCAATTAATAATAGATTAAATTCAATACGCCTTTAAAATATGGTGATTTTAATGGAAAGTTACAGGTCGTCACAGTGCGTTGGTTTAGAGCGGTGTTATTATCCTCAGAGTGGCCTGGTGGTTATAGGAACCATCCATGTGTAAAACAGGGGACATTATTCCCTTGTTTTATGATAAAAAAAAACCTCCTTCATTTTCAATACCTGGGCACATCCTGTTGGCTCACGAGGCCAGGGAACATATGACTAGTTTGAATCCCGTCTGTCTTATATCATAATGTCTCTTGTTTCTTGTCCACTGTTTACTACAATCTTGCAGAAATGGGATAGTGTTTCTGCATTTGGGTTGACGTTTCCCTTAATTTAGTTTTTTGGTCCTCGTGACTCAAAGTAACTCAGTCTGATGCAATAATTTCATAACGTTAATGGTTCACCCTTTCAACATGCCTGCTTATGCTGTGCTTACTCAGAAAAGATCATTTCAGGCTTGGACGTTAAATTAAACTGAACTCACTGAAAGTTGCTGATGGATTTCTTTTTTCATTGCATTTGAGAATTTCCTCACGTAGGAAAGAAAATGCCATAAATAAATAAAACACAAGCAGATTGAGAAACACATCCACCAGTTAGGCCATACGTATGCAGCGTACAGAAATGGTCTGCAAATAAATGCATTTGTTCATTTAAAGGCCGTTACACACCGGCGGCATTTTTTCATACGATTAATCGCACGTTAATATATTTTTTCGAACTGTTAATTTAGTCATGAATACTTTCAAACAGCAGGCAAATATTACAAGGCAAGAAAGGGGCTTACTTTATTTCGGAACAAGGTCGATTTTCAGAGCTTTGCACCACAAATAAATGCATCAACCAATCACGTTGTACACAACCGGTTGAGTTGCGCCAATATTTATGAAATGACCACATAGAGGCTCCATAGTCCGAACCAGGACGACAAACTTTATTGCTCATTTCAACCTTGACAAAGGCAGCGCAGACCAGATCCATTCCTTCCTTCTTACCTTTCACAATAAAAGCCCTATACTCATAATATTTGCAGGCGAGTATTTAGCATCTTCGTGTTGTTTATTCGTCACGCCCCTGGTGTGTAAACTAGGGCTGTCAAAGTTAATGCAATAATAATGTGTTAACGCAAATTCGTTTTAACGCAACTAATTTCTTTAACACGTTAATGCAACTTGCAATTTTTAGGTTTTAGCGGGCTCAGTTTTAGGATGCCAGGAAGGTACTGGCATCATATGAAACCTGAAACCCTAAGTAATCCATTGGTACCAACCATGTCATAGTAGCTTGTCAGGAAGGAGGCTAAATAACTCTCCAAACTAATGCTAAATTTTGGTGAGCAAAAACTGTCATGGCCATTTTCAAAGGGGTCCCTTGACCTCTGACCCCTAGATATGTGAATGTGTTTCCCACGAGTCTCCCCTTTACAGACATGCCCACTTTATGATAATCATATGCAGTTTTGGGCAAGTCATAGTCAAGTCAGCACACTGACTGCTGTTGTTATGTTTTGGGCATATTTTTCATGCTAAATGCAGTACCTGTGAGGGTTTCTGGATCATATTTGTCATTGTTTTGTGTTGTTAACTTATTTCCGGTAATAAATATATAGATACATTTGCATAAAGCAGCATATTTGCCCACTCCCATGTTGATACGAGTATTAAATACTCCCCCTAAGGTAAATCTAAGGTACATTTATAGGTAAAAAAAATGTATGATTAATTTGCGATTAATCGAGATTAAATAATTCAAACGATTGACAGCCCTAGTGTAAAGGCCTTAAGTCGTACCACAACACAAGAGAAGAGAGCCTTTTACTTTTTACTAGCGTGGTCCTCAGTTTATCAGCTGAAGACCTGAAATTTGACTTCACACCATACTGAATTAAAATGTTCCATGCAACATATCGTTTTTACTTTGCCATTGGATAACAGGCTCAGGCCTCAACACTGACCAAACAGATCAATGTACCAACCCAACTGGGTCCAAAATACACAATAATACTGTATACCCAGAAAGGTGATCAGACACCTAAAGGTGGAATCTCAACCGTGTTAAACAATAGTCTGAACTCTGTTAGAAGGCACATAGAAAATTTACCTCCAGGTAACCACTTTTTCTGTTGACTAAACATTAGTAAATACATGGACGTATACAAGCACAGATGCTGCATCAACTTGTCAAGTACCATCTGTGTGTGTTGCTGTGTGTGTTGGTGAGTGTGAGAGAGAGGACAGAGAAGAGAAAAGAGGTCAGAGAAGAGAGAGAGAGAGAGACAATGCATCAGTGTGTGAAACTGTGTGTGTGCATGTCTTTGCTCAAAGCACCATAGCAGCACAAAGTTATGTAACAATTCAACTAGAACAAAACAGAACTAAAGGATGGACACACACACACACACACATAATGTCCTTGCTCGCTCATTGACACACGGAGGGACCTCATACAAAATGCAATTACACTCGCACGCCCTCAGCCTGCCTCATCATATTGACCAGATGCTTCCTTAGGTCGTGTGGTCATGACACGTCAGCCCTCGTTAGGAAAGACATTACACATGACACTGACGGCAACAACACCAAACAAGATGGAAATTTAGCAAACATCTTGTACTTTAATCTAAGATGCAAAAGGTCATTAACTTGACTGAGCCAGAGGGGGACCATTGGCGTACGACAAGTCATTTTTGTTTAATGAAAAATTTCGATAGCACTTACACACGTTATGATAACACGTACATTTCATGGTATTTTAAATTTCTTTGGATGATTATTATTACTGCCAAATTACCCCAATATTTACCTCCACATTTTTTAAAAATTACTTTATTATAAACATTATTTAATAATTATATTCCACTATTTCCCAATAATAATTAATTTGGCAGTAAATTCCCAAAAATTCCAAATAGGTTACTTGCTAATTATCACCTAATTACCATGAAATTTGTGGACCTGCAAAATGACGTGTTACCAAACTTTCATAGTGAGAGTGGCTTAGAATGTGTCGTGTGATTCTGGCCATATAAAGTGACACATGCGATCTGACTGCTATATCTGTGTCATTTGCCTTTGTTGCACTGAATTTTTATAATCACATTTTCTGTCTGTTTAACATTCAAGTGTGAGAGAGTACTAAATTCTAATGTTTTTTTAATGAAAAGCTAATAAAACGAGTTCCTGTAGCTGAGTGAAGGGGGCTAATGTGTGGGGAAGTGAACTTAACTTGTCCCTTGAGAAAGCTTTTAACTGAAGCTCGCTATCTGAGGCCACCCACGAATGAGATAGAAAAAATGATTGTAGAAGTCCTGGCACAATCTCAGACTCCGCAGCTGAAGCAGAGTGTGAACCCGTCCCAGTGGGGAGGCTTGATTCATCCGGTGGAAGGTGCAGGAGCTGGGAAGGTGATGAGTGTCTGAGAGATGAGCAGCACACGAGAATGAGGAAAAGGGCCAGATTATGAATGGAGCCAGAAGCTCAGGCAGTGAGTAGGTGAATGGAACAAATTGAGGGGTTGTAGGAGAGAGGAGAGGCTGGACTAGAATGAACAGCAACACAACTTTAAACTGAAGCCAATATTTTTATATATTTCCTGTCTCTTGTAATGAAGCTCTCACTAAGCATTAGTTAGCCAACAATTACATCCAATTAGGGTTGTGGTGTGTGAATGCTTGTCCTCTGACTCAGAGCTGCCAGAGCGCCTCGGCGATGGCATGGACTGTGGATTGAACTGTAGTTTGATTTGGCTCTTCATCATAATGATAATGATAATATATTTTATTTATATAGCGCTTTGAAAGATACTCATAGTGAGTTTTGAGTGCAGTTTTGAATAGGGCTTCCCCTAATACCGTTTTTTGGGCTTCGATGAGAAATATTCAAGCTATTCAAAGCTTTGAGGTGCCGCAAGCTGACATGTTCTTCTGTCTGTCTGTGTCCATCTGCCGCACTACTGTACACTAACGCACCTCTACACACAACAAACAATATGAATAAAGAGAAGATAAAGTGAATAATAAAAAATAAATAACTACAGATAAAATAGGCTGATAAACTTTACCACGTACAAATGGGAATTTAACTGTTGGTGGTCATTTCTGTTTACATAAATCAAACTTTATGATGTCATACAATTTAGCTGATGGAGAGAAATACATTTCAAATGCCAAAAGTCCATTAGTCGGATCAAATACACTACGTCCAAATAAAATTAAAACATATACTACAAAATATAGAAAAATACAAGCGGTCTTAATCATACGGAAGCACGTGTGTCGGTCAAAATAAGATAACAAGCAACACATTAACCACAACAACGCATTAAACAAATCTGTTACATTCTCTCGGGGCAATTTTAGGTGCAACATACTATATATATCCGTATGGTGAAAAAAGGACAGAGAGTGTTGTGACAATAAAATATTGGCTTTTGGCTAATTTTCGGGCCACTGACTGTTGCTTTGTGTGATTTGATTAAGAACCCTGTAATCTATTCTGGAGGATGTACTATAGTGATGAACTTAAACCTTCTACCTGCTGTTTTGTCACCAGCTTTAAAAAAATTGTATTGTAATTGTATTTTCAGTTGCTTTGCAATGAGTTTGCTGCAAATGCAATAGACACTATTTTTTCCAAACGTAGTGAAAACTGCAGTTATTAAAGGATAAACTCAGTCTATTAGAACGTGGGTCTGCTTTTCTATTGATTATGATAACACTGTTCTCACTCAAGTCAATTCCTGAAATCGAGAGAGAAGAGAAGTCAGAAGGGGCAGAAACATAAGCAGCTGAAATTTATAACACACATTTTTAGTATTCCCCTCAGGCCAACTGGACGGTAAACTTTGCTCTCTGAGACAATATTGATTGAATAGTTTGACATTTTAGTTTTATTTTACATTTTTATATACTCAACAAGCCCACCTACACATTTGGACATTATTTGAGCATTTTAATGCTTATATTATGTTTTTTTTTATATATATTTACTTATGTATACTTATTTTTACTCTTATTATATTATCCTTTATAGCACACTAGTCTTTTTAGCTTAGCCTCAGAGTATAGGGTATTTCACTGCACATATTGTATGAGCATGTGACAAACAAAACCCTTTGAGTCTTGAATTACTACAGAAATAAGACGAAGAATAGTACAGTAGTACATGAAACAGGTAACCTGAAAAAAATCATGTGCCTAGGCAGCGCTGATCAAATATGAATCAATATTCTGTTACGTTAATGCCCATTTCTCTCCTCAAATGTTTTCGGAAACATCTTGTAGTGTACCGTTTAGCTGTAAAATGAGAAAGTTTGTGACGCGGTCGCCATTGTAAAATCTGTTGGAGAAACGCCAAGTTCTGGTCACATGACCGGAGCACAGCCAATAGGAACGCTCTCTCAATGAAATGACCTGTGATTGGTCAAAGTCTACCGTCACGGGCTAGATTTTTTAAAGCCTGAAAACAGAGCCATGAGGAGGTGCAGAAGTCTAGTTATCTCTCAGAACACTTGAATTATAATATGTTGAAAGGTTATTATGGAATTTTTACCTGACGGTGCCATAAATATACTGCCTACTGCCACTTTAATTAACGACCCCCAACTTTAGCCAATTCTAATCTAAATAAAAAAACTCTAGTTTTTCAGTGTTTCCCTTTTTGACATTTAATAAAATTAATGCTAGAAATGATTCCACTAAAAAAAACGTTTTTATTTCCTCTTGAATAATTTTTATTTATTTATTTTTTCTTCTTTTCTTCTGTCTCATTGTCTTAAGAAACTTTTGTCTTCTATAAAACTATGTAAATTAAAAACAAATAACCTTTTCATTGTTCTTTGCAATACTCCTTGAGCTTTAACCATTTTATAATGTAATGTTTCAAGTGAGGGTGAAAAGGGCAGGAATCGTGCCTCTTGAGGCAAATTTGTGATTTGGGATATTAGGGATGCACCGATTCCACTTTTTCACTCCCGATACCGATAGCGATACCTGGGCTTTGGGTATCGGCTGATACCGAGTACCGATCCGATGCCTCACTGTGTGGAAGTGACTGGGATCATTCTTTTATGTGTAAGGCAAAATCAGGCTTGACTTAAACATTGCTTTCCTAACTTTTAAAAACAAAATGTAACAAATAAATACATAGATATAAATGTAGTGAATTGTTATTTATTATTAAAATAGCACCTTGGTAAAAAAATCTTCAAAATGAACAGGAATCACAATTCCAGTGTAATCTTTTTTTAATGCAGCAACAAATTGATCAAAACTTAAACAGGAATTCAAATTCTAGTCTATAATGTATATAGTATATAAACAAAGAACTGAATTTAATAGATGGGCCCCATCGTCACTGATATCCGATCCAGCTATTTGAGTCAGTATTGGCCCGATATGCGATCCGGTATCGGTATCAGTGCCTCCCTAACTATATTAATAACATTGACTTGACTTGAATTGAGTCAACGATGTATAAGGAGGTGAGAATGTAAGGCAGAGGAGATGAAATGAGAGGCGATGGTCCTTTTAAATGTCAGAACTTTATGATATTGATTTTACAACACATTCCACATTGCTGTCTCATATACTGTATATACAACCACCGTGGCCTGTCTTTCTGTTTCTATTTCTCTGTATCTTCTCTTCATCCTGACTCACCTCTTCTCTTCAACTCGTTCCCCATCCACCATTCTTTTAATCTTCCTGTCTCCTGTATCCTCCTACCAACCCACACCTCTCACACCAAACTCCCTTCCTCCCTCTGCCTGCCACCTACTCTCTACTCTCCATCCTTTCCCCCATCACCCATAAGTCTTTCCCCTCCTCTCTCCACGTTGCTGTCTCCTTATGTTCTTCTCACACTTACTCCACGTCTATCTGTTCCTTAACCACATGTCCTTTTCTTTCACTCTCCGTCCCACCCTCCCTCCATCTGTCCCAGCGCTCTGCAGTGATATGAACTGATGTGTCAGCTGAGTTGATCATTCCCTCCAGCTGCTGTCTGCCAACCGCAACTCTCTTTCCCTCATGTGTCGCTGTGACTCTTCCTCCCTTTCCCCTCTGCCTCTCCTTGTCACTCTCGCCGCCTCTCTCCTTTCCGCCTATCTATCTTTCACTCCATCCCCTCTCCGTCTCTCTCGTTCCTCCCCTCCCATCCCATGCTCCCACCCTCTCTTTTATCCCCCCCTCCGAGACGGGCCTGTCAGGAAGATTCAGCCACTTGTCCACGAGCAGTCTGATGTTGTTCTGTCTACATGCGTATGCGCCGCACGCTATGTTGAGTACTCATTTGTGTTTGTGTGTGAGAGAGACGAAGAAAGGGGTGAGGGAGGGTGTGAGTGTGTCCCGTAGACATAAACCAGGTATGACCACAGCTGTGTCTTTCTCTTTGTTTTAGGATCAGATATGAAAGGTATAAAATTCAAGAAAAGGAAAGATATTAGGTAGGGTTTCCATTTGAGTGAAGCAGAACAGACAGAGGAATGTAAACAAATTTGTAGCCCAGGACAGATTGGATGAGTGAAAGAGGGATGGAGGGAAAGGGAGGGAGGGCTGGGAACGAGTGGGTGGATGTAAACAGATTTAGATGTTCGTGCACAGATGGGAGAGGGACAGAGAGCAAGCGAAGAGATGGAAAAGGGGTGGATGAATATTGCCAGATTTAGATTCTATGCGAGTTAAGGGAAGAAAATCAAATTGAAACGCCCTTCAGATGTGCTGTATTCCTCAACAGGTGTTTAATATACCTTGACCAACCACTTTAATAACAAACTACTGTAGAGGGACAGATTGAGGAATGAAACTAGCGATGAATGGATGAAATGTATAAATTGTTTTTCCTCTGAAATACATGTTAGTTATAAACCAGCAGTTCAATCAGGAAAGTTATGTTTTTTTAAAAATTGGTTTAGACTTCCTCCTGATCTGTCAGCAGCATAACCCCACATTGATTCTGCTTGGAGTCATGATACTGGCATGGTGTGGAGGGTGTTGGCCAGATGTTGGCATCAGCATCTTGAGCTGGAAGCAGCAGATAATTGGGTTTAATTAATTTTTAAAGACCTGATATAGATTTAGGCAAGATCAAGGTTTCGGTTAAATGTTAATAAAATTAACACATACTGTCTTGTGCTTGATGTCCTATTTAACATTTCAATAATAAGCCCAGCCTTTCCCTAGCCTTAAAGGAATAGTTTGACATTTTGGGAAATGTCTGTCTGTACACAAACTATGTAGCTAAAGCCAGCAGCCGCTTAGCTTAGCTTAGCACAAACACTGAATACTGCTACCTTCGCTTTGTCCAACAGTTACAAAATCCACCTACCACCATCTCTAAAGCTCACTAATCAACACGTTATATTTAGTTTGGTTAATCCCTGTAGTAAAATGCAACTCAGTGTCCACTGTAACTTCCTGAAGCACCGCTGGTTGCCTGACAACCTCACAGTGACCACAAGACTCCAGGAAGCTACTAAACATAACCATAAAATACATTAATAATGCTTTAGTTGCTATAACTCAAGCCCCCAGGAAGAGTGTGCCGGGCTTTGAAGCAAATTTTACATAGTGACCAAACGGTGGAATTACAACTTCCGTGTCCGTCACGTGACGTCATTGGGCCCAAAAATACTTTTCGCCATAGACTTACATTGGGAAAGAGACGTCTGTAAATCAACTTCCCAGCACGAACACTTGAATAACCCTTATTTAAATAATTTGTGCAATCACTATTAGTGCATTTTACAAAGTTGATAAAAGTTGTAAAATGCACTAATAGCCAAAAATAGAGTTATTTCCCTTCCTCCGTTCATGTGAGTGAGCCCCAGACGGAGGCTGGACCGAGGCTGGACCGAGGGCTGGACCGAGGGCTGGGAGGCGGAGTTAAAGGAAACACTACTACGCCTGCTCTATGGGCCCAATGGATGCGGTAGATCACCAGACAATTCAGGTAATTTTATGCTCGGAAGTTGAGCTTTTTTGTACTTCATGCGCCACTGAGCAACTCTCTCGATGCTGTATCCAGTTGTCTTTATACATCCATGCTATAAGCGGATATACTGTATATTGCAAAAGTGTATATTATTGGGAAAACAAATAAAATGTTGTCAGTGAACAGATACGTTTATGATAATGTAGTGACTCGTCAGATACATCAATTAACAACATTTCCTCATTATATTGACATCAAATTATATTACGTTTATCTCAAAATGTTTTGCTAAGTCTTCCTAATGTGCTGTCGCATTGCAAATTAGAAGTAAACTGTAGGAAAAGACTGAAAGACTCGAAGCTTGGAGGTTGACATGAACAGCATTTACGAGTTGGAAACCGGTAAATACTGTGACAGGAATGCAGCCTAAGTAAGAAAAGTGTGGAAAGGTTTGAGTGGGTAGTAGCAGAGAGGTGTGGCTTACATGGAATAATCCATGATGGAGCAGAGGGGAAACTTTCACCAAGCACCATTAGTAAACCGTATTACGACAGCACGAGGTGACAGCCGAGACAGGAGGGGCTCTGAGGAGTTGACATGACATAGTGCTACTACTCAACACTCAGAGCTTGACACTAACACTGCCTAGGTTAAGGTTTGAAGGCTCTGCTGACAAAATATTCTGCTCTCAGGTGTCACATCACAGTATAAGTGGTTAAATGTGCTGCCTGTGTCCCCTAATTGGCTTAAGATTGAATCCCACCACAACTTTCTCCTCAGGGCTGTCTGCTCTGTTGCATTCCAACCGTCTCAATTAAAAATGGCGAGTGGACTGCTTACTTTGCCTTTTAATTCAATTCAACTTTTTATGCATTCATGGCACTGTATGGCATATGCAAAAAAATTGCAGGGTATGCTGAACTCCAACACACACACACACACACACACACACTCATGGCAGTAGCTTAATTTGCCTCACAGCAGCATGTAATATATTATTAATGCAATACTTGTCACTAAACATTTGTCACCTTTGCTGCTAACCTCTAGCTTCAATCCATATGATATTGATCCACATGCACAGCTGGCTATTTATGGTGGGTGATGTATGAAAAGAAATCAGATACTATTTACAGTAAATCCTGAAAATCAATGGCCTTCTTACATGTTAAGGTAATTTGTTGATGTTGATTTTATCTAAATCAAGAATACCTACGTGTAATCGTCTTATATGTTTCATATTTTGCTCTATTTTGCGTTCATAAACTGAAGGCTGGGCACACAATGGAGCCCAGCGAAATTACTCTAGCCACATGTTGATCCGTGCCACAGCTTGTACATAATATTTTGGTAATTTCCATCCCACGAGCCTCCTGTCCTAAATGAATGACTAACAATATTGCTGAACGAAAAGTGAAAATCGAACTGCAGCGAGCTACGACGACAAATACATTTTTTTTTGACTATACAGCCGTAACGTCTGCCTAAAAGATGCTGATTGAATGAGTTTCCTGCCTTTGTTTTGAGCAGAAATGATGAATGGGTAACCTTAAGAGGCAATAAAGTTGGGCAATGATGCCGTCAGCAGGGAGTGAGATTTGAAAATGACAAAAAAATGACATCCAGTCAAACTAAATAGCAAGAAAAAGGGTAACGAGTAACCTTGAATGTGTACCATCATGTAGCAAATGTGTTAATAATTTGACAAAGATGCTGACATTTATCAGACCTTTAAACTATTGAGTTTAGGTTGGTTCTGATGTTATTCTCTTGATACATTTGAATACATAACTTCCCCATTATAATGTTGCTCTAGCAAATAGCCAGCCACTGTGTGTGTGTGTGTGTGTGTGTTGGTGCACAAATGCCAATCATCATCTAAAATGTGGGCAATGGCCAATCACCAAGCTGTGAAGTGACCAATCATGCAGTCACATTGGTGTTAAATGTCAATCATCATTGGTGAATTGGCTCAGGGACGTGAGAAGCCAGCTGGCAAATTAGTCATCTGAATTGCACATCAGTGATCCCACATATGCGAATACACATAGAAATGCTCGCACAAAGGCCAGTGCACTCACACAAACACACTAAGCCACATATAGTACATGCCTTTATGCATGTGCCTGAACAGCGTTCTGGGTAATTATTCTACATGTTGCTATGACAGACACAGAACTGCACTTACTGTACACTGATATGGGCAATGTGCTCACACTAACTGCTCCTAATGATACTGTACACACACACACAACATGACAGCCGAGCTAGCTACACAACACTTTTTAAATTTGTAATCCTAATTAGATAAACATTTAACAAGCGGAATCATTTACGTGATGATAATGACTTTAGGTGTGCACACTGGGGATTATGTAACAGCATAATGGGTTGTGGTATTAGGGTTTTCCCTGGTAATGTAATCTGCCATGCCATTATCATGAGGGATGTGTGTAGTTTGGGAAAGTTGGGTTTTGTGACAAACTTCTACACTTAGACACACTATTTAGAAAATTGTGGCCAGTAATAGCTGATAGAGACCCGAAGCCAAAAGGCTAGCCTCCGCTTCACTAGCGTCTGTTATTCAATGCAGTCTCTCATGCAGCATTTCTGTCTTTATGTAAAAAATTAAACATGTCCCTCGGTAAGACAAATCGGTATCCACTATAATGCTATATGGTTACTGTAGGTAGTAAACTAGTTAGCCAGGCATGCAATTGCAGCCTATGTTAGAGCAGATAAATATGCCTCTAAATACATTTCTTAAAATTTTGCTTGTGTTTTCCCAAAATAAAAAAGACACCAACTTCTAAACTTTTGAAATGCTGAGTATCACAGTAGTTATGGTTGGTAAGGCTATGATTGGACAATTGCTGTTTGGGGGAGAGGTTTAGTGAATAGTCAATAGAGTGGTGCAGGGATGACGTATTTTTGTAGTCCAACCCAGAAGTTAGCTTCACCCTGAGTTCCATTGACAAAAAGACAATGGGATTTTTCCATTGAATTTTGGATTATTGCAGAAAATAAGCTCTGTGGCAAACAGACATTTATGATACCTACATGCTTTGTTCTGCAAGATAATCTCCACAAATGAAAACAATTTGTATGATTTTTGAAACATAAATAAAATCGCCATAAGTAAAAAGCTAATGTTAGGCTATAAACGAACTACACCACAGTCGCATGAGCGCGAGTATACACAACGAGACTGTAAAGGCGGACGCGTCGATGTGATGACGTTTTGTAGTCTCATTTAGACACTTATTTTTTAAGACACATAAAAGCTTCAAAATTCACAAGTGGGATATTTACTGAAGTATTTTATATCGCAGAACAAAACTTTAAAATCTCTTCAGCTTGTGTTAACCACAGACCTTATTTCAGGCATCTAACTAAAAAGATATAAAAAAAAAACATTGACTTTGAGATGAGGGAACCAGAAGTGCAAAAATGCTAACTAATGTCCGGTTGAAAATGTTTTGTTTTTTTAAATAAACAGAACCGCTAATGTTTCTCAAAACTCTGATGCTTCCAGTCCGGGCTTCATCACAGTGAGGAAATACTATACGGAGGCGGGGTATTGGTTTGGTTTTGTCCTAACCAATCAGTAGCGAGTGATTTATGCATCCCGCCAGTCACTTTCAGTCGACATGAACGCTGTGGTAGTAATAGCTTGAAGCAGATAGTTTTGCATTTTTCACAACGTTTCAAGGTTTAAGAGTTGTTATTTCTGTGAGTCTCCTTAGAACAACTTGTACATCTTGTTCCATCTTATTCATTCTCTTCAAGTAATGCGTTTGTGTCCGAACCACAATGGTTTGGACCAACCAGCGTCCTGTGAGGAGCTACTGGCAGCTACGGGCGTGTTTAAGGTGTGTGTGATGTGACACGAAGAGGTGACTGTTCATTCAAAACAACAATGGAGAGGTTACCATAGATACTGCAATAGTCAGTCATATCAGAACTGGAGAGTATTTCATCATTGAAAGAAGGCTTTTCTTGATGGAAAAGTTGTTTTTGCTCTTCTCCTGACTGGCTTCGGCAAGAGTTTGAGTGACAGTTAATCCAATCACCTGCCAAGTATTTTTTGAAAGAGCCTGCCCTTTTCCAAACAGTTTTTCCAATGACAGCTTTTCAGATGGTTCTGTGTAACAAATCCATCAGTTTATTTTTGTGTCCATTTTTCATGAATATAGCTACAAGCTGTGCAGGAAGATGACATTAACATTCTTAATCCCACCTACAAAACTCAGATCGGTCGACTGTTTCTCCAGCCGGTGGGAAACAGCCATCAATAAGCACAAAACCAGACATATTTGAGTCACTAAATAAATCTGAAATGTCGGCGGCAATTGGTTGCAATGGTTTGTTAAAAAACAGATTGACATGCAGATTAAGCTGCAGGAGTAGTTTGAGAAGTTTCTTTCAACATTTTAATACTTTCAATACAAGCTTTCGTCACTTTTCAAGCAGGAGGGGTTTAATGCTGACAAAATAGACAAGACGTTTGAGTGGAGTATGACTTGAATCCATTTTACTGTCACAAAAATGACATTCTGTTTAAGGATTTTGGCATTAAGCTGAATTAGTGTAGATCTTTATAAATACTAAGCAATGCATATGTGTCTGCGAAAAGATGATTTTATTCGTTGTGCATCTCAATCTAAGGCCATGAAACAATCAGAGTTTGAAATTTTGTCTGTAATTATGTCATAATTACGAAGAATTTTACTGCAAGAATTAATATCACATTTTGGAGCTATCGTTAATGTAATCAGCACAATATTAAAATACCACCGTGTCGCTATTTATCACTCAATATGTGAACAAAGACTTTATTTTGTCAAAACATGCATGGCATTTCTAAAATGAGGGACATCTCATTTTAGAATATTTTTCTTTCTGTTTCTGTTTTTTTTCCAAATAGGTCACCTTCAATGCTGTTGTTTGTGCTTTTTGCTCCATTAATCAATGCCTGTCTCAATGCAGGCAGCTTTTTCCCCATATCATTTTGCCTCAAAATTATTCTTATTACTAATGACTCTTAGAGCGAACACCTGGGGAAATAAAGGATATAGAGAGAAGGGCTCTGGCAGCTTTGTTATTGTGTGTGGCGCACAATCCCCACATGTGGTCCCGTCAGTTTCAAGGCAAAGTAAACAGAATGCCATGCTGTAGGCTACTGCGGACTTCAGTTGATAAATTGTTGTTTGAGCCTTCAAGTTGTCCTTATACTGTAATTCTCTGGCTGCTGCAACATCCAGGTTATCTTATTGACACTTATTTGAGAGACAACCATACAAGCCTGGATCAGATGTATCAGTAAAAGACATAATAAGGCAGAATAAAACAGAGACAAACATTGCACCACTTAAATCTTTTATTATCACCACCACCACCACAACCACCGTCTCTTTACATTTCTGTTTGTGTTCACACGTTCACATTATAAAAAAGTGCTTCTAAAGGTCAGGATTTAAAAAAGAACAGAGAGGAAAAACTAGATATAACATGGGATATGGTGTTTTAAGTCAATTAGAGTGTTGCACATATTGCTGCTAGATGACAGTGCAGTCTGAGAGGAGATGGGACCATATATTCTGTAGCAGCTGTCTTCAGTTGCAAAAAAGTGACACTTACTTCAAGATTGGATTTGAAAAATAGAAACGTTTTTTGAGGCTTCTGATATGCCTACTATTAGAAGAAGAAAATTGTAAAAGTATGCAAGCTGAACTGCCCCTATGTTTTTTTTAAAAATGAGTTGAATCAAGAAAGCATCACAGCGTGAAAAATAAAACACTTGAAATAAACACAACATTTGACTTGCAGTAATTTGTGAGCAGAAGGTTCAGACTGAAGGCAGTGCTGTGAGTCAAAGTACAAAACGCTGTTACATAATCATGAATTGTGCCCCAATTCTCGGACTTCCTCCACATTTCAACACCAAATTTAACAAGTCTCATTCCCAAGGCTTCTCCGAGTGCAATCAAGAGATGCAGCATGTGTGTGTCCTTTAAAGCAGTGGTCCTCAACCTGAGGGTTGGGACCCCTAATGGGGTCGCGTCATAATTCCCGGGGGTCACCAGATGGTTGTGGAGAAAAAAATAAAATAACATATTAAGAATAAAATAACTGAAGAATGTTTTTTTACATTACATCGCCTGTACCAGTGATATAATTAGCCTTATTGAGTGTAGTGAGAGTCAAAGTGTGTCTGCACATGATTTTCGTCACAAAGCGCGTCACAAATCCACAGTGCCTGCCAGCCACCCACTTTGAGCTTTACAACAGCTCTTCAGAAACCTATGGGTGACGTCACGGAGACTATGTCCATATTTTATACAGTCTATTGTTAAAAACTCAACAACAGTGCGAACATCAACCTGATTAGTCTGGGGGATCTGGGGTTTTTCTAAATGATGCATTTGAGGTCATCCTGAACTTGTAAAGTCAAGAAATATAGTTATATTAACAGCTTTGTGTTCAGGTGATCTTGAGTAATTAGGTGCTATAACCTTGACTGATTGTTGTTAGCAAACATATAGTTATTATACAGTTATTTACAGATTTGTTTCTGCTTTCCTTTCCCCTTTCCTTCGCCATTCTTTCCACCTTTCCACTTCCACTCTACGCTCATCTCTACAAATCTTTGTCGCAGCTGCATCTCGCAACATCTCTGTTAGGGACAAAAATAGTGACTAATTCATCGTGTGTGATAGTCTCTATTGTAGACAGCTGTTTGAACAGACACACAACACCCACGTGAACACGGATTTTTGAACTTTTAGGTGGTTGGTGCGTGTGTATGCGTATGTGATGTGACTGTATTTGCATCAAGGATCAATGACGCAACTTTATTCACATGTCAGAACTGCCAACAGTGGCAAAAGTACAAACAATGCACAGCCGACATTTCTCTGACAAGCAGACAAAATTTGAAAAGTCCTCAGTAGTAGATAGGCAGGCAGGCAGGGAACCCATGTGCAAACAAAGTGAAATCACCCCCAAGATATGTTTTTTTTGAGAATGTGTTTCTCTTTTGAGTCTGTTTGAGAAGACACTTTAATAGAACAGTGCTGTCTGATGCTGGGCTCAGATTTGCAAAAAGTGTCTGAAATGCTGCTTTGAAAGAGCTGTCAGCTTGAAGATAGTGCCTTCTTCTAATTGGAGAGTTGATGATATTGACCAAGCTTGTTTAGCCGCGTACATCACCCTGATGAGACGGTTGAACGGCAGTAATCACTCTTTGTGTACAAGATTATTTACCAATCCATTAATCATAAGACTGAAGCTTAACAGTATATACTGTAGATTGCCTCTTTTCTAAAAATAATGTATGCTTTAGTCACTGTAATTAACGTGCTGTGGCTCAAAGCATTATTCATGCAGTTCAATCCAGTACGGCATGAAAATGAACTTGCAGAGTAGAGTTGCTTTAGCTTAGTAACTTGAGTTGAGTAACATGCTTGGGGAGGATTAAGAGCACAAAGTGAACATGTGCACAGTGAACAGTTTTGTGGTAATGCAGTTAAAATTGCAGAATTGTTGAAAAAGTGTGCACAACATTACTCTACTCAATAACTGATCAAGCAAGTAATGAGAAAAAAATGAAAGCCTGGAAAATTATAAAAAAAATATGTTTCACCTACAGTTTGCTTTTTCAGAAATAACGTTACGTGTAATCGACATTTAAGCTTTTCAGACCGTCTACATAAGTGATTCTCAAAGTGGGGTCCGGGGGCCCCCAGGGGTCCGAGGCACTCTGTCAGAGGGTCCGCGAAATAATTTGCTATAAATTATAAAATTGTGCTGTATCATTAAAAAGTGCATATCTACAGATGGGGGCCATTTGCACCAATAAAACAAGCATAGTAAACAGTGTCCATTACTACTATTAGTAATTACGTACGTACCATTACTAAGGTGGTGTGTTTGTATATAGTGTTAATACTTAAAGTGCTTTCCTGTGTTATTTATAGTATCACTCTAGGGTGTCTATAGTCTGGAATCAACACCAGACAGCCAGACAGGCAGGTACGCATGCAGAGCTGAGTTGTGTGAGCTGTTTATTAAGGTTTTAGGAGCAGTGTCACTAAAACACTAAATTCATATTTTTATTATTTATCACAGTCTTCGTCTGAACATTAAATCCTTCAGGAAATGTTTGCCCTGTAAAATGATGTTCTATAAATCAGAAGAGCAGATTCAGAAATCGTTTAAATAACGTTTCATTAATAATGTTTGGTCACAAATAAAAACAGTTATGATGAACAGTTCTCTAATTATTTTACAAAAAAGGACATGAACACTGTATCGATAACCTACAGCACTCTCGTTCTTGTGCGTCGGGATCACACGCAGAGGGGTGTGACAAAGCGTCGTTATTTGACGCCTTGAGAATAAGAAAGGGGTGAAATATAAACTTTCTGTCAAATTTACCCACGCACTATAGTCTACTCTATGTGTAAATGTGTGTACCCAAGCATAGTGTGTCCTTTCTGTCCATACAGGAGATGCTTCTCTGGCTGCAGAGGTGTAACAGGTGACATTTAAAGCAAGAAGATTTATAAAAGAAAGTGCAGCCTTTCTCTGTGGTCTGGAGGAAAGAGGTGAGGCAAAGAGACACGAAAAGACAAAATGACAGACTGACAGAAATGATGCAGCAGAAAAGGTAGCAGAGGAGAGGTGGAGCGTTAGGCACTGTGGGGATCTGAAAGATGGGGTTAGCTTGGGTGAGTATCTCTCACAAAGGCTGCACTCACAAAAACCTCTCTCACTTTCTCTATTTATCTCTCTGTCTCAGAGCTTTTTAGCCTCATATTTATCTTATGATGTCAAATACAAATTAGATGAGTCTGCAGGAAAAAACAGCAACTTCAAACTACAAAGTAGATGAGGTTGCGTTTAAAAACCCATAAGCTCTCACTCACTGTGCCAAAGTGTAAGAGAGAAAATACAGTTAAACAAAGAATTCGAAGACAGTCTTTTTTTTTTGGACAGCTCTGTCTAGTTTTATGAAAATGATTGCCGGAATGAAAAAGACCATGTTTATGATGAAAAACAGCAAAAATCCCATTCTATTGTATGTACGCAAGTTTTATTATGTGCATGGGGGCAGGCTGAGGGCGCAAGTTAAAGGAAACTCTGCAGGGACTGTTACAGTAAATGTTTTCTGTCGCGAGTAGATGGGAACTTGGCCTCGCCATCAGGTCCAAAAAGACATTTAAAAAAAAAAAAAAAGAATCTCTTCCAGGTGTGTCTCCCTCTCCGCTACCAAACAGAGAAGACTTGAATCTCAGAGCTCCTCATTTGCAAAATTTCAGGTCTAGGCTACAAATCCTTTTATACTAATCGTTGTTGAATAAAATGAAGACAGATCCAGCAACTGCATAATTTCTCGCTTAAAATGTTTTCAGAAACACATTTCGTTGAACTATTTTCATAACATTCAAGAAAAAAAGGTTCCTTTTTTGAAAAGCTGGGAACAGCAGCCCACGAGGGGAAGCGTTCGTCCAATCAGGTGCCTGGTACCTAGTGCCTAGTGTCAGCCAAGCAAGCATCCAATGCTGGGAAGCGAGGCGATCCCTCGTGCCAAAAAACGCCCCTGTGTACACGTACCATAAGGTTTGTTTTTAACCTAGCCGATTGACGGAAATACCTTTTGCTACTGGAGCAGCTGTTAATCACTTGAGTGAGGAGTTAGCCGTCAATTACGGTATAAAACAGAACAGTGGAAAAAATAGCCTTTAATCACCGCAACCATGAGAGGTCCTTGAGCATACAGTCATTAATGTGCCCAAAAAATACATGGCTGATGGGTCCAGTGTGAGAGATTAACTATGGACGCACACACGCGCACACAAGCGCACACACACGGCTGAACATATGATCCCCTCCAGGCTTATGCCTTGCGGAGATAATTAACTCCACATTGCTGTAAAGCCAATTTGCTAGTCTCTTCAGAGGCATACTGTAGGTAAAATATCTTTACTCATACAGTTGCTCATCATTCTATTATTATTTTTTAAAGCTTCTCAGTTTTTTTTTAGTTATTTCAGAGGAGAGTGTTCTGTGTTTGTTGATCCACCCATCCGAAAATCAGACACAATTTCAGGGCCAATGCTGCAAATGTAAAATGAGGAATAACAGTGACTTTCAAAGTGAACATGAACAATTATTTGTCTATTTACTTTTTGTGTAAAGGCAACTATATGGATTGCATGTGGGTGTGTGTCCGTCTATATGGTCCTCAGAAGTGATCAAAAAACTGACAGAACAAGAATGTGCGTGTGTGTGTGTGTGTGCGTGTGTGTGTGTGTGTGTGCGTGTGTGCGCGTGTTTGTGTCTGTGTGTGTGTTTTCAAGATCAGAGCACCACTGAATTAACTCTGACCTTGATGTCTCCGAGCTGTGTTTGTGCGGGCACACAAACATGCACACACACACACACACACACACACTGAACCCTGCATAATGCATAACATCTGAGCAGTGATGGGTGTCTGGGGAGTCCCTGTATAATCTGAACAAAGTAGCAAAGTCCTCTTAGTGCTGACCAAGAAGAACACAGAGCCGCTTACGCAGTAGTGACCTAAACATGGCAGATTTTTAACAAAATTGTCATGTGTGGGGGTTTTATGGAAGAAGAGAACTAATGACACAGTCTTGGGATATTTTTAGAAGTTCTCCATGACTGAATAAAGGAGTTCACACTATTGGGTTACTTAGCAATTTGGGCAATGGCCGTTGTTACAGGTGAGATTATATCAAAGCAAAACATTCAACATTATGAATTTAGCATTAATATGTTATGCAGTAGCTTGAAGAAAAATGTGTTGTTATACTGTACAGTACATAGCCGTGTTGTAGTTAAAGCCACCGAAACCGAGACCACGTCATGACCAAGACCACAGCGTAATCAAGACCAAGTCAAGACCAAGACCAGACCTGTGCAAGTCCCACACTGCAGGAAACACTAACGATAAAATGTGGAACATGCAAAACAGAGGCACTCCTCGAACATTCCCATAAAAACACTCACAGAAAACAAAAATGAAGATTCCTCTTCATCTTGTATTGCCATATATACTGTATGTGTGTGTGTGTGTGTGTGTGTGTGTGTGTGTGTGTATAAGTGTACTATGAGAAATATCTTGATAAAATAATCAAAAGGCATTGCAGAGGTGAATTTTATGTGTTGGAATGTCCCTTTATTTTCAATGAGCAATCACAGTCATGATGATAGTAAATAAGACAACGCACAGGCAATTCAGTGATTTCCCCTCAGTTGTGGTCTTGAAATAAAATTATCTTTATCCGAGGACGAGACGGAGTAAAAATGTGGTCGATTCCGGGATGAGATGGAGACCTTTAAAATCTTGAGTACTACAACACTAGTACATAGAGACTAGAAGGACATTAGTCTGACAACAATGTATGGCAGGTGGATGAATTATAGAGTCTATGTATCTATCTCTGTATTATGGCCGCTGTGCTATGACTATGTATGTTATCAGCTTAGAATAATTATAGTGTAATTATGTCTTTTTTTTTCTTTCTTTTTTTCAGGTAGATCTACAAAGGGTAGGTGTTCTTTTTATTTTCTTTAGGCCTGTGTTGTGTTTTTGGTTGGCTGCCGCACCTACCTATATAGCTTCCTTGTTTATCTCTCTATCTTTCTCTAATGGCTGCCGTGCCGTATCTGTCTGTCTATCTCTAATAAAGTTTCATTGTCACATACACAATCACAACATATAGAGAAATTCTTCGGTACCTAGCTCCAGAATACAACCTCACGGTAGATAGATAGATTCTTGTTTAGGTATATCTACAAAAGGTAGGTCCCATTTGTATTTCCTTTAAGTCTGTGTTGTTTTTGGTTGCTGCGCCTTCCTACCGATCCCTTTATCTATTTATTGATCTATCTCTCTGTGAGGCTGTCGTACCATGTCTGTCTGTCTGTCGGTCCAACATGACCACCGTACCATGTCTGTCTGCCTATCTCAAATTAAATCAACTTCTATTGTCACACACGTTCTCTGTCCTGGCTACCGTGCCATGACTATCTAATACTGGTGCAATAACTTTTTTTCAGGTAGGTCTACAAAGGGTAGGTCTCATTTTTGTTTTCTTTAAGTCTGTTGTTTTTGATTTCCACGCCTTCCTATCGATCGCTTTGTTTATTTATTTATTGATCAATCTCTCTATCATGGTCGCCATGCTGTGTCTGTCTGTCTGTTTTTCCGACATGGCCGCTGTGCGATACACCTGCATTGTGTGGTATCACTATAACAGCTTATCAATTATGTAGTCAATACACTGGAATGCACGTGACTGAATCTAAAAATCGCTCACAGTTTGGCGGTCTTATAGCATTTTGTGTCGTGTCAACTAAATGCTGAAATTCTGTTTTGCCCTCCGGCTAGAGTGAAGGGTCAGTGGCTGAATGTTGCACCCCATCAAGCAGCTGAGCGTTTATTGCTATATATATATATATATATATATACATATATATATATATATATGTATATATATATATACATATGAGCAGTCCAACATTGTTATTGCAAGGTGGCCTCACAAACTGTGAAACCATCCTGTCGACCTGATTACTGTCTCATAAAATGCCTTTGGTTATATTAAATGGTTACTTGGTTTTAGTACAAAAACAATGATATGTCAGTGGCTGGACATATTCATTCTGGCATTCTTCTACCTTCCCAATTAGAGTTTTGTGTTTGCCTATTGACATTTTTCGGGAAGTCGATGGCGATAGTTGACCTCTTGTGAGCTGTGTGATAGTAGCCTCAGGCTGCGAGGCTTGTTCGGCTATCCGTGATGTCTTGGTCTGTAGCTTCACTGAGCTCACACTAACCCTCACTTGCACACACATTTGCACAGACACACACATGCACTCAAAACCACAAACAGCCTTAGACATATAAATAACCCCTTGTTGTGAAAGTCTGTGTGCATTATAGATTTCAGAAGGACACTTCGATATCAAGACACCTCAGACTTATGCCATGGTCTATTGTTGCCATAGTTACCTGCTTTTAACCAACTCTAAACCCAACAACCCTACCTCATGACAAGTAACCGCGGCAGTGCTACTGCGGGGCTGAGTTTCCTCTTCCATACTCCAGTAAACTTGCGACGGCAATGCGCTTTGAGTTCAGGCTGGTGCATGCCTGATTGGTTCTTTCCAGGCGGACCCCAAGGCAGTGATTTGTAGACATTTTTACAGGATTACAGCAGCTACAGATGACGGTTCTTTTCCGGTCCTTCTTCAGAGCTCATAAGTAATGGATCGCTGTCGGGGTGTAAAGACCATTTCAACCAATATAACAAATAGTGTAGACTGGATAACATCTTCAACTCTGCCTTTAAGTAAAAGTACTAATACTATACTATAAAAATATTCTGTTACAAATAAAAGTCCTGCATTGAAAATGTTACTTAAGTAAAACTATGTAAGTATGATCAGAAAAATGCACTTTAAGTATTTAAAGTACTCAATGCAGAAAAAAATCAAATGATATACTGAATAAAAATACAGTAATATATCATTATATAGTGATAGTTATAGTTATAGCTGGTTGAGATGGAGCTACTTTTTAACCACTTTGTATAGGACAGCATCTAATAATTATTTTTGTGATGGATTAATCAGCTGATTATTTTCTCCATTAATTGTTTGATTGTTTGGTTTATAAAAATAGTTAAAAAATAGTGAGAAATGGCGTCACAATTACCCAGAGCCCAAAGTGATGGTTTCACAATGCTTGTTTTGCCCAACAAATTGTAAAAAATCATTAAAAATAAATAAAAATTGTGAAAAGGAAAAGCTCTCATATTTGTGAAGCTGGAACCATGACATGTTTTTGCATGATCATGGGTCGTGGGTTACAGTAACCAATGGTTGTCAGATAATTGTATGAAAGTAAAGTATTAAATATTTCCCTCTGAGATGTAGTGGAGTAGAAGTAGAAAGAGCCATGAAAAGAAAATGCTTAAGTAAAGTACAAGTACCTCAAAATTGTACTAAAGTACAGTACTTGCGTAAATGTACTTAGTTACATTTCACTACTGACTTTAATTTACCTTGTAATTTTAGTGGTTAAACTGTTGATCAGAAGTGTGTTCAGAGTATCCAGTTGTTCAGTTTAAAACCAAAACAACTATTTACCGTGGCCATGGTGCACCATGTTCTATTCTGTTTCATTTTAAAGTAACAAGTCAAGCTGTTTTGTCCAGTAGCTGTGTGTCTAAAAACAGACATATCACCACTGCACATTAAGTTAAAGGATGGAAAGGAAAGAAGAGATTTCCAGGAGGTGACTGGCATCACCACTTATCATTTACCCTACAGGTGTTATTCTGAGATTCACACCTGCACACACACGCACACGCACGATGTGTAAACACTCTGGGCTACTGCTGTTTGTCCTCTTCAAATAGCAAAGTAAGGCACATGTTCAAACCAAACATGTTTAAAGCAGAATATTTGAGTGTTTACTTGTTAGTTTGGACAGGTGAGAACAGGATAATTTAATATGAAAACACAGCTTTGTGACCTGTTGTTTGTAAGGCTGTCAATCGATTAAAATATTTAATCGCGATTAATCACATGATTGTCCTTGGTTAATCGCGAGTAATTGCAAGTTACAAACCAATTTTGTATCTGTTCAAAATGTACCTTAAAAGGAGATTCATCAAGTATTTGATACTCTTATCAACATGGGAGTGGCTAAATATGTTTGCTTAATGTAAATGTATGTATATATTTATTATTGGACATCAATTAACAACACAAAACAATGACAAATATTGTCCAGAAACCCTCACAGGTACTGCATTTAGCATAAAAAATATGCTCAAATCATAACATGGCAAACTGCAGCCCAACAGGCAACAACAGCTGTCAGTCAGTCAGTGTGCTGACTTGACTATGACTTGCCCCAAACTGCATGTGATTATCATAAAGTGGGCATGTCTGTAAAGGGGAGACTCGTGGGTACCCATAGAACCCATTTTCATTCACATATCTTGAGGTCAGAGGTCAAGGGACCCCTTTGGAAATGGCCATGACAGTTTTTCCTCGCCAAAATTCAGCGCATGTTTAGAGCGTTATTTAGCCTCCTTACTGACAAGCTAGTGTGACATGGTTGCTACCTTAGGTTATTGGATTCCTTAGGTTTTCAAGTCTCATATGATACCAGTATTTTCACTCTAGCTTTAAACCTGAGCCCACTACAACCTCCCAAATATCGATTGCGGTAATGCGTTAAAGAAATTAGTGGCATTAAAACGAATTTGCGTCAACGCGTTATTATCGCATTAACTTTGGCAGCCCTAGTTTATATAAAACAAACTGAAATGAAACTGACTGTCTATAGATATGACAAACTACATCTCTGTTTCAAGATCATGTGTATTACCAGGGACCACCAGTTCCATAGAAAACAGCTTTTAAAAACCTTATGAATCAAACTCAGGTTGCACAACATGCATACCACTTTGTTTCCATAATGATAGATGCTGTGTTTGGCTTGTGGCAACCCGTGGGGTTTCGGGTACATTGTGAAATAAAGGTGTTGTGCAAACAAATGAGGACCTGAAGGTTGTGTTCAATCTTTGTTTTTACCTGCTTAATTCGTTGTCAGGCTCACAGTGGCATTCCCCAGCATGTGGAAGACAGGATGGGTCGACACGGACAGATAATAGCATTCATAATGCACCTGTGGGTGGCAAACAGCAGCGCCCGTTTGAACACAGGTGGAACAAACCCCAGACAGAATATTGTGCGCTGACAATCAGCACATTTAAGAATTATCAAGTTATTGCAGGATTTTTTTATGCAGTAACCTAATTTATTTTAAAGTCATGTAAACAAGAATCCTGGTTTCCTGAACTGGCTGTGGTAAGGGATTAAGAGAAAAAAACAAAACACTTAAAATAGATCTCTGCTGGCAAAACAATATTCTTTGGGCTGGTTTCAAAGGGGGTTTTACATGTGCACATGCGCCAATGTCTTAAAGGCACCAATTTTAAAAATGACGTTCAGTTTACTCATCACAAGGAGTATTTCAAACAGTCTGTTCAAACAGTTGTGTAATGTCTGTGACTTGTGGCTCTGGAGGGAGCTTTCCAAAGTTTAAAAAAAAAAACCTGGTGATGTCATAGTGATGCCATCAGGGTTATGTCAGCTTGGGCTTGGAGACTACAAACAGAAATCCTGCATTACAATGAATCATGAAAGATGGCATTGAGTTGCATTATGGGAAATGAAGGATGAAGTGTTTTATGAGTTTAGACTGTATAAAATATGGACGTCACCCATATGTTTCTGGAAAGCCGTTGTGAAGCTCAAAGTGGATGGTTCTGGTCGTCTTCATCTTGGCAGTGACGACACAGCCTGACTCCCGGCTAATCCAAAAATGGAGGTGAATGGTCTTTGGAGCTTAAGGTGGGCTGTTAAGGTGGACCAGCTTTTCTCTTTTTAAAGTTCTCTGCTCTGAGTTTTGCTCAGCTTTTTATTTCATTTTTAATATTCTTTTGATCATTAAACTGAAAGCATTAATCGGTAAATATTCTTAATGTCGGTTAACAACTAAATGGTTAAATATTAACATCCCTAGGCCATACCTTTAATTATGCCTAACTTTAAGCCTTAATATAATTTAAATTGGTGAGTTGTATAAAAATCCACCCCTCTGTACAGTTGTCATGAACAAGGATATTAGCTCTAGAGACCAAAACCAGGCTATAAATATGTTTATTTCTGATGTAAATTTTGCTATTTCATCATGGAGTTCAATGGGGATTGACTCGCTTTTGGAGCAAGCCTCAAGTGGCAATTTGAGGATCTGCAGTTTTTGGCACTTAAGCATTTGCTTCATTTCTCAGCACCAGATGTTGCCTCTTGAGTTTAACCTATACTGGAGAATTAAGTCAGGATGTATCCATCTTTGCTGCACACAATACAAAATCACTGGACATCACCTTTAAGACATAGAAATTACAGCTATGTAAGCAGTGCTGCTGGATGACTCTTAAAAACAATTCAATTCAAAGCCCTGAAAGAGAAACTAATCAGCAAGAGTACATAAATAAATCAGTTTCAAAAGTTTAGACACGTTCACATGTGGAAAAACAGTGAGCTCTCTCACTACAGACCATGTCCGCTCACTCAGTGTCAATGCTACAACCAACAATAAAAAAAAACTTTCCGGTTGCAGCATAATATATCATCAAGAAACGTATGCGTAAATGTGCCAGTCTTGGTTAAAAAATATAGGTGAGAATCCAGACTGCGTAGTTTTCCAGTATTCCCAGGTTATCACAGTGCATGTAAACGTGTTCTCCTGCCTTATAACCTGTTTTCCCTAAGCAGCTCCGTATTTGTCAGCCTTGCAGCCACTCGTCACATAATAGGAAGATGGAGGAGGCAGTGACACTTTGGTAACATCAGAATAATGTGAACATACCATATGTTTAATGAGCCGGGTGACCATGACATGAATTTAAAATCGGTTTAATTTGGAAGAAATGTCGCAGCTTTTCCTGAATCACTGAAAAGCTGATGCTTAAGGAAATGAGAGGTCTCAGTGTTTCCCAGATGCTGCAATAGTAGATGTAATGGTGTATGCTCTCTGTGACATTACAGTTTTATCACCAAGCTTTATGATATGCGCGCAAATCAACTTTAAAGAGGACACTCAAAATATCATGTTGTGATGAATTAGCAGCGGAAGAGAACATCTACATAGGAAAATAAACATCAAACAACCGCTGATAGTGGAGCCTGGCCGAGACCGAGAGAGGTCTATGCATGCAGAGGGGAAAATAAAGGACAAATAGAGAGGAAAGAAGAGAGGACAGACAAACGTATTGACAACAATCAGATAGCGTAATGTCCTACTTCACAGTCTGTGGCACGCTAGCTCAGTGAGAGGGAGCGAGAGGAGGCTGCAATGAGAATAATCTTCACTTCTGGTAGCAGAGAGAAAGAAAAACACATAGAGATATGAAGGGAGGGAAAGTAATTAGTTTGATTCCCCTATCATGAGATTAAGATTCCTTCTTAATCTACAGAATTATTTTTGCTACAGAGATTCAAAGCATGAGAACCTGACTTGTCGACGAATCTCAAGCTGTTCGGGTCACTCGCAGGTCAGGTGAATTATAGAATTTACATTAAACTGGTTAAAACTGCTCAACGAGCAATACAATATCACATTAACTAGAGAATACAAGCGCTAAAAATAACACATAAAGGGATAGGTGATATTAATATAGAGGGAAAAAAGGATATGCAGCTTGTTAAGAAATCAGTTGTCTTGAGTTTTTGAGGTGTTATTGATAACTTTGATAACATTCAGCCACTAGATGTCGCATTCTCCCTCCCCCGTTCTATTGCATTTACTTCACAACAAGTCGTTGCCGGGCATTTACCGTCAATCTCAGCCATTTATCCGTTTTTTTCCACACTAACTGACGACCCAGAGATATCACGTGATACCAACGTCGTTTTACTATTGGCTCACAAGCCTTGTTAGAAGTGTGAACCAAACGTCTGAAATCTTCCACAGAGATAAACAAAACATTCATTCTGGACCCGCCAACATGTTTTAAAATGATTAATTCACAATCATAATCACTTTTTTCAGGAAAAGTCATACTTTTATTCGGCACCATTCTAAAGGCCCTGTGGATGTATTATTCATAAAAAAAGATATTCGTCTACATAAATATGTTATCAATAAGACCTTTAAGAGATCATTTTATTATCATAAAGTCATGTATTTCTCACAATAGCAAACACATGCATGGTAAGAATTATTTTTGTAACATCATGTTTCTTAATAGCAAGTTTGTGATAGAAGAAGAAGAAAATAATGTTGTTGTTTTTTTTTTCGTTCTAGATCATTGGAGTCGTAAGGAAAAAGTATATAGCAGCTTTCAAGCTTATACTGTGTAAGAATCTGGGCCAAAAAAACAAGTCCATGCATACGTGTGGATATAATTAGTGGAGTACACTCTTAAGCCTACAACATACAACATACAAGAGAAGCATTTACTAGCAACAAAATGCAACAAAGTGGCTGTGCTATAACATGTAAATTAGGTCATATGCTTATAGAATAATTGCTATATAGCATGACTGTATGCATTTACTGAAGGGTATAATTGAAGATGATTGAAGTCTGTGGTTTATCACACACAGAGGGGAGCATGATGCGTTTTCGCTCCTGCCTATTATTTTATAAAATAACGCTCTGATTTGTAATTTAGTTATTCATTTTCCCTCTGTATGATTTTCTCTTCATGTTATCACTTAAGATGTCATCAGCTGTGGGGGCTAAGCACGTATTATGCCAGAGGCTCAGTGTGTTTGTTTATTCACATTTATATTTATATGTTCTGGTATGTAGCTACTGATAAGATAGTGTAGAGTTCCAAGTGCTCTGCAAAATGGAAATACAATGTACATTCACGGCTGTTCTCATCTCGGGATTACAAGATGCTCCGCATTAAGCTTAAGTGGTATTTCTGTCATAAGAGGGGCAGTGACTTCTGCTAATAGTCATTTATCCTACCTTTATGACTCACTTCCATGTTGAAGTTGATCCCAATCATTTAATTCCATTCCTTTGTAGGGGTCAATGGAGGTTGCATTAATCAGTACTTTTTATAAATGAACCCAAATGGAATAATCACCAAAATTTGCCACTCTACAAAGGCTATTAGCCGTTTTATTTTTTTGGTTTTCTGGTTGAATTTTACAGTCTACTGAATGGAGTCTCACTTTCAGGAACATTGGCTATTTTCAAAGGGGTCACTTGACCTCTGAACTCAAGATATGTGAATGAAAACTCTGAGATGAACAGAGTGAAAACTGTATCTTATTACATCAAACAGATGTTGACAAACTGTGTAATTTGCAGTTGAATAAAGGTAATATATCGCAATATATCTTAAAGCAATACTCAGCATATCGCAAAATGTTTAAAATCGTAATAACATCGTATCGTGACTTAAGTATCGTGATCATATTGTATCTGTATATCCACCCCTAACACTATCGCTTTTATATATCTCAGATAATAAAGTTTTTTTTTTAGAGTAGGTGTCATTGTATGAACTGGTAGAGAGTAGAAATCACACCTTGGCGCAAGTGAGTTCAGCTAAAACTAGTAACTTGATGCTACATCAGTGTCAAGCCTCACAGGAAACCTTTTACTGTAGAGGTAAGCATTGTACAGTGAGAGGGAAAATATTTGGATTGACAGTGACTGGAGGAAGTAAGTACGTGTCTGAGTTGTAGGAAGAAAGAGAGTTGACAGGAGAAAAATGACAAGAGACCAGAGGCGTCTCAGTGTAATGATCTCCTAATGAAGCAGCTGCGCTAATTGAACACTTTTGTGCTTTGGAACATGCACACTTGACACCTATGCATACAGCAGTGTTATTAGAGCGAGAAGTGTGATTGTGTACGTTTGTGCTGCAACTGCAAATTTAAAAAAGAAACAACTTTTGACTTAATGAAAGTAGAAATAATGCCATGTCAAAAAATACCATTCAAATTAACACAATCTATATCATTCTTTTGTATTATTTAATCACATTGTATACACAAAGCTGAATTATTGATGGCAGACAACTGTAAAGCAGAGGTTAATGTACTGTAGTTCAGAAAGCAGATGTTATTGAGTGGAAGAGATTAGTCAACAAAAGAGGGACGGATTTGTTTTTTTCCATCAGCAAAAAGAGTGGAGGTGAAAGAGGAAAGGACAGACACACAAAGAGAGGGACAGACAGACAGGCACAGCAAGATACAGAGGGGTTTCTATCCTTCAGCCAAATCCTCTCGCTTTTGAAGACCAGCCAAACACACACGTGAAATCACCGAACATGCACACGCATACACACACTTTATAGGGTTCAGTATACTGCGTGATTAGTCTAAAGTAGTGACACCTCATTAGTGGATACAGTAAACAAAACACTGATAAATGGTCTAATCATTCTAAAGCCCCTTTCCCACTGGACAAAAAAACCCACTAACACCCACTAACATATCGGTTTTGTCTTAAGTGGGAAAGGTTACAATCAGCATTCATTCCAGTGACAAATGACTCTGCAGTAGTCATGGGTATGTATCAGCCCCAACGCTAATTTTCGCCCCTTTTTGCTGTGTGATGCTATGTGAAGTGCATTGAAGTGAATATATAATAAATAAAATCAACAGGGAGTTGGACAATCATTACCTCCACCAAGGCCAAAGGCCTATAGGAGGTTATGTTGTCACCGGCGTTGGTTTGTTGGTTTGTTTGTTTGTTTGTTTGTTTGTTTGTTTGTGACCAAGATTACTCCAAAAGTCCGTGATGGATTTGAATGAAATGGCCAATGGCTGAACCGGGCCAACTTTATTTGTCGGACTCCTTCATGACGTCTCAAATCATCACAGCAAAACACAGTTGAATTTTAATGGGATGTTCTGGACTGCATAGTGTAAAGTTGATTTCCTCCCCTTTTGTCTTCAAAGAAGTAGAGGCTTTCCTTCTTCAAGGGAGATTGATTATTCCATTAATCAAGAGGCCTTGTACGACAACAATCCAAGGACAACTAAGGCTTAACTGAAGCCAGAGAGTGGCCCCTGCTCCTTATTATGTAATTAATATTTTCATTACCTTTGGTATCCTACTGTATGTTTGTGTTCTGTATGCTGGGTGTGGGTATAAAAAAATTAATGTATGTAACGGGGTCAGCCCTGAACTCTGGGGAGCTCTATGCAGGATTTTGTTAAGCGGTTCTCTGATGATCTGTTTACATTATCAGCAGAGTCTCATAGTGATGTATACTACTGAGTGCATAAGAGATTCAAATCTTGGATTGCGGGTAGCACTGAACGTGAACATTGAGTGTACAGTAACCATCTAATGGAAGAGTGATAATGGACATCTGGAAGAGTTTGCCCTCTAGATGTATCATGCTGACTCAGGCGTGCAAGCACTTCTGCAGGAGTGGACATGCATGCTGTTGCTCAGGAACCGTTTCCTGACAGCTCATTCTCATACGCATCGTCTTAGGCATTCCTCCTCCTCCATCACCTTCTGCTGCATAGACATTGTGGAGGATGCAGCACGCTTCTGTCACCTTAGGGGCAAACAGAGGCTGGATATCCACCGCTCTCAGAGAGATGATTGCCAAAGATAAATGATGCTCCTCCATGGCATGGTGTTAGTTGTAACAAGCTTCAGCTTGGCCTGCTTATTAAAATGCCGGGAAAGAGTTAATATTAGGGGTGTAACGTTTCCTCTACTACATCAATGTATCGATTTAAATTCCTACTATCCAACTACATCGATGGGTAGTCTGCAAGTTGTCCTTCACAGGGACGTATATCCATCTAAAATCGATCTGCAATGTAAATAATGTATTGTAACCATACTAAGAATTTGCACCTTGTATTTACGCACGACAAATGTTATATGGATGTCTTTTTAGCACTTTTAATCATAATGAAATGTTAAATGTTACTCCGGTTCACTCTCTCTGTGTATGACGCCATCGACATTCGCCAGCAGCGCCATTCTCAGAATGACGACAACAAAACAAAGCATGGCTGATTGCGGGAAGAGCCAGACGAGTGAGGGATTTTCAAGACACGTTTAAGGTCCGGCGGGTGGAAACATTTTGGCTTTTGCAAAAACGGAGATGTCCTTGATAAATCGCTCGCTGTTTGCAGGATATGCAAAAGCCAGATAAAATACAACGGCAACGCAATCAATCTTTCGCACCGACGCCACAGGATTGCTAACACCGAACGCCCAGGTAACTCTAGCACTATTTGCCATTAATCACTTACTTGCTTATATCCATTATTAATTTATCCCTGATTCCCTTACAAGAAAAACTTTGAGTATTCTTGACCTGCACTGTCCAGTATCGAGGTATTTATTTCACAGTCGCACTGATTGAATTTTTGGCAAAAAAAGTTACTGTATCAATTTCAAGTCGTTGAATCGTATCATATCGTATTGCTCTAGATGAGCCAAATATCGTGCTTGATTCGTATCAGAACCATGGAAAGTGACATGTATCGTATCGTTGTAAAAACGTATCATTACACCCCTAATTAATATTAGTGTTTTAAAAGCGAAATGACCAATGCACAGTTCACCATGTCTCCTGAGGTTGAGTGTGTTTTGACAGAGACGGGTTTTACCTCCTACAGGCTGACAGTCGGGGCATGACTGAAACAGGATGCTGCAGGTGTGGGTTTCTTCACAGGCTCCTTACAAAAAAAATAAAGGCATCTGGGGGATACAGGCCCTTTTTTGTCAAAGGGGACCTGCAGAGGACAAGTGTGTCCTGCACAGATGCTGCATTGGTAATGTAAACACCTGGCAATGCACCTCTGGCATCACAGACACCCTGCAGTGTAGCACCGAGGGTTCACATGGCATTTCTTCTGTTGTTCCGCCCGAGGGAGAATCCTGATGTGGCACCAGACTGCGGACCTCAATTCCCCTGGGCCAACACAGGCGAGCAAAGCTTGTCCCCATCCCCTCTGGCCTGAGAAAGTGAAATTCTCCTCGGAGGATAGCCGTCATTCCCTTCACAGTCCTGCCAAAAGTGGCTCTTGGCATGGCTAAGATGTCAGCTGTTGCCTGACACAAAGCTACACATGCAATCCAGGAAACCGTGACCAGCACCTCAGTTTGGTGGCTCCGTCTACGTCAAGGCTTTTTGACATCTGGACCAGGATTTTGATGCTGTTCCTGGACAGCCTGAAGGCAGAGTTTCAGGTAGAACGCAGAGAGGACAGACATGTTGAAAAGTATTTTGGTCAGTCCAGATAAAGCAGTGTAGGAACACACACACATATCTATTTAAAGGTTGAGTGACTTCACACTAAATCCACTTTTGTGAGTTAGTAAATTATTTGCAGTCATTTATTGAACTATCAATTCATCCTGGCCCCAGAGTATAGTATCGATTCCAACAAGTTATATTCCTTTTTCAGTGAAAATCCAGCAAGTCTGTCCTTTAGATCCCCAAAAAATCGATGGTGTCCCTGATCTACGAGGAAACGTCACGTTCACTTTCTCTCTTTCTACTTTCTTCTAGCAGTAGAAGCACTACTAGTGTTAGTAAGCTAGTAGTTTACAGCGTTGATCAGTGTTTTGGGCAATCTTACACCCTCTTACCACTCATTTGTTCTCTCAATCTCCATTGCCATTAAAGCGAGAGTTAAGTGTGTAACTGTTGATCCTGGATGACTACCAGATTTAAAAACAGCTGCCAAGTTTTTATTATTGAGATGAAATGTTCTTTTTGTACATAAATGACCAGTGTGTTACATTTAGGGGGATCTCTTAGCAGAAATGGAATATATTATTCATAGCTATGTTTTCATTAGTGTATAATCACCTGAAACTAAGAATCGTTGTGTTTTCGTTATCTTAAAATGAGCCCTTCATATCTACATAGGGAGCAGGTCCTCTTCATGGAGTCCGCCATGTTGCTCCGCCATGTTTCTACAGTAGCCCAGAACGGACAAATCAAACACTGGCTCTAGAGAGAGCCTTTCACGTTTTTATGTTACCTGAAGGCAACCGTAGTTCTCCGACAAGCTTGTGAAACTTGCGGTAACGTGAGCCACAGAGTACAAAACCGTGGTACCGATGGTTGCCGTCTGACTTCTGTTACACCGAAAGTAGTGTTATTATGATAAGGATGGCCTCTGAGCGATGCGAATGGCGCTACCACAGTTTTGCACTCGGTGGGTCACGTTACCGCAGTCTTGGAAAGGGAGGAGTGAGCGGAGGGGTACTCAGTTGGTTGCAATCTGCAACCACACCACTAGCTGCTGCCAAATCCTACACACTGCACCTTTAAGTTTGAAATTAGTTGCATTTTTTCATTTAAAATATACTGTATGTTTAAGGACAGTGAATATGTGGAATAGGAGCTCATCTTGCTTAAATTGAAAGCTTGTTTTTTACTCCTCTTGTTCTTTGTATTCTTGCTTGGTCATTCTTGGTCCTCACCGGCAAAATGATTGGCCATTGTGTCAAACACTTTGTGCCCCCAAGTGAGTTCACTGTATAAGAAGGAAAAGTGCTACTGAATTGCCGCCGACTTAAAGGCTGCGGTTACTAATGGTCCTCAATAGGCTTGTTTGTTTAGAATGGACAGGCAAAACTG
Organism: Sebastes fasciatus; assembly: GCF_043250625.1. Taxonomy (NCBI): domain Eukaryota; kingdom Metazoa; phylum Chordata; class Actinopteri; order Perciformes; family Sebastidae; genus Sebastes; species Sebastes fasciatus. The sequence continues at coordinate 16,968,091 of NC_133801.1, forward strand.
TTGGAGGAACTGTTCCCTGCAGCTCCACTGATGGCGTGCCACATTGCAATGCCAGCCATTCTCTCTTTATTTCCCTTTCATTCTCATTGTTTCTTATTTCCTCAGTTTGTTCCCACTGCCCCATTTCCTTCTCCATCTGTCCTCCGTGCTTCTCTCAACGCCAGCATGCCAAGGCCCTAAAAGTAGCATGTTAAACTACTTGACTCAAGTCAAGACACAACAGAAATATCGCTTCCTGTCTCTTCCCTAATGCCAGATACAGTTTTTCTTTGTTTTCGTCCTTGCACCGCCCCCCCCTCTCTTTATTTCTCTCTCTCTGTGTCTCCGCTGCCAATGCCAGGACTGCAGTGGGCCAGGTTCCATTTACACAACACCAAGGTCCCTCTGTGGAGGCTGATAGGCAATCCCTGTAATGAAAAAAATATGAAAGAAAATCACACTGACATGGCCACTGAGACTAACCACACACACACACAGGATTAGTGTGGTAACAACATCATTATCTAAATGCGCAGAGACAATAACATCTCTCACTTACACTACAAGAAAAATATTCACTCATACACATGCAGTAGTTGGAAACTGCTGGTGATTCCATTCACAGCAGACATTTGACTTGCCATAAAAGCAGATGTGTTGCTAATAACATTAACGATGGCTCTGTGCTCTTCAGGTGTCCCAGTGAGCTGTGACAGTGAGCCAGCATGCATTATTCCAGGACCCTGAAACTGAAGCATCTACATGAAATGCATCCATCGTTAATGTTATTATATACTGTACACCTGGGCTTTTCTTGGTACGCCTAAATGGCTTTCATGAAAAAGTCCTAGAGGTAAAGATAGTATCCTAACAGTTAGTATTTTTTATTATGATTTTAAAACTCAATGCATCTCTGTTTTTACAATGCTGCTGTCATTTAAGCTAAAACATGCAGTTAATGATGTTCTGCAGCAGAAACAAGTTGTGAACACAACACTGACATTATTGTCACCATTTAAGTTGATATGGCAAACTTAGCCGTTACGGAGCAACATTATCTTTCATTTGGAGTCCTGTTTGTGCCCACTCTCTGTTTAGCTCTGGTTTGGTATCCACCAGCTCCTAAGGGAAATATCTGGCTCACCAGCTAGTCGATAACTGTGTCTGTCTGCTGTTTGGTGCTGAACAGGTAGCATGCTGTGGGTTTTCAGATCTATTTCATAGCATGAAAACACGGGGCTACGCGGCGTCTGAGGATGTCACCTTGGACGAGGCTGGATGGATATTTTTCACTGTCTTCTGACTAGGGTTGTCAATCGATTAAATATTTAATTGTGATTAACGGCATGATTGTTCATGATTAATCTCGATTAATCGCAAATTAATCACATATTTCGTTCTGTTCAAAATGTACCTTAAAAGGCGATTTGTCAAGTATTTAATACTCTTATCAACATTGGTGTGGGCTAAAATGCTTGCTTTAAGCAAATGTATGTATACATATTTAATATTGGAAATCAATTAACAACACAAAACAATGACAAATATTGTCCAGAAACCCTCACAGGTGCGGAATTGAGCATAAAAAATATGCTTAAATCATAACATGGCAAACTGCAGCCCAACAGGCAACAACAGCTGTCAGTGTGTCAGTGTGCTGACTTGACTATGACATGCCCCAAAACTGCATGTGATAATCATAAAGTGGGCATGTCTGTAAAGGGGAGACTCGTGGGTACCCATAGAACCCATTTTCATTCACATATCTTGAGGTCAGAGGTCAAGGGACCCCTTTGAAAATGGCCATGACAGTTTTTCCTCGCCAAAATGTAGCACAAGTTTGGACTATTTAACCTTTTTTGCGACAAGCTAGTATGACATGGCTGGTATCAATGGACTCCTTGTATCCTGTATCTTCACTGTAGCTTTAAAACTGAGCCAGCTATATAACCTCAGAAAGATCGATTGCGTTCATGCATTAAAGAAATTAAACGATTGATCAAGAGAATAATCGTCAGATTAAACGATAACAAAAGCGATCGTTAGTTGCAACCCTACGTATTTATTATTATTATTGTTTTTTTTTACCTTTTCTTATTTTCAGTTTTTTATTATTATTTAAAAGATATTATTTTTATTATTTTATATTTTTTATTTGTCTATTATTATTTTTATTGTTTTTCCTAATAACCTACTATTACTATCATTTTTTTAATTATTGTTTCTGTACTTACTCTTTCTTCTCTTGTAAGGCTTACAAATGGAACGGAGCATTCATTCATTCTATTAACTCCACTTTTGCTTTTCCTGCTATGCCAAGTCAAAATGTCTCCTGTAAAAAAAAAGTCTATTCTGTAACAATACATCTTTTATCCCTTCAAAAATGGTATACGCCGGTCGGAGAAAAAGCAACTCTTTAAATAGAGATTTAAAAAGCTACACTGGAGATACGAGGCATCATGAGTGAAACAAAATGAGTGACAAAGTGTCTTTGGCAGCAGCCCAGCCATCCAACAGGACAATAAGCTATGCTGTATTAACTTCCAATAGCAGAGCACTTTTATTTTGGGAGTGTGTGTTGCTTCTTGTTGAGACGTTGAAGACTTTGTATAATCTCCTGAATAGTGTTTCGTTGAAGGTAACATAACAGCCCAAGGATCTGTTTAGTTGTTGTACATTCACACAAATGCACCCACACAAAAATGAGCACCCAGGCACAAACAAAGTGTTCACGTACGCACGCAGACATGACTTCAGAGTTTTGTGTAAGCTGCATACTGGCTTATTGTTCTTTTCGCCTACAGCTTGTGATGAGGACGCAGAGAAGTTATTCATCCTCTTCATGGTCTCGCTGTTGAATTGGCCCAACCTGCATGTGTTAGAGTTGTATTGCACTCACCAGTCATTCTCAACAATATCATTTCCATGATAGCTTGACAACATTTCATGATCATGTACAACTTGGCAGACGGTGACGTGATGGTGAATACGATTGTTTAGACTGACTAATTCCCATCTGTTGTGCAAAAACCAGTGGGCAACTCCGGTGTCTGAAAAGTGAAGCCAATGCTGAAGTGCCTTAAACTTGCATTCTTACTAATAGCCAGCAGGGGGCGACTCCTCTGGTTGCAAAAAGAAGTCTGATTGTATAGTCTATGAGAAAATGACCCTACTTCTCACTTGAATAATTACCTCAATAAACATTGTGAACATGAGTTTATGGTCTCAATCGCTAGTTTCAAGTCTTCTTCAATACAGAATGATGTTCATTTAGTAAACTATGGTCCCATTTAGAGTCAAATAGACCATAAAACAGGGTATTCTTTAGGGCGTGGCTACCTTGTGATTGACAGGTTGCTACCACGGCGTTGTCCAGTCTGGGAGTTGTCCTTGTTTTTGTCTTAGAACCCTTTCACAGTGTGTTTTCAGTTCATGAAAGTTGATTATATGAAAACGTCTTATCCAGCATTCAGTTGTGCTTAGCTCCACCATCTGGTGTCACTTCTGTACGGCTGACCCGAATGCTCGAAGCTTCGACCGTTGCCATGATAATCGAACTCCAAATCAGTATTCGATTGCTTCCTTTTTATTGTTTTTATACATATAAATAATTATCCTGTACAAATCCCCAAATAGCGCATGAAATAAGGAATAATCCCACAACAATATTCATTATTCACATTCAACATCAATTATTATGAGTTATTCTCGGATAGATATCGTTGTTTGTTATGTGTAGAGGTGCGTGTGTGTACAGTCCCGAAGCTTTGAATACTTTAGAATATTTCTCACCGAAGCTCCAAAGCCCAAAAAATAGTATCCGGGACAGCCCTACACTTCTGGTTGCAAAATAAACAAGATGGCAACAGCCAAAACGCCGAACTCGAGGCTTCAAAACGGCAGTCCACACACCAATGGGTGATGTCACAGTGACTACGTCCACTTCTTATAAACAGTCTATGACAAAAACTCAGTGGCCCACTTTACATGGAGGTAAACGATTCCTTTAGTAAGTGTAGTTTCTCTTGAGAAGCTCCTGTGCTTCAGAGAAGATGTTATCATACCTTTAGTCTCAGCATGTTGTCTGGAGACTCCGTGTGCACAATCCAAGGCTCATATAATGAATTCACAATGTTGCAGTTCTAATTCAAACTGTTTCTGTTGCTGTGTAATATGTAATTCACTGTAAAAACTTAACCAACAAAAAAGATTCTGCCCTCATAGTTGTCTACAATGCTCTCTGTGTGTTCTTTTCATTTATTGTTACATCCTTTCTCTTCCTTTGCGCATGTGATCTTTATTCTGTAATACCTCCCTCCTTGTTGTCTTTGTGAGTCTATTGCTCTATCATCTACTTGACTTTTCAACTAACTCTCTCCCCTGACTTTCTCTTTTATGATTTTTATGTTGATGGCTCGCCACTATTCGCAGCGTTATCACCTTCTCAGTACTTTCTCTCGGCTTTATTCCCTCTATTATCTCTGTCCTTCTCTGTTATTTTCCCAGTTTATCTTCGGTCCAATTTTAACCTACTCCGCCGCCGAATATTGTTTCTCGCTTTATTGGCCCGGGCCTATTGTCCTGTTACCTGCAGCAACAGACCTGTTTTTATAACGCTGAGACCAAAGGTTCGAGCTAGACATTGATTGTTCTGGTGGCGAGAGCAAAATGTTATGGATTTTCACTTGCATTCATAGATGTGATTACAGCGGAGAGTTTGTGTTTTCATTAGGCGAGGACAGGAGGTCATCCATCACGGTAAACCTGGGAACACTTAACACTACTGTAGCTACGGATTCACTCGTGCTTGGCGGTGCACAAGACGGTAAAACACTATCTACGTGTGCCAGTTTACCAGTGTCACACTCCTGCAAAAAGAAGCAACCAATGTTCAGTTGTGTATCAATGCAGCCCAATGTCTTCCTGTAACCGTTGATATTAAATTTCCACCTACACAGCGGGGCAAAATTTAAATTTTAAATGTAATTCCCTACCTAGTTTGCTACCTTTTCTTTGAAAACTCCAGTGTCTCTTGCAGTCTTTAAGCCAATGAAGAACCACACAAATGCTTTATTTATTTCTCCATACTCATGTAAACCCTTATTATGTTTATTTAATTTCTCTTGGTCCTCATATTCGTTCATTTGTTTGACTGTATGTTCTTTTGATGTGCTTTCTCATTTTGTGTGATGTCTCACTTCGCTTTGTACTCTGTATTCAAAAAAGATTTGAAAAAAAAAAAAAGAAATGTGAAAAACTGCTGCCATCTTTTCACAGCACAAGGACACATGGCATTGAGTGTTTTATCCACAGTTTTTTTTTTCCATTGAATACTCTGCGTATAAACAGCAGTTAAGAGTTAAGCGTGTCTCCTTTTTTATTTTGACTGCAGATCAATCAACACATTATGACTGCAGACCAGCCTCTGTTTACAATACCAGTGATTTCTAGCTTTTCCTCTTTCTCTCTTGTTATGGTACTTTCTCTCACCCTGTCACTCTTATTCATTTCTCTTTTTTTATGTCGTGATACGTGTCTTTGTGTCCCAATATTTCAGTTTATAAAGCACCTCCATAGCATTCAGTACCGCAGTGACCATGATCATTATAATAGATGTAGATGAAAAGAGTGAAAGAGACTGTCACCAATTTTGGTGGTGAGGATGGCATGTACTGTAGATGTGTTTGTGTGCTGATGTAAAACCTTCCTCGCTGTCTATATACAACTTCTGTGTGTGTGTGTGTGTGTGCCCACGCGTGTGCATGTGTGTGTGCGTGCGTGTGTGTGTGTGTGTGCACGCGTATGTCTGAAAACAACTCCCTACTGACCTTCCCCTAGGCCAACCTATCATCTCACAAACACACACATACTGTACGTATAAAAAACAACACACATAGAGAAAACTTTTTTTTTTAAACGTTTATTTATTTATTTATTAAAGCCGGCAAACATATCATAAAAAAGTATTATTAGTATAAGGACATAAAAAGTAAATTTGCATCAAGCAGTGTTACCGTGACCAGACTATAGTCCGTCAATTTAGTTATGAACCGTGATGTGAAAGCTTTAACCTTTGTTCAGAATGAATTGTTGAAGGATTAAATTTGATTATATTCATCCTTGCATCTTAATCTTTTTCATCATTAATCTCAAAAATAAAATGCATCCAGTGGCATTTATAGTCAGAAATGAGTGCATGTTACAGGCTCTGATTTTCATGAATTTTCAACCCAAATAGAAGATTTACTTACTCAGCTTATTCAGGTGAAAATATGGTAGACAACAATTTGGATTGAAATTTGAATTTGCCTTACTTTTACAGTTTTCAGTAACATAAGCAAGATGGACTTAATAATTTCCACTCAGCAGCAGTATATGCTCATTTGGGCTGACAGCTTAGTACCTGTCATAGAAGGAGAACATAGCACATATCAGCCATAGTAAAGCAGTTTTTTACTAAATTTTCAAATTTCAGTGAGCCACTTTTTTTTAAGAAAGAAAGAACAAACTAGTAGTTTGAAAAAAGGACCATGTCACATACATGGGCAAAAGAAGGGAAAAAAAATCATAAATAAAGGTTAAAGCAGGGTTACTCAAATTTACTTTGCCCAGGGGCCACTTTTGATGACAGGAGGCCAGGGGCCATTTAATAAACAAACATTAATGATATTTATCAGATAAAATTAATAAAAAATAAAAGGCCAATAATTCATCTTTCTTTGAAAATCTTTATTTTTATATTAACTGATTTATTATTCGGGGCTTAGCTCAATAGTTGCCTCTGTGTCCTTGATAAACACAGATCTGAAGATTAACAAGTAGAGCCTCTAGCCCCGTGATACTCAATATGGCCCGCCGACCATTTCATAAGTCACAGTCATAATAGGGCAGAGGTCCGGGGATCTTCCTCTGGCACTTTTTATATACATATATATATGTATATAAACAATCCCTATTAGTCTATTTTGATGTTATGCACTCTGGCTCTTTATTTACATTCAAAGTACACCCTATCTGGCCTGCAGGCCATAGATTAAGTGTCACTGAGGTAGAGGCTCCACTTGTTAATCTTTAGATCTGGACTCAGAGGCAACTGTCTGCTCACTGTTGAGCATCCTTGTGGTATCAGCAGTAAAACGCATTATCAGTGTCCAAATTTTCAAAATCCAGGCAAGACGGATGTCCTGAGCGCCTATTTTTTCATGCTTATCTATCTGTACAAAAAGGAGGCTAATGCCCCAGATCCCATTATACAAACTGGCTGCTTCTTGCCACACCGTAAATATACGTACATATAGTCAAGATATCCTCAAAGCTATTAATAAGGTTGTTTGGATTGAAGATGCAAGTGTATGTAAATTAATCTTGTAGCTGTGTGGGCCAACCCACAGTGTGACATACTTGGAAGACAGATTTCAATATATATTAACATCTTGTAGCTCTTTAGTCTTTTAACACCAAGCCCGTATTTTTCGTATGCGTTTTTTAATCCATAATCTGATAAAAAAAAAAACGTACAAATAGCACCGCTAGCAAAGCATTCATTTTTTTCAGTTAATGGTTAATAATCAGTTAACGAGGGTCGGTTATCGGTTAAATTTTCAACATTAGCATCCCTAACCTGCCTCAATCTGTCTTTAAATTCTGCATCTCTATCCTTCTATTTCTTTATCGTAAAGTGCTTTGTGCTGGGAGATGAAGTGAATGTTTATCATGCTATTTTGGATGATGATGTTTGCAAGAACAGTGGCTCCGAGTGGTCAGATAACTCTCTTTTTGCCTTTTGGCGGATGCAGAAAAAAACTCTGAAATTCAAACCTGTTCCGAATACTTTAATGCCGGACGAAAGTTTCAGAGTTGGTGTGTAAACGAGATTGATGCAACGTGAGGTTGTTATTTTTAAATGTGTGACAAGTTCAGACGAAAAATACGAACTTGATGTGCAAAGGCCTCAACTCCTCATATTAATGTTGTTTTGTATTGGCTGCAACTGCAAGAAGGCAATAGTTTGGTAATACATTAGTGACAACTTCATAAAGTAACAATAGCTTGCTTTTGGAATTCTTTTGACCTATAGTGGACGGAAAAATTTTGAGGCCCCAATATGGGTCAAACTTAAAAAATTCTGGATCCTACTTGTCCCATAATGCAACAAATAGAATATTTTTGTTAGACCCTCATTGCCTAGCAAATGCCCACAGCTTTCATTCATCATGCATCAAGTATGTAACATGGCTTTCTACTATAATTCACCAAAGCCTAAGAAGAGATAAATCTGAATGCCTTATCATGGTTATTTTCTCTGACTTGATAAAGCTTCTCAGGTTTTCACAGGCTGAGCAGCACTCTTCACGACTTGTGAACTGAACTAAATGTGTAAAATGTACCTGATTGTAAAAATAAATATAAAAAGACACATAAAAATGGAAAGATATATTCAGATGTTGAATGCCAGACTCGTTGCCATTGGCGCATCTCTTTGTTTCTAATCTGAGCTGTTTGCAGGTTGTTTTGTTTTGTTTTGCAAAGATCAAAATTAAAGCAAAGTAAGGACATCCCTTCTCCCACATCCAAGCAATCCTGAAGTCACAAATTAGCTTACTAACAGAGAGCCAGCACAACTATACATCTATGTCTGAGAGTATTTGTGTATCACTGTGGGAACGTCTCTCTCTCTGTGAGTCTGTGTGCTCAAGATTTACAACAGCAGTGTGATAAACATCTTAATCCCTTATAATTACATTGGATCACACACTCATACACACACACATGCACTGAGCCTCTCTGGTGGGATCCTTATACACTTCCTGGTAATTACCTCGTCTATCAAACAAACGAACGCGGAGAGAACGAACAAGGGAAAGATGAGAGAGAAAGAGAGAAGAGGGGGGTGGGGGGTTGGATAGCGAGATGGGGAGACCATCGGGGAGTCCATCCAGGTTGAATTTGGGGGGAGGGTAAAGCTGAAAGCGGTAGCAAGAGAGAGTTTAAATAGATGGGGTAGGAGGAGAGGAGATGGAGAAAGCAGGTGTTCTGTTTCAATGCAAACTGTCACTTCTTTTCTCCTCTGAGATTGCTCTCATTCCTCCTTGGTTTCCAACTGTTCCAGCCTCCATCGCTGTTTCTTATATGCTCTACTTCACTCCTTCATCCTGCTCTCACTGTTCCTTTAGCCTGCTCTGCACATGTGGTTGTCAAATATAACTCTAAACCTGGCACTATCAGGAAATGAGGTAACACAATGGTCATTGAGCCTATGGCTCACTGATGAAAGCATCTGTGGCGAATTTCCCGGAAAAAATCACAAGCGGCGATCTCTGGGCAGTGAGATCCAAAAACACACCTGCAATTACCGCTTATCGCCATAGGTGCTGTCAAAGAGAATGAAACCGAGATCTTTGCGATTGTACCTTTAAGTTAAAGGTGCTAAATTTGAAATTCAGAGCATATAATTGATTAATTGAGTGACACGGCTCTTAAAGTGGCAGTAGGCAGTATATTTTTGGCATCATTGGGCAAAAATGACATAATAACCTTTCAGCATATTGTAATTCAAGTGTTCTGAGAGAAAACTAGACTTCTGCACCTCCTCATGGCTCTGTTTTCAGGCTTTAAAAAAATATAGCTCATGACAGGAGACTTTGACCAATTACAGGTCATTTAATTTAGAGATCGTTCCTATTGGCTGTGCTCTGGTCATGTGACCAGAACTTGGCGTTCCTTCACCAGATTTCACAATGGCGGCGGCGTCACAAACTTTCTCATTTTACAGCTAAACCGTGCACTACAAGATGATTCGGAAAACATTTGAGGCGAGAAATAGGCATTACAGTAACATAATATTGATTCATATTTGATCAGCGCTGCCTAGTTTGACTGTTAGTTTGGTCGGAATTTGCGAGTGATTGACAACCGGCTCTCGTAAACGGCAGCTGGACAGCAGACCTCAGATCAGCTCTGACTGCTTGTTTTCCTCTTGCATAGGCCATTAGGAGCACTGGAGGACACAGAGGCACATTATTTGTTTCAGGTTACCTGTTTCATGTACTGCTGTCACAATATAGCGACCGTTTTATAAAAATAACTTTTTTTAATCATATTTGCTCCAATCTCGCCTACTCAGCTTTAACATGGCGACGGCTGAGCCGGTGGCTAGCAGCTAGCGGTGCTAAAAGCACGAACATTGTAAACAACAACATGCTCTGCTCAGGACGACATTATTCCACTGTATCTTTACATATAAATAGGCTAGTTGTTTGCTGCTACCTTTAAAGTGAAAAATGACAACAACTGAGCTTGGGAGAAAGAAACAAGTTGATATTCTGGCGAGACTAGATTGACTGAGATGCTCAATATAATCTGAGGAATAAATTCCCCCCTGCCTCCTCCTCTGCTCCCACCTTTTCTCTTTCCTCACTTGCTGATTGTATCCATCACCTCCATGCCTTCACTTCCCTCCTCACCTTCTCCTCTATCATGTCACGTAAGATACAGTCTAGATCCATCCCACGTCACCTTTCTTCTTCTGTCTCTCCTCACATTCTTTTCTATTGAAGCTTAATCCAGTTAATTAATTTGTAACACCCTTCATTACACGCATGTCTCACAGGACATCACCTGCACAGAACAAAAGACTCAACTGAACAACAATTTGTTCAGTTAAATTGTTAATATCTAGTGTGAAACAAGCAGATTGAGTAAGCAGCATCCTGTCAGTGTATTTACTATATAAATGCAATACATGTTAATGGACATCTGTACTTTTATCTATAAGAAATCTCCCAAGTACAAGGTAAATCACACCTACATTTCTATTACATTTTTCTCTGAGAATAATCAGCCAGTCTTTGGCCTTCTAGCCTTTGTCTGTGTCCTCTTGATAGCGGAACATAGTTCATCAATTGAGTGTGACCCTTTCTTTAACTATCTCCTCTATTATTATTGTTGTTTAAAGCTACATTAATCGATTTTTGGCCACTTTGGGGCCGAACAACTCCAAAACAAGCTGGCAAACAAGTCACATCATTGCCTTATAAATGGTAAATGGCTGCATTTATATAGCACATTTTATCCAAAGCTAAGTTGGTATTTTAGCAATCAGTTTCCTACTTACAAATGCAGCAGACATGGACAATCATTGACATTCATTTTGAGATCTTTTTCTGGCAGCCTGACAAATATAAATCCAATATTCACTCCCCTTATTGCCCCATCATCCTCTTAGAAAAAAATATCTGGCTCTCTATCATGCTAGATGTTCAACTTCTTAGCCAGTTTTCTTTACTGACTAGTCACTCACTTTGACTGTCAACAGTAGGGTAGGTTTGTCATTGTGAGCCCCTTTCATATTACAAGTAGCGATTTGATTTACTGTCACTATTAAGAAGACTAAGAGTCTACAGCCATGCTACCAGCTCTGTGAGGTCGTCGTATAATTCATTCAAATACATCCCTGGCTGACCATGAATGTCTGTAAGAACGTTGTGCTAATCCATCAAGTAGAGGTTGCAATATTTCACTGGATAAGTGAAAACTTTAATCTGATGGTGGTGCTAGAGGAGAAGTCAGGGGATCACCAAAGTCATTGGGCTTAATCCACTGGGGGAAACAAATGACTGAACAAAATGTCATGGCAATGCATCCAACAGCGACATCGCCATAGCATGGCTTAAAGAAAAAACAGCCATATAGGTCATTATGTGGAAGCAGCTTTGTACCCATATTTACATTAGGGCAACCTCTAGTGGATGTAATAATTATGGCGAGAGGAAGTCAGGTGGCGTAGTATAAAGAGCGACAAAGTCTGTGTAGCGAGGAGGTCGGGGTGGATTGATGGGTGAAACAAACACAGGACTTTCATCCAGTAGACCGCTGTTTGTGTCCTGTGTGAAACAAAAAGTCAACGTTGACTTATTTTAAGTAAGTATGTAAACTAACTTATGTAACCTAGCCTACTTAACTTGCCACGCCTACATAACGTACTTAACTTGTAACCTAAGTTACATAACAAACGTACATATTTTAACCCAAACCATGATCTTTTCCTAAACCTAACCAATTAGTTTTGTTTGCCTCAGCCAAACTAAGTAGTTTAGTTTCAGTTTAAGTTCACAACGTTAACCACGTGTTTAAAACTGCGACCGTTTCACAATGCTCTCAAACGGTTATATATGTGGTTTTGAGAGACAGTCTCATTGGAAACGACCTATTCTGTCATTAAGATATGAGGACGCGTTGCTAAAAAAGGATGCAGATAAGCACCATGGACCATAAAGACCAGACACCATAGAACAATATGGTTAATGCTCATAATACAAAAACGTGTTAAGAAACATTTATTACTTTCAAACACTTCTGCTTCACATACTGTATCAACTAGATGTCAGTTTTCCTCTCCATGTAGATTTGTCATTTGTGCATTATCACTGCAGCCTGATTGACACATAGTAATTGTGATCGCAACATACCATCATCTCTCCTTGGTTATGCATCGGGTCAGACTGACACCTTATTCGGTGTGTCAGCTCATTACGGTCACAAACCATGCCAGGTAGTGGAAAACAGAGAGCTGAGAAGTCCCTATCACACCAGCTGACACAGCAACTGTGGCCAAGAAGAAAAGCGTGAATGTCACATGGAGTAACATTTGACAGATGTCAGTTGTGCAAGCCAGCTTTTGGAGCCCAGTGATTGAGGCCCTATCCATGTCAAAACAAAAAGGGCACAGTGAGAAAGTCAGCACATTTACATCGTTTGCTGGCGCTCACCATTTTCTATGATAATCTCTTTGAAGCTGAAGCACATTCGGTACATGGCGGCATGCATCTTGGGCCAGCTATGGTGTGTACACAGAAACTTGTGTGCCACATTTGACACAGAAATTGGTATTTATTCATAAAATATGCTAGCACTCAACTCCAAGCATAAATGAGCATGACTTCAATGTAACTTTGAACCATCAATTTCTGTTTGATTCAGTATGTCAGGGAACTTCAGGGACTGAAAAGTGAAGCTAATGCGAAAGTGCCTTAAACTTGCATTCTTTCTAACAGCCAGCAGGGGGCGACTCCTCTGGTTGCAAAAAGAAGTCTGATTGTATAGAAGTCTATGAGAAAATGACCCTACTTCTCACTTGATTTATTGAGTTTATGGTCTCAATCGCTAGTTTCAAGTCTTCTTCAATACAGCATGATGTTCATTAAGTAAAGTATGGTCCCATTTAGAGTCAAATTGACCATAAAGCAGGGTATGCTTTAAAACAGCAGTTCACAAACCAATGAGTGACGTCACGGTGGCTATGTCCGTTGTCTACAGTCTATGGTATGCATGTGCCTTATTTGACAACAAGAAATCACTAACAAGATATTGACAACAGAGCGGTTTTCTGACGATGGGATTAAAGATGGAGACATCACCTCACTGATTCAATTGCTTTTGATTATAGGTCTTTGTTCGCCTTTAAGTAAAATTGTATTAAAACTGTGACAGGAGCCCAAGAAAAGAAAAAAAGAAGATATAGCTGAGCTTGTGTGGCACATGTCTCCATGTTCCTGGTCCTTTCTTCACTTTATTCCTAAGGCTGAAGTTTTTGCATGAATAGGAGACAAGAAAACATGTCACGGCCACCTGCTCTCCTGACAAATTTGGTTAAAAAAACAAGTTATGCAAAAATGTTACCCATGGCTGCTACACACTCTCTAAATATTAATTATCAACACAGCACCATTTAAATTCTACTTGTTTTGTATTTCCATGTCACATGTCTGGGACAATTTGAGATGGCCAGTGATTCACTTGGAACATTATTGATTCTGTTTGTTGTGATATCAAAATAAATTAATACATTTCTCTATTTTACCTTCAGCTCCAATATTGGACAGAGGCAGTGATTCAAATTTGTTTTGGGGCTACTCCACATTGACAGATATTAAATTTAAATACAAAACTGATAGAAAATAGTACTTGCAGTCACTTTAGCATATTGCCTCTAATATGGTGTAAAGTGAAATAAGAAATAAGAGCATTTGGTCTTGATATTAAAATTGTCTCCTTGGGCAGGAAAGATGTGAGCAGAGAGAACTACAAGCTAGTGGGCTTTAAGTGCTCTGACGCCTTGCAGTGGCTCTCCAATTTCAATATCATTCTCTTTAGTATGTGTGTTACTCTGTTTCCCCTCTATATCTCCGTCTTTCCAGTGCTCTGTAAATCTGTTTTTCTCATTTTGTATTTACTCTGACTGTCTTCATATTTCTTTCATGCGCTTTCTCCCCTTTTATTACTCTGGCTTCTCTTACACATAGTTATATTTATTAGGGGTGTAAGAAAATATCGAAAAAATGGAATATTTTGATATTATGTTTTGTGATACTGTATTGATTCTCAAAAACACTATCGATTTTGAATTCATAGTTTACAGTTTAGTCAACACTTTGTTTCATTTGCAAAGAGATGTGCCTTCTGAAAGTAGTGCTATAATGTTGGATGTTACAGAGACTATAATAAACGCAAATGCAGATCCCACTTTTCTGATTGCATAAAAAAATCAACTTTTTTCAGATTTTTGGCATACAGTGGTGTGTTCTTTATACAATGACAGTTGTCCTGAAATTAGATTTAAAAAATTCGCAATATATCGCCTTAATTACAATATCGCAATATATTGAATCGGAACCCCTGTATCGTGATACTTATATCGCCAGATTCTTCTCAAAGTTGAGCATTTTTTTAACTCTCGGCGACCAGAAAAAAAGCTTAGCGCTCAGCGAAGGATAGATGCTTAGCGTCTTGTGGCGCTAAAACATGAATATAGTGGTTGTGGCGGTTGCTTGCTATTCCCTGCGATTGGCTTGTCAATATCGCAATATTGCGACAGCCTTGTTCTTGACTTTTACGGTATTTATGTATTTGTATTTCTTCTTAATATAATTATTGTATATACCAAACACCTTATTCTGAATTTGATTCTAAAATTATAAGCCGTAGTGACTTTCCCGAGTTGTAAAATCTTTCCTCTCAGTATTATAAACTACTGCACCATGTTTTGGCATCTGATAAGCCTTTGAACTCATGGATCTATTACTCAAACCGGCCTTCCTGCATCATATTTCTTCTTGTCAGTGGTACCTGAAGCAACATCGCCCCATCACGAAGCCCCTCGCACACAGAGCTATTTTCTGTCTGAATGCCCCCTAACACTGCAGCTGCCATCAGCCTGCATCAAGCAGCTCCTGCATACACACACACACACACACACACACACAGGTAGAAACAAAAAATGAGGAAATGTGTAAGTTTTTTCACACAAACATGCAAATGCATTCACACACAAACTAAAACATACAATTGTTTCCACACAGAGTTGAAAACCACAGCAGAGCAGTTCAAACAGATGTTGCCTGTGTGCAGTGCTGTGGCCTTAAAAGCACACACACATATCACATTACCAGACACAGTCTCTCTATTGCTCTTTGTTTCACAGCCAGACTTTGACACACACAAAGGAAACTTTACTTGTAGCCTCGTTTATTCTGCTCAAGCCTGAGACATACAGTATGCTAATTCCAATGCATTTTTAATTATTTGTTTTTACTTGTTTCCTTGTGAATATTTGATTAATTTATTCTGTTGGCATGTTTTATATCTGAGCAGCATATTGTTTGTGGGCCCGGACGGAGGGATCATCGTTATGATGACAAATAAACCAGACTCCCGGGAATGCTGTGTTGTATGAATATATTTCAAGAATCATATGATTGTTTTTGTCACGAATCAAATGATTGCATTGTATTTTAATTGCTGTGGATTTCCCAACCCTTTTATCCTTGTAACATGTAAAGCGTCAATTCACAAATGCATCAAAGTTAAAGTCAGTATATCTGATCTTTCTCTCTTCTAGGTAGTGATGAATCTAAATTAAACATTAAAGGTTTTACATGCTTGTGGTCATCAATAGATACTGATTTATCTAAAGATTTCAAGGTGGGTGTTGAAATCTGTGTTACACTTGCATGAAATGTTGGATCCTCTTTGTGTTGCTATTCTTTCTCTTGATGAAAGCACTGTTCTCCTATAGGGAACTTTTTTTATTGTAGCTATAGCAAAGATTTTCTATTCCAAACTGAATATACAGTATATTCATTTCACTAAAGCAAGAGAAGTTCATCTGTACAGATAGCACTCCTAAATAAGCCAATATGTGATACTGTAGAATATTTAAGCAAGAGCTATTGAGCTATTGCTTTTATAAAATGCTCATCAAGTATGGCAATATGAAAGTTATAGAAACAGTCCAATTTAAATAGTTTTTAGTAATAATAATAATGTTAACACTAAAATAGGCCCTCCTACCTGCACATGTACACACACAAGGCGGTTGCTATGGAATATGTACTAGCAGATAGCATTTATTATCATCACAGGCTAGTGTAATATTGATTTAATTATTTGGCTGTTTATTTACATTACTTGTATGTTGTCATTTATTGTGGAATCACTGAAAAACAGTCCAGTGTCCGTAGGATGACTTTGATAACTGCTTGTACTAGGTTTGCCTTTTTTTGAAAGGTGGAGTTGTGTGTGCTTGGCGTGGCGAGGATGTTGCTCCACTTTCTCCGGTCCCCGATTTTTGGTTGCTAATAGCTCTGGAGAGAGGTTTCACACTTTAACCACTTACGGCCATAAACTCTCTTGTGTCAAGACCTGCATCAGAGAGTTTCTGAATCATGTTGTTGCGGAGGCAGTGGTTGATGTATTTCTGCTGCTTTCCTGCTTGCTTGTATATTCTGGGCAATATTGTAGAACCTCCTCTTTGCGTAGCGCTCCATGTCATTTATCAGGTGGATTATTTTCTGGAGATGGGCACTGCTTCATCCACTCCGCCATAGAAGTTAGCCTCAAATATTAACACTTTGTAGCGGGTTTTAGCAGCTAACTTTGTGACTTTGTATCTGTAACCTGTTCCGTGTTGGTGGAAGTGATGGATGACAACACATTAGTCTAGACCATAGGCTGTATATAAAGATGGATGATACGACAGCTCCCCAAAGGTGAAGCAAAAACGTCTTGACTGCCCCCTGGTGGCTGGCTGCAGTATAGGTCATAATGCCTGCCGTCTTCATGTTTGTGGATGGGACATGGGCCAAACTAAAAAGTAAAAGTACACATCAAATTAATTTTTCCAAAAGATGTTTTTTGTCATTTTAGGTAGTTCATATCATGCTGATATACTGTATGTTCAAGTGTTAATTTTTCTGATAAGTTTGGTTTTAATTGGTTATTTGATGCTATAAAAAGGGGCTGAGAGGTCATGATCTAGATGTTTCGGTTTTTTTCCTCACAGAGTGATACTGAACTATGAACCAATCAGATTACTTGATTTGAGCTACCCATTTTATAATATACTGCAGCAGTAGTTTTAATCTGTGGCTGGTGTTTATCATCCCAAAGTCACACTATATCTTGGTCTACCATTATGTGATCGTTGAATGACGAGCCGATCTGATGGCAATCATAACGGGTTTAAAGCTTTGACACCTGACAGTGTTAAATCTAACACACAGCACCATATTTTGTGCAAGCTCAATGCACGAGGTGAAACTTTTTGCTGGTGAAGTGACAAAATCCTGAGGAACAGTCTGGTTTTCCTCCTCACTGCACCCATACAGTGGAAAGAGAGGTGTAGTCACAATCTGTCACTGGCAATCCCGCAGCACTGGTGTGAAGATTGGTTGCCTTTTTCTCTGTTTGCTCCCACCTGCCACACCAGCTCCTCACACAGGTGAGGTACATTGAGGCACACAAAACTTACTGCGATCTAATGACCAGCATATCCATTAATGATTGAATCAATCCATTAAATCATGAAACCAGCATCAGGCACACAAACTCTTGAGCTTTTGCTGAAATCAGATCGCTTGGTTATGACTCGGCATTCTTCCCAGTTTATGCAGTGCTGATTATCAGGAGAGTTGAAACCAGGGAATTATTAGACACACACTCACACACATGAAAAAACACCAGGGCAATTAAAAGTTATATCTTCTCTCTACATCACTGAATGTCAGGACTGCCAAATCCCACCAATCCTCTCTTGGTGTCCTAGCACGTCTTAAAACAGCGGGTCACCGGACTGCAACAGCTGCATGCATCATCTCCTCCCTCTCCATCAGGTCCGGCAAGTAGCGCATGAAGCGTTGCATTTTAATTGCAACAGAGGGCAACAATTAACAATATGATGCGTAAGGGCAAAACTGTAACTTTTCATTGAGACAATCATAGCTGTGTTGAATAAATTTAATTGCAGTGGGGGAGAAAACAACTATAATTGTTGGGGGAAAAACATACAATTATTTGTGGATAGTAAACAGGATGATTATGGGCATTGTCTGTTTATTCAACAACATGATGATAAGCATGGGTGCAGCTTAAAACTGTTTACCCTCGGTGACGTATTTGTGCTGCCATAAAATTCATATTTGGCTGCTATAGTTGTGCTTGTGACTCTACAACTGCAGGGCAATAATATTATATGGACTCTCCGCTCCATTATCAAACTGTCAGCGTGTCTGAGCTGATCTGATTGCCAGTGATTGATACTAGCCCTTACCCTACTCACTTTAAATGTATGATTATTTGTGTGTCATACACCTCAGGCCTTGAAAGTACCACAGATGCAACACATATCCTCTGTACACTTCACTTTCTTTGTCTTCCAGAGCAGCTTTTAGGCTACCTTCTTTCATTTTGAGAAGTAAAACCAGAATGAAGAGAAAAGGTAACACTTTATAATAACCATGTTTTATAAATGGTAAATTAATAGTTAATAAAAATGTAGTTAATAGTAATTTGACTGTTAATAAACCATGAAATTATAATTAATAATGTTTAGTAATAATACATTGATTATTACATACATTTAGTCATTTTAACAGTTTATTGTTGTACACATCAAAACATTTTATATACTGTATTTGTTAATGATTACAATGATTTGTAAACCTTTAAGACATTGTTTGTAAAACATCTATAAACGTTACGTAGATAGATGGACCAGATATTTGTAATACTTGGTTGATATTTAGTTTTGTAAAGCATCTATAAACATTATTTAGATAGTTAATACTTTGTCAATTGTTAATAATTGGCCTCTGATCCATCTATGTAATATATATATAGATGTTTTACAAGGGATTTCTTACAAATACAAATAATTTGGTAAGCATTAACAAATACCATAATATAGTACATAAAGTGTTATAATGTGTGCAACAACAAACTGTTAATAAATACTTTACTAATGTAATCAGAATGTAATTGTTATTGTCTCCTATCAGCTATGATACAATATATCATGTATAAACTAATTATTTCATATTACACAAACTAATGATAAAATAATAGAAATTATAGCATTACTAATAATTAGCAAGCATTAATTATCATGTAATTGTTTAACAGTAAAATTACTATTAACTAAGTTTAATTAACTGTGAATTTACCCTTTATTGAGGGATGGAGAAAAGAACAGGGATGGCAATGATGAAGAATTTACTAAAAATATAAAGTAAGATGGAAACACATGAAAGCCTGATGGTGATGAATCAGAGAAAGTGACAATGACAACCATCATCACATGCTGACACACCAGCAGCTTGGTCAGTCAGGCTGGAGTAATGCATTGCAACTCTCAAAGAACATCTAGAGGAGCTACATGGCCACTTTGAGCTCTGGTAGATTGTGTGTATGTATGTGTGTGTGTGTGAGTGTGAGTGAGTGCTTGTGTTTCATTTGCATAAGCAGTATTATATTACACCATCCCCTGAAAATTGCATGCCATTAAATCATTAAAACACCATCTATACATTAAGGCTTAGAGCCATTATAATGCAATGAACAGTACAGGCTGTGCACATTTAGTCATCAGCTTAAATGAAAGCAAAGTAGCTACTGCACATTCTAGACAAAATGTGTACGCGTTGAGCTGACATGGAGGCTGAAAATAGTCCATACAGAATCTCTGTGTCACAAGACAGATCTTTGCAGTTTGGGCAAAGACCACTGACAGAAACGCCATATTGAGAATCGACAGCTGCCGCCCCCTCTCACTGATGAAGGGCTTCCCAGTAAGCCAACTCAGTCACATAAAAATGATACACTGTATACTTCTTATTCCTCTTACTCAAAGGAAAGTCACTGATCTTGAAAAGATATAAAGAGACAAGTCTAGCAACCAAAGCAGAGAGCTAAAATAATAATATAATATTAATGATAATAATACTCTTTTTTATAGAGCACTTTTTAAAATCCTTGTTACAGAGTGTAGCAGCAGAATAAAACAGACAAGTCATAAATCATCAAGTTTAAAAGAAAGATTAAAATATGTTTTCAAAAAATGTGTATAAAAGGCAATGTAGTGCAGAAAAATGTAAGAATAGGAAGGGAAAACCATTTTTAAAGGACATAAAAAAAGACATTTCAAAGGAAATTCAATCTCGAGTAAAATCAGTAAAGGCTGTCCGATAAAACTACAGTATGTTTTAAAAAAGGGACATAAAGGAGATCACTAACTCAGCCAACTTGATTTCCTCGGGCAGATCATTCCAGCCTCAGGGCCCTGACTGCAAATGCTCTGTCCCCTTTACTTTTCAGCTGGGCCTGTGGAACAAACAAAAGACCTCTGCTCGAGGACCTCAAAGTATATACCGACGCATACGGTACTAAAATGTCAGAGATATAACAGGGAGAGAGGCCATGAAGAGTCTCAAAAGTAGTGAGGTGATCACATCTTTTGGTTCTGGTTAAAAGTTCTGCACAGTCACAAGTCAATCAGAAGATTTTTCATTCTAAACAGAAAAAGGAAAAAAAGGCTGCTGCAATAATCCAGGTGTGATGAAAAGTGTGTAAAATAGTCTCTGTGTCTTCAAAAGTTAAGACTGATTGTATTTTTGAGATATTGCTAAGATGATTAAAAACATGATTGCACAAGCTTTGTAGTGTTCTGCTCAAAACTTAAATTACTGTCAAACCAGACACTGGGATTCTTTGTAATGGTTAATATGATCCAATAGGGAACCAGCAGGTGGCAGAATTTGTTTTGCCATGTGCTGGGACCCAATGATAAGGATCTCTGTTTTGTTTGAGTCCAGCTGAAGAAAGATTTTTGACATCCAGTTTTTGACATCACAAAGGCATTAAGTGAACTCAGCATTCCAGGGTCTGTGGATCTAATGGGCAGGTACAACTGTGTATCATCAGCATAATAATGAATAAAAAAAACATCTCTATCAATAATGTGCCCAAGGGGAAGCATGCATAAAGAAAATAAAATTGGTCCCAAAAAAAAAAACGACCTCTGAGAGCAGGACAATATCAGTGCTGTGATACTTCCAGACTCAAGATGCAGATGTTATTCATTATTAACCGATATTCTCCACTTGACACATCTCTAATTACCGAGACATTGTGGCTGGTGTTCAAAATACCAGAAATGTTTCGAGAGTGGTCGGATTTAATTAACCTCCTGAGTGATAAAAAATGACAAAGTGAATTACATGGCCAGGAGCCTTGCTGCCTCATGGGCAACTGGGCTGCCGCTCAGGAGGTAGTGAGGCTTTTTTTGCTGCAAGGGTGATGATGATGTTAATGTGCTATTCTAAATCTGCGTTTTCAGGTCTGTTTCTTGGCATTGTCATGGTTACCTGCCAACCAACGGTGAGATACACAGAGAGAGCACGGGTGAGAGGAATGTTTGAAAGAGAAAGAGAACAAGGCAGAGCACAGCACCTGTCTCAATATATCCCCTAAAAACTCTTCATCTAACACTCACACAGGCGTTTGCTTTCCCCTTCCTCTTGTCTCTCTCTCTCTCTCTCTCTCTCTCTCTCACACACACACAAATAGATACGCATAGAGAAAATGACATCCATCATTTCATGGTCACCATGTTGCCATGGTACTCCAGGCAATAAGAAATAGGAAGCAAGTCAGTTTAGGAGGATGAAGCGTGACAGGAGATGCGTACCATAACGCACGATCACACTTTTGCAACACCATATTTGTATGGGCAGCACACATACATCTTTATTCTCCTCTTTGCTGCTTTTTTCTAGTTTCTTTTTGCTGCTCCATGCAGACCACACCCTCTGACGCTCTCACAGAGCTCCACTACTCTCCACTGCGCACTAAAATGTACAGCAGCACTATTATTTTTTTGCTTGCTAAGACTATATCAGGCCATCAAACCTCATTTCTGCTGTTTGTAGACCCAACATCGATATGACACAGCAGCTTTAACCCCGTGAGTTAGTGCCCTCGTGCCTCACAGGCCTTATAGCAGCACGTGTCTTCTCACTTCCTTATACATCTGTAAATCCAAAACCTGCAGCAGAGTTCATCCATTCTGACCCTCAGAACCAGAATAAAGGCATTAATGATGGTGATGATACCCCCATCAGGCATCATGGCCATCATGACGGCAGAGGTTATGTCTGTCTGCCATAGATTGTATATAAGAAGTGGACGTAGTCACCGTGACTTCACCCATTGGTTTGTGGGCTACTGTTTTTGAAGCCTCGAGTTCGGCAGTTGAGTCGAGTTCCTCTAAATGGGACCATCATTTACTAAATGAACATCATGCTGTATTGAAGAAGACTTTAAACTAGCGATTGAGACCATGAACTCATGTTTACAATGTTTACTGAGGTCATAAATCAAGTGAGAAGTAGGGTCATTTTCTCATTGACTTCTATACAATCTGACTTATTTTTGCAACCAGAAGAGTCGCCCCCTGCTGGCTATTAGAAAGAATGCAAGTTTAAGGCACTTCCATATTGGTGTGTCCCTGTTATGGTGAATTTTTGTTCCCCTCTCTGTATTTGATTGTCACAAAGATAGGGTTCTAATTTTATTTTGTAAAATCAACACTAATGTGTCTGTATATTTGTATTAGGTTGTGCCTGTTTGTTTGCATCTACCTGTGTTGTTAGTGTGAGATGTATGTGTTGTGTTGAGGTGTGTGTTGATCTTGGTGTATACGTGTCCTGGGGGGAGAGAAAGAAGTTTGTATAAGAAGATGGAGGATAGAAGTATGGTAGTAAAAAAATGAGACATTTGACCACTGGCTAAACCCCTCCCCGGACAGTGATTGTCCAACCGTGTGCGCTAAAAAAAAATCCAGTTTTCATACACAGCCTTGGCTCTGTAAATGGGAAACAAACAAAGTGGCTGGGACCACTCAGCAACAGGGGGGTTCATGCTCGTGCACAGGACAGGGGAAAGGCCATAAAAGAAGAAGACAGTGGGAGCGAGAGGGATGGTAAATATGGAGGGGGTTATGAGTTTAAATATCAACAAGATACAGATACACAGATTGTAAAGCACCCAGAGGCAAATTTGTGATTTGTGATTTTGGGCTATACAAATAAAATTGACGTGACTTGACTTAACAATCTTTCTCCAGAATCGCTGACTTCACCTTTAAGTCTGTGAATATATGTGCTTTGAAAGTACTGTGGGATATTCAGGCATACAGCCCTAGTTATAGCCTTGTACACACATGCGAATGTGCACAGACAAAGCAAAGAGTAAATATTGGCTCTACTCTGTGACCGCCTGCATTGATTATCTTCTCTACGAAACCATATGCTATTATACACATGAAACTTAGGCTTATAGGCTTTAGGCACATACTCAAACCTCTGGGGGTGTCTCTATAAAGGACTACAAGACACATTTTTGCCTGCTGGCTAGTTGGCCAGCTATATTTTAGCAATGTATTTAGCTTGCAAGAGCGATCTGATGCATTTGAAACAACAGCAGCACAATGTTTCCATTCAAATCCAAAGTTTTAAGCAAATTTTGTAAACATCGACAGGATAAAATATTAATTCCTGCATGTTTTCTTCAGCTACTGTTATGCAAATATACCCAAGTGGCAATGTTACATAACCAGTAAAGAACCAGAAATACAGAATACAATACAGATCTAGTACATCTAGAACCAGGCATGTTGCAGGTGAGTAATAGGTTATTATGTCTATTACCCGACACCCACTTATTTTTAGGACATTTCTGCCTTAGCAGAGTAGCAGCATGACACAAGCCATGTTCCCATTCACATATTTTTATTCGCATTTTGAAGTGTCGCATTAGAAAAGCTGTATGGAAACGGAAAATTCGATAAAACATCCTCAATTGTGGAAAAAAAGTTTTTATGCTCGCTTGAGGTGGTGTCTGCCTTTGTCGAAAAAGAACTGATGTACCGAATGGATAATGGAATTCTGACGTAGCGAACATTCAACTCAGATGACCGATAAGCGGTCGATCTGCTGTCGACGTCTTGGATAATGCACAAAAGCTTGTTTTCATCTCCGGACATAGCCCGTTCGCATGAAAAGGCATATGAATGACACGATAATGCGCAAGGCATTTAGTGTGCAATAAGTACGCCTTTCTTGCTTTTGGCGTGTTATTTGTACGCCATCTAGTCTGCTCTGACTGCAATGTAAATGCATCTGAGTAAATATGCCTCGGTCAGAGCTAGTGAGGTAGAATAAAAAGTGAGAAAGACCTCTTATGGCGGGCGGTTGGGGAGGTGTATGGTTCCAACATACACACCGTA
Source organism: Sebastes fasciatus (assembly GCF_043250625.1). Taxonomy (NCBI): domain Eukaryota; kingdom Metazoa; phylum Chordata; class Actinopteri; order Perciformes; family Sebastidae; genus Sebastes; species Sebastes fasciatus. The sequence goes on from NC_133801.1 coordinate 16,992,686, forward strand.
TAGCCAGGTGACCTGTGTTTTGTTTTGTAAGTTACGTTAGTGACGTTTGTCATGTGTTTTTTAGTGACCTTTTTTTCTGTACTTGTGTTACGTTGTTTCAGTATGTATTTTACTTGGTATATGGACTTATATTAAGCCCAACCATGATGTTTTTTCTGAACCTTTCCATGCTCCTCATGACACACGGAATGTTCTTGTAATGTCGTATTATTTATACGACTTCCTGTGAGACCGGGTTGCCGGACAACATGAAATATGACCAATTCTAGCTGACATGAAAGAACAATTAAAACATGCCCAATTCAAACAAATTCCTGAATTCCATTTTTTCTCTCATAGATGGTTAGACGGCCAAGCTGACATGTTTTGCTTACAGTTCGCAACCTCTACTTCTTCTACTGTTTACTGGTGGATTACAGCCATGCGTAGCCTATAGCACCAACTTCTTTCCAAACTATGCTGTTGCCGAGTTTATTCGCTCCAAACCAGATCATGGAAACGGGCCTAATTTGCATTTATTTTATTTCAAAAGTTCACTTAAAAGATGCTTGACTATTGAATGTGAACACTATTACAGATGCTTTGTCTACAGGAGAAGAAACCCAAGCAGTTACTGCAATGTTTATTATAATGTTGTTTATGCCAAGAATCTGTTTCCATCTGCCTTTTTTTTTAATCATCTCTTTATTGATACCCCAAGTTTTCCATCTCAGCCAGCTGTGGAAACTGTTTGTTTCTTTTTTGCGATATTTCCCTTGAAATCATTGCTCCCAAAACACACAAACACACTTAATCTGTCCAAACAGTTGTTCAAAAACAGCATTCATCCATAACCAGTATGCTGTTTAAATATTTAATCTATACCGTACAAATTTGCACTTCTGAGACATTGTTGAAACTCCTACTCCAGTTGTTGTACGTGCTGCTCCAACACTGTTGCTTCAGCTTTATAATAAACTGTGTGTTAGAAAAATTGTTGGGGGTGGTACAATGGATGCACTGTTTGAGGGGCTAATGTAATACCAATACCGAATCCCCAAAGCATCAGGGCCACTCTGTAGCATATTGGTGGAGGAAAAATGGAGCTTGCTTGGATTTTTGCAGCCATTGTCACACCTTTCTGCAGATTTAAAAACACTTATAGATACATTTATCTTCATCCTCGTGTCAGAAAACACAGGTCTTCTTATATTCTTCACCGTCTCTGCTTTAATAACTTTGCTGCTATTTTTCACTGGAGCTTTGGTAAAATCATTCATTCATCATCATCATTATGATAAATATTTCCTGTAGCCAGAAGCGCAATATAATCATAAAAGATGTAAAAACAGGTTTATTTACATTGTAAATCCTCCGCACTACATGCAGTAATGCACAGTCGCAATGTGCATAGATAGAATACAATAACCAGGCTGTTGAAGCAATCATACACACACACACATATACATACACACACAGGTCATCAATCTAAAGCATCTACATTTCCTCCCATATGTTGGAGTGCAGTTTGTATTGAAACAAACAGCCTCTTGGTAATGTTACCATCTGGTTAGAACACAAAAGCCGGTCCAACACTCGGCTCTGGTGCACAGCGAATCAACAAACCACCTGAACACTGCAGGTCAACATGACAGCTTCTGAAAATACAGTAACATACAGTACCTGAGTTTATTGAATCGTACCATTTCTTAATCCTTGTCCTCTATCCTCCTCTCTCTTTCTCTATTCCATTTCTTTTTCCCTCTCTGTAAGTGTGGTCAGCCAAACACATTGTTCTTATAAGAAGAGAGGTTATTTGTTTGCTCCAATTATTTGTTCTTTCCCCTCACACAATTTGTTTTCTATGTGGAAGGCTCTATAAAACAACATCTGATCGATATCGGTCCGCTGAATCTCTCTCTCTCTCTTTCTCTCTGGAGCCTTGAATTCATCCCTGACCCTCAGCCAACACCCATGCAATAAACCCCCGCACACACACTCGTCCTCTCTTACACACATTAACATGCTATCTCTCACAGTTTCCCATACATACACACACACACACACACACACGCACACACATAAATAGGCCTGCTCCAGTTGACACACAGTGATGCTACGCCAACTGGCTGATTACCGGCAGGCCTCTCCGTGCAAATATTTACCAGATCCCTGAATAACTGACAAAATAAAACATAAGCAGGGAATAAATTAAGGAGAGGGAAAACACTGATCCCAACCTGAGAGAGCAAGATATCTACCAGTAGTAAATATATGATAAGAGGAGGGAATAGAGGAGGAGAATCGGAGAGTAAAATATGGAGATGAAATAATAAAGTGAGAGAAAAGTGAAGAGGATGGAGAGGGGGAACATAACTCGAGAGAAGGACAGGGGGAAAGACTGGGACGGAAGAGAAGGATGAGATGGAAAGCGTTCTTCTTATTAGAGTTGTTCCAATACCGACACCAGTATCAGAGATACGCCTGATACTGCCCAAAATTGTATGTATTGAATGTATCGAGTATCAGCGAGTACGCCAGTCTAGTTAACAGCTATTAATTAATAATAATAATAACTATAGATTTTTTTTATGACGCTGCTGAATCGGTACTCGGTATTGGCCAATACCGCAAGTTCAGGTATCGGAATCGGTATTGGGAAGAAAAAAATGGTATCTTCTTGTAATGGGTTGGTGACACCAACTACATTTTGAAAGAAAACAAAATCCAAGGTTTTGCACAATTTATTTCAAGTAAATTCCCTTATCCAGGGCAATTTTAAACTAACTACACAAATAGATAAAAAAGAAGAAGAACTGAGAAGAAATCAATCTGAAGCCAGAGTTGAAGGAACGTTCAATAAGATGATGGGACATGAAGCGAATCAAGGTTGCTGTGTCATCACAAAGGTTGACATGTGACATGTGACAGACTCAATGCTGCAGCAGAGAGGCTGACACGGATAGACAGTTTGACATTTGAACATGAGGCATGACAAGAGGGAGGTTTACCTGAAATGATCTGATCGAGAGGATATAGCACGGTGGCGTAACTCACACCGTGTCAGACAAAGTTCATTGTCAAACAAAATCAATCAGCTGTTGCTTTTGATACCATGGAAAACGGCGATGAATAGAAAGCAGTAAGAGTCACTAAGACTATGGATGCCAAAGCTTGCCCGGGGCGGTGAACCACTGGAGGTAAGATCGTTTGACCATTCATCCATACCACTCTTCCTCCGCTCCGCTCTGCTGCTGCTTTGAGAAGAATCGAAAGCAGGTCCCTGCATGGCAGAATGATTACTCTAGGAAACACTTCACCTTGCTTTAGTTTGGATGGGAATAAGCTGTCACTGAGGTGTTGAACTGGCTGGGTGCCCTAATAGCCCAGCAGTGGTGAACAGCACATCCGCACCAGCACCGAGTACGGAACAATGGACCGAATGTTTTTGTTCTAATCCAGGAGGTTACTTTGCAGTTTTACTGGTCAGTTCTACAACCTGAAAATGAGCCCCTGCGACTAAAGCTATGCCCAGCTCATGATTTTGAGAGTTAAATTTCTCTTAATTGGCTGTGCTTGGGGGGGTTCAGTTGATGTACCTAAAGGGACTGTTTGTAACTTTTTACACGTATAAATCAACCGGGTCGGTTTCCCATGCGCGCTCGCGTGTGGCTACGCTGTTCAGACAAGACTCCAACACAAACTACACAGAAGCACCAAAAATGTCAAAGTTATATCTAGTGAAGCCCGTCTGTTAAACAGTGGTCGGGAGGCTGAAGCAGGAGCAGATCTAAATAATGTTCATGGAGAGACCTCCATCTGGTCAGCTAACATTACTGCCAAGCAAGTGAAATATAGAGTGATATTTTGGATTTAGCTGACGTGTGTCGCCTCACTGTTTTGAGCGATAATCGTTCATGTCTATGTAGAGCGAGCAAGCACGAGCCGGACGCTGACTTTCATTGACTTAACGGCCGCAGGTGTCGCTGTTAAGAAGCATTTCTGATTCTTACAAACAGTCCCTTTAATTTCTCTAATTATTTTTATTTTTATTATTATTTTTTTTTTTGTACATGCCCATACATACATGTATATATTGCATATACATACACACATACATATACCGGCATGCATGTACTGTACATATAAATAAGATAAAGTGGATAAAATAAAACAAAGTGAATAAGTCCGGATGATAGTTTGACTATACTGTAAGTTGAAGTCTACAAGGTTGAGTGTCCTAATTTGATTGGAACTGCTAAAGGGTGTCCGGCATTGTTTTCAGTTTGCCTAAATGAGTCAAAATCGGTTCCCAAATTGAAAGAAATTCGTTTCTGGACCCCCTAAGTGAGTATTTTATCTTTTCTAACTGTATAAAACACATCTGGTCACTCAACCACGTAGGTGCTTTAGGTGGGTTAGTTGAATTTGAGTTTATTTTTATTTTTATTATGTTGTTGTTGCTGTTATAAATAATTAATTTACCTATTTATTTTTTTATTTTTTTATTAATTAATTAATTATAATAATGATCACTGATGCTACTTGTTTTGATTGTATTGGTTCTGTTAATGTGGAAAAATGGAAAATCTTAATAAACATATTGGTTTTTTTTTAAAAATCACCTAATTATTTGATAATGATGGACTTTAATCGACAATTTATAAATGACGAATGCCATCCCCTCTTTTATTGCCATTCCTAAATGAATCTAAACTTGGCTCTTTCCAAGTGCAGCTGCACTTTGTGCCGATTAAATGCCATTTTCCTCAAACACAGTGAGCAGTTTTTGTTGGCCTGCTGCTGTTTGGTATTTTGATTACTCTCCAGAGTAGAGGAGGAGGAGAAACGCAACAGCGGGAGTGTCACTTGCAATCCAGAGGTGCCCTGCAATTTTCAAGATTGTCGATATTTAGTGGCATCTTGAACCAAGACATCCTCTGATATTTTCATTACTTGAATTGGATTGGGCTCATCCTTGAGGCGCCAGTATTCCCCCGACATTGGAATAGCAGTGATTGGCCAGGTACTTGCAGGTGAGAAAGTAAGCAGGGTTTGAACTTCTTCCTCAAGCTCTGTTTTTCATTCTTCACACAAATGCTTCTGTCATTTTTCATACGTGGAAACGAGTTTCGACCCTATGAATTCTTTCCAGGAAAGAGTGTCCAATTTTGTACATTTTATTGCCTCTCACCTCTCTACGATGGCCGTCTTTTCAGCCCGCTTTGCTTGTGGAAGTTCGGAACAGCTATACACACATTTCCTTCCAAAGTGGTTGGACATCCTGTCATACGAACTAGTTTGTTTACCCCGCCTTTATATATGTCCACAAACCTACAAATCTCTTTTTGTACTATGTTTTGCTTCTTTTTCTTTTATCATACATTGTTCATAGAGTACTGCAGGGAGGACGTGTTTCTATAGGCCTACCAGGAAGTTAGCATCGAAATGGGTTCCCTTGACCAAACCCAGAGTTTTTAGTGCAGAAAATAAGCTCTGTGGAAAACAAACGTTTATGATACTTACTAGTTTTGTTCAAAATAATCTTCACAAATGAACAGCACTTTTATGATTTTTGAAGCCGAAATGCAATCATCAGAAGTAAAAAGCTAACGTTAGGCTATAAACAGACTGCACCATAGTCGCATGACTTCACGTCACCACCACTGAGCTAAAGGTGGACTAGTTTTCGGCGTGATGATGTTTAGTAGTCTCATTTAGTCACTTGTTAGCAACCTCCTTTTCTAAGACACATAAAGGCGAGTGGGATATTTACTGACGTGTATTATATCATAGAACAAACCGGAACCAGAAATGCTAAAATGCTTACTCATTTTTTGGGATTTAGGACTCATTCCTACACCACTCCATTGATAATCTAATTGCACAGACATGTAGTTTTGTTCAGATTTTTGGCAGTAATGCCAGACCAGCAGAATGAAGGCTAATATCCCAAACTAAAAAATAGCACCTTTCTGACACAGTCTTGACAGTAATTGAACATTATAAGCTTCACACAGTTGGTATTCATTTCAAAGATATTATGTTGGATTGCAGTACTGTGCAGGCGCTTATGCTTTAATGTCCATGCACCTAAATATGAGTGAGTTCATGGACAACATTGCCATTTAAACAGATCTTTTGTAGTGTAGACCGGACCTCTTAAGCAGTTTCCTTTCTTTAGCCCAAGGCTAAAGGTGTCCACTGTGTATAGACAATAGGAAATAGACAGGCAGTGTTTCTTGTTTTGACCTGATGTCAGGCCATATATCAGTAGTGCAAAGCCTTGGGAGTCGAGAGGCAGAGGAGTGATGTAATTCAAGGCCATAGCCCCAGCAGCTCTACTTTGTCACTGGAAAAACAACACAGTAAAGTTTCTCTGAAAATTGTTGTGTTAAAGTGTATTCAGCTTTTAGACCAAACCGTTGGGGGAATAATGACGAAAGAGAGCACGAAGAAGAGACAGCAATAAGAGGAACAATAGTCAGTCATGTTCAGTATTTAGTAGCTGAACTTAGTTTTTTTTGTTAGAGACTTCAGCCAAGGAGCATGTCCATTTGTTTATCTTTTCAAAAATTGTTGGATTTCGATGAAATGTGGTGTATTCATTTATTAATTTGGTAACCATATGACCTTTTTCTCAGCACCACAATCAGGACAACCTTTCAGTTTCCATTGATTATAACCTCTGATGTCTTAGTAGTAAAGCACAAAATTTGCGGTGTGCATTATTGCTCCTAATAGACATATGTATTGATATCAGTGACCCTATGGCTTTTCCTCTGGCGCTACCATCTAGCCACATCCTACCCTACTTTGTATAACCATTTTGTCATGTGCTCAGTACAGTGTTTATGGTTAATGGCCTTGACAGAAGTTTGTACCATTTTGAGTACATTTAAGACTCTGTGTGAACCTACACACTCTCAATGATGGGGTTGTGGTGTATATTGCAATCACTGTGCCCTTGACCTACAGGCTTCTACAGTTCAGGATCTGTGCTGCTGCCAATTCATATTCTGTCGGCATGAGCGAGCAGAGAGACCTGTAATACCTACTACTGTGTATGGTGCACAAGGGACAAATACCCTGATCTCTAAGGTCCACAGAGCGTTAGATTGCTTTCACATAAGCAAGTAGAGCTCCAGGCCTCTTATTCCATGCCCTTAACAGTTATACTGTTGTCTATGTGGCTTTACATTAACACTATTCTTTATACTCTATTGTGTTTTTTTAAGGGCTCTGACATTGAGTGTTGGCGTAAAGAAAGTAGCTCACTTTCACCTACACCTGCAGGCAGATGTATTCAAGTTAACAAAGTCCGTAATGGGCATATCAATGTCATTGTGAAATCAAGGTTGCACACATTTTTAGGTCCTGCCTGAGTTGCAAACTTTGATTACCATGCTGCTGTAAACTCTGTACATTTTTGGACATGTAAGTGTCCATGCTGAAACAACAACTCCATATCATCTTAAAAGCAATACTTAAAGATATGCTGTGATAGATTGATAAGTGAACAGATGGTGGCGTATTCCACGCAAATGTTTTACAATTTTTAGGGATGCACCGATACTGATACCAGATCTGATATCAGGCCAATACTGACTCAAATCACTTTACCTTTATTTACCTTTAACTTACTTTATATACTTCACATACTGTTTTACAAACTGCTACACCTTTGTATATATATTTTATTACTTCTCTTTATTGCATACTACATTCCTGTTTACACCTCTGTGTACATATATTACTTCTCATCATGCATATAGTATACATACTACATCCTGTTGACATTCAGTTTTCCCATCTGAAATACAAATTTACATTTACATGACTATTTTATATTGAATTATGTTTATATTTATTTTATCTGCACTATTTTATGCCTTAGATGATCATTTTGCTTATACATTTAGTTGTGGGATTTTTCTTTTTATATATATACATATTTGATGGGCATTGTTGAATGAACCTGAGCCCAAAGATTTTCATTGCCAATCCTTTGGTGGAATTGACATATGACAAATAAAGAACCTTGAACTTTAGACCTTCAAAAAGCTGGATCGGATATCGGTGACTATGGGGCCGATCTATTCAATCCAATTCTATGTTTATATACTATATACATTATAGACTGGAATTTTAATTCCTGTGTAAGTTTTGACCAATTTGTTGATGCATTAAAAAGGTAAACACTTGTATTGTTACTCTTGAAGATTTTTTTACCAAGTTGTTAGTGTGCGATTAATTATTTTAACAATAAATAACAATTCAGTAAATGTATATCTATGTATTTATTTGTTAGGAAAGTAATGTTAAAGTTAAGCCTGATACACATAAAAGAATGTTCCCAGTCACTTCCTCACAGTGAGGCATACAGCTTATTAGTTAAACACTAGTATTGGATCGGTACTCTGTATCGGCCAATACCCAAAGCCCAGGTATCGGCATCTGTATCGGGTCTAGAAAAGTCAGATCTGTGCATCCCTAAAGACTTTTAAGAATTATTCCATCACTGTCTGACCCGTGAACAGGAACATGATCCAATCAGTCAGTGCCTGACAGCTCTTTGCCACCACTGCTGGATGATAAACTGTGGGTGTAATGAGGGACTTTTCACTCAAATGTACTGTAGTTTGCACAGTTCTAGTTTCCATGCCTTCCTTAACTCATGCCTTTCTGCAACCAAAACACCCTCCTCTATCTATTTCAGAGGTTTTCAACTGTTTTTTAAGCAGTTATGTTTTCAAAATGCTCATTTATGGCAACTATAAGGTAAAGCGAACGTTAACATAACTATAATTTGAGTGAGAGTTTTATTGACAAGTAATAACATATACTTGAGAAAATGCTGCATGGAGTGACATTTATTGCCACTGAGCTGAACCCAGCCTCTTCCTGATAGTTTGGAGGTTCTGACCATGCTCAGCAGAAGTGGTACCGACAGCCAGGTTATTCAAATAGAGCACTTAGCCAGCATCTTTTGAAAGGCAGAAATGCCAGGTCAGAGCCAGACCACCCACCATTGTAGTGGGTAGCAGTGTGTGATTACTGTTTGGTTTACAGGTCTGCACACAGCTGTATCCCACCTGTTTTCTCTCACATAACCGCTGTAGAGGATACCTGGAATGACATAATTTTTCATCTATGACAAATGCCTTCAGCAAACGGTCAGTTTCAGCCAAGACGGCATCCCTAATAACAAAGAGCTAGGAGCAAAGTTTGACAGTATAGGATCAACATTAACATTGTGCAAAAAAGTATACTGAATTACTTAGCATAAATAGTGTGTTCTTTTCATACATGTAGTAGCAAAAGTGTTCTACTTTTTATCCAGGATTTACACTTTCAACCTTTCAATCTCAATTTCTGTTACATTTCTGTTACACCATGCCATCTTGATCGAGGGGTTAGGCCGTATGTTTAAGATTACAAGCTGTGTCTAAATGCACTTTGACAAGCCATTGTCCGTTTGGCTTGTCCAAATCAGAGTTAAGTTGATACTTTTGGTTTGTTTTCTATTTAGTCTCGTTTGGTTTCACAGTGCAAAAATCAAAGAGGACCAAATTAAAAAAAAAATAAGTTGCTGAGGGGCGTGTATGGAGCGAATTCATCTTTTTTCATCTCGAGAGCTGCCACTTCTGTGCAGGGAATCACAGACCTTGATGTAGTCAAAGTTTTTTCACCCTTGACTCGGCACTGATGTGCTGTGCGCACGAATCCCCTCTCCACCAGTTTATCTCAAATGACTTAACAAACATCACTGTTTTTGGGGACTTTATTTAGCATATTCTGTGTGTTCTCTTCGGACCAGATGTCCACCAAACATCGGACCCCTGCAGAAGTCCAGGTCAGTCCTCTCCCACTCATGTTTACCTGTTGTTTACCTGTATCTATCTTAACAAATGCCCGCACAGGCAGCCTGCATTTTGGTTGGCTTGGAAACGAGAGGTGGTCTCGTAGCAGTTGATTTGGTTCGCACTAAAATTATGATTACTGTGTTCATAACTGTCCAAACGAGCCGCACTAGAGTTTGAATAAAGTGGAATAAATGTTGGCTTGTGAAAGAGCCCTTAAATGTCTGTAGTCCTTTTGTGTTCTTTTGTGTCTTTACATTGGCTGGATAACTGGATTCACAGTTGGTTTTAAACCCTTTAAATAAATCAGTCTGTGAGATCAGAAATCTATCACTCAGCAAAATCACAAGTTTAATGTAATCAGTGAAATTGGTTGTACCTAGGGGTGTAAGAAAATATCGAAAATATCAAGTATCGCGATATTTTGTTTATGATACTGTATCGATTCTCAAAAACACTGTATCAATTTTTAATTGATAGTTTACGTGCAAAAATGTACTCAGTCAATACTTTATTTGATTTGCAAAGGCAAGTGCCCTCTCCGTGTATGTGCCCTCTCAAAGAAGTGCCATGATGTTGGATGTTACAGGGACTTTGATAAATGTAAATTGCATAAAAAATCTAACTTTTTTTTCTCAGATTTTATGCATATGGTGGTGCGTTCTTTATACTATGACAGTTTTCCTAAAATTAGATTTAAAAAAGGTCTATATATCCGAAGGCTGTGCCATTGGTGTGTGAATGAGTATTTAGATTAGATAGATCCTGATGGACAGGTTGGCACATTGTACGGCAGCCTCAGTGTATGAATGGGTGAATGCTGACATGTAGTGTCTGCTTTGAGTGGTCGGAGCACTAGAAATGTATCATTTACTATAATAGCAATTGGCTTGATTTGAACAAGCGTGATCTATCGTATTCATCTTATCAACTTTCAGGGTAATCTTGTATGATAGAGCACCTCCAAAATGACACTAAAATGTTGGTGGAATCTCCTTTTTAATACACTCTGTACCTTGAATGGTTTCCAGTGTGATGAGTTCTTCGGTTGAGTTTTTGCTTTTAATTTAAATTTTAGTTGGAGTCAGGTTAAGATTTTGTTTTCATCCTTTTCGAAAAAAATACATTAAATCTCAATGTTATGAATGACTATTGTAAAATCCTTTGTTAAAACATGTGATCAGTGATTTAATTTTGTTTGTGTTTATAGTACATATCGAACTTGTAAATGATCCAACATGCACCAGCTAACACACAAAAGCCAAATTCAAGATCAAAGAGAGTGTCTGAACTGAACTGGAAGGATGTAAAGTGATCAATAAATGTGATCAACCGAGTGAATGGCTGGTTGAGTGGACAATTTCAGGCTCTATTAACTTCATTAATGGTGTGAAAGAGGCCAAGATTACAGTAGGCTTGTCAACAAACAAATCTACAGATGTCAGATTTTCCAGACGTTCTGTTAATCCGATTATCCATCCATCCCTTTGTCTATCCTTCCATACAATTTGCCCCCTTTACTTTATTATGAAATGTTATGTTCATTATTATTTTCTTAACGTTTGGAAGACTGTGTTTCTGTAAAAGACAGCCACAGTTTGCAACATCTTTAAATCAGTTTTATTGGGTGGCCTTAATTTAAGTCTATATCTTGTGTGATAAAGTATTCAGGTAATGGTGTACTGATTTTCTGGTGTTGAAGTGGTGAAGTCCAATAGCTCCCTCTGTAGAACATGTTGAAGACAATGGATATTGACATGGAGCTTTTTGAAAGTAACTACAGAGTCATACAGCACTGTCAGTCTGCTCTTAAGCACCCTTTAAAAATCACGTTTAGACTGACAAAACTGAAATTATGCAATAGATTTTGAGTGGCGGTCAGTGGCACTATAGGGAGTTGCTGAGTACAGTGAAGAGTATGTCACCTCATTGACAGGTACTGTGAAGTGTCGAAGTCCAATAACTCTCTACTGTCAAGTGTCATTATTTTGATAGTCCATTGTTGGTTGAATTGTTAGAATCACCCCATTTGAATAGGTCCATTGACACTGCAGTGCTCTACAAAGCAATTGTTATTGATGTAGCAACTGGCTGCTGGTGAGGATTTTTGAGTAGTTTTTGTAAAGTCTTTTAAACACGCCTGAAGGTTTGGAAATTAGCAAAATGTATCAGTGGTTCGGGAAGGTGGCCTTGTTATTGGCCTGAGACCAGCTTCGGAGTCAGTATATACTAGGGAAGAATCTGGATACAAAGTTCCCGAGGCACAAGTAATACAGCACTTGCTCATTCTGAATTTCTATTACTGTATTTCTTTTTTATACTCCACTAAAACTCATCCATGTCTTGTTTTCTTTGTAATGCAGTTGATAGCTAACTTATGGTGCATTTATGTGCTGTTGAGAAGCCCGATAATCTAAAATGTGACAGTTGGTTGCCAAAAAGCACTGCAGTTACAAACTAAACTGTCAGAAAATGAAACCCAAAAGAAGGGGGAGCACACTTGAAACCAGTGTTGACAACTAATCAACTGCGTCACTGGATATGGTGACTTTTAATACCCCTTTAGCAATTTCTTGAAAAGAAGGGCCTGGCTAGAAACGCAACTTCTTGGGCATATTTTCTTTTTACAATAAAGTCACGATATTGGTCTGTGAGTCTGCAGTCCTTCTACTCAAAGTGGCTGTGAGTCTCTGGATTGACACCTGCGTTCACTGAGCTGGAAAGAGCAGCAGCGAGACTAAAACAGGTAACTGATGGCAGAGTATTCACAGCATGTGTGAAAACTGCAGGGTTTACTTGTTTTGGTGTACTGTACCATACTAATGGGCAGCGCTCACAAGCTGGCAAATCTAGACTTATTTAGATTTAATTATTATAATAACATATTGTAAAATGATGGCTTTAAGTACATCAGTATCAAAAAATAAAAGTAAAAAACAAAAAACAAAAGGCAGATAGAAAGAGAGAAAGAAAAGGGTCAAAGACAGAAAAGACTAAGAAAAAAGAGAATGGATTAGGATAAAGGGATTAATTACAACTAATCAGATAATCCTGGAAATTAGAAGAACCATCTGATTTCACTATCTTCTGGATGAAGCCAAATCCGTATTGGTCGGAAATGAGTTGTAAGGTAATACCCCTCTGAAACTGGGAGAACTTCAACCATATTTGGCACAGAGGGCTTGTACCATACAAAGTTTAACTTTGATATTTGTATGCTTTCAGAAGGTGGTCATTGCTTAATTTAATTATATGAAAAATGTTTCTGAAATTAAAGGGGATGAAAAAGATGCAAGAATTTTGACAAAACGGATTAAAGATAGTGGTAATAGTTATAAATCATTTGTTCTCTAAGCCATTCAAACGTTACTCAGTAGGAACTAAATTAATTTCCAGCCTGAATGACCAAGTGCTTTAAACCATTAGGGGAGTATTTTAAAAGAAATGTATTTGATTTAACATGAATATTGTGAATATGAATTGGAAGGGTCTTGTTTTTGCTTTGGTTAAAGGGACTATTTGTAACTTTCAGAAATGCTTCTTAACAGCGACACCTGTGGCCGTGAAATCAACGAAAGTCAGCGTCGGGCTCACGCTTGTGCTCGCTCTAAATGGACATGAACGAGCATCGCTCAAAACAGTGAGGCGACACACGTCAGCTAAAACCACAATATCACTCTATATTTCAGCTGCTTGGCAGTAATGTTAGCTGACCAGACGAAGGTCTCTCCATGAATCACTGCTGATACTGTGTATGCTTCTCCTGCCTCAGCGCAGGCTTCAGCAGCGGGGCTCCCCAGCGAGAAACTCGTCTCCCTCCTCCCGCAAGCGGAGAGAGCAGGAAGACACCGGCAACCGGTCGGTAACGAGACGGTAACGTTTCTCTCTGCGGAGCCCCGTTACTTCCCAAGACACGGGAAACCTCTGTTGGTCTGGAGGAGCTGCAGCATTTATTTCTGCCCAAACGTCCACTAGACATTCACTAGATATTCTCAGAGCTAAACTAACTCTTCTGCAGTGTGGAGTGAGCGCGCGTTCACGTCTAGAGGTGCAGCGAGTATGCGCGCGCTGTCTGAGTGAAGGCGAGCAGGCAGAGGAGACGAGACAGCGGCCACACGCGAGCGCGCATATGCGAGCGCACATGTGTGCCGACCCGCTACATTTATACGCTTAGAAAGTTACAAACAGTCCCTTTAAATATGGTTAAATTGGAAATCTACCATTTATTCCAGGTCACACATAAATCTCAACTGTCAGAGCAAGTTCAGTGGGACAGTCATGCATAATAACAGATCATCTGCATATAGGGATATCTTGTGTTTATTGATTCCTGTAATATTAGGACTAGATCTGATTGTAAGAGCTATTGGTTCTTTGGCTTGGTTGAAAAGCAGGGATGGCCAAACACAATATGGTAACGTCAGAATTACTTAACTAGGTAACTTATTTGGTATGTTATTTAACACGTCAGGAAATGCATTGGAAATAATGTTGCATTTTGAAATGTGTGCCTGATACACAAATAAATCCCAACCCTGGATTTCAGTGATATTATTAATGTATGATTAGAAAACCATCAATCAAAAATACTATATCTTCATCTGTTTTTAAGGGATTGTTCAAGAAAGTTCAATGAATTTCTTTGTTGGCAATGGAGAAGCACACTTAGAAAAACTGGGACTGAAGTTTGAAACTAGTTAAAATCAATGTGTAATCTTATTTGCAAGTTGAACTGACATTATGTCAATATGCATAGCCCCTATCATATAATATTAATTGATGCATGTATGAGGATATCAACCCTGAATGTTGGAAATCCATCATATACACCCTTAGAGCCTCCAGCTAATAGAAATACCACTTTTTCCACTAAGTCCAATTAGTAGCTTAGACACCTATAGGGAAGAAGTCCATAGTAAACTATTTAGAACACCAGAACATGTTTTCACTCATAAAATCTATATCAAGTAAGTGAAAAGACATACCTATGTGTGCATATGTGCCTGCTAACATGTCAACTGCAAAATTTGCCTGTGTGTGTATGCAAATATAGCCACTTATCTTCTTGTAGCTTGTAATGTCCCCATCCTGACCCATAGGTATAACCCACAGCTGTTGAACTCATGCCTTCCTTTCCTCTTTCGCTGTCTCTCTTTCCCTCATCTGTAGGCAGGTGCTTGTCTGCTGGTACTGACAAGGTAATGGAGAGATAGGATGTGCTCTGACTACTGAACAACTGGCTACACCAGCAATCGCAAGAAATGAAAAAATAAGAAAAAGAAAAAGGAGTGAGAAATAAGAAGAAAAGGGAAAAGTGTGTAAGAGGAGAAGATTTTTTTGAGAAAAGCATCAGAGAGGGAACAGCGACTCAGACAGGGAAAGAAATGGAGACTCTCTAGGGATGACAGACAGGGAACACCACCAAGGACAATTTCAACATCAATAGCGAGAATCCCTTTGAGAAAACAGAGTTGTCGAGAGAGTGAGGTGGTTGATGCTGCTAATTGCTTATTTTCAGGTTTGCTGCTTAAGCATCTGCATTTCCATACAAAGTGACTGACAAGATCCAAAGCCAGCAGGAAGAAAACAAGGGCTGATTTTTCCTCAGGGCATTCGGTTGCTGTGTGGACGCAATGATAAAGTTGAAACTGTGAATAATTTATACGATTTGATTGATGGTCCTTTTCAGCTTGTCTTCCAGGGTGGTCCCAAACCTTAACCTCCAGGCTTTATTACAGCCAGCAGGTGTTAGACATCGCAATCATCCAATGAAAGAATGATTCTTTGAAATCAATAAAAGCTGCTCTACTGTCTGTGTTTCATACCACGTGGTGCTATCCTCCATCAAAAACCTAGTATGGTTTCTTCAGCTGCTGCTTGTTATACTCTTCCTACAATGATTTTACAATGGCTTTGATTCAGCAACCCTTAATTGAATATTTATCAAATTCTGCACTATAGCCGATTGCAATCCTCACAAGGGCGATGGATTGCATCTGTTTTCCCTCTGAAGTCTCTGACTGAGCATATGTCTTCTTCGTTATCTCTTTTCACAGTAACTGGTATTGTACTTATTGGTGCTGTTCAGGAATTTGGACCAAAGCTTTAATGCTATTTTCCACTGTTTAATCTCACCTCAAGTCTATTTTTAAAGCCCAGTATGACATATAATGTGTGTGTGACACATTGGAAACAATACCAAGTTTATTTTAACCATGACCACAGGTGTTCCCTAACCTTAACACGTGGTTACCGGTAAGGGGTTATTTCGCAACAATTCCCCGATCGGTGTACATTTCCCGCTTATTACATGGCTACTTACTTAAGAAATCAATAAATCAATAATAGTCCTCCAGAGTCCGAGATCAGAACTGTGTCCATAGCAACGGTCTGTTTCTTTATAGCAGCGGCAAAGAACGTATATTGCTAAGAAGTGAAAGTCAATTATATATTCCATTGCAACGCCAGCGCCCAGCAGCAGAGCTACATTTTGGACTGTAATCGAGTCGACTACCATAATGACGCCAGTTAAACATCCGCCTAAATAAAAATATTATAAATATGCATAATATTATAACTATTTACTTACTTACATAGTGAGCGATGGACATAAATGGAAGTCAGAAAAATCCAGCACACAGATTTTGAGAGCAATCTCAATCTTTTTCAAGGACCTCCAAAAAAGATGTACAAAAGACCACAAACCATGGATGTATAAGAGGTTGTGCGCTGTGCTCTTTCCCTGCGTGTCAGGAAATAGCCTACAACTACATTAAATTCTGTTTATATCATGCTACTAGCACTACTAGCTACCGGCCAATACATCCACCACAGGCTTACAGCATACAGCCCATGAGTGTATTATAAGATCATCAAATTAATGAATTTCAGCCAACATATCCATCATTACAGCCGCATACAGCTAGCAGGAAGCTGGCAGTCATATAAGCGTGCAGGGCGGTGTAGTCCCGTGGGTCTGATACACGTCATTATGCCGAGGAAAATAACTCTGGATTCAGCTATTAGTGAATTTTACTTTTAGGACGTAATCATTTAAATGAGGGCTATTTAAGTGTTCTTACTGGGAAGTTGAGTCACCTCGATTGATTCATCCTCTGATTTACAGACGTCTCTTTATACATTCATGGCTATAGACTCATTGGCGTTTTCATTCCAAAATGGCAGCAGGGCTACGGCAGCGCCATCTAGTGGCCATTGTCAAAAAAGCACCAGAGTTTCGCTTCTTTGCTTCTTTACTCTTTGGCAGCAGTCTGCTATAAAGAAATAACAGACTGTAGAATGCCGTGATTGACCAATCAGAATCGAGTATTCAACAAAGCTGTGTTATAAAGTCATTTAAAATTGATGAAGAAGGACTTTGGTAATTTTTTCACAAACTATGTTTTCCCTCCAAATCTAACCAAAACCTTAACCATAGCATTGCCTGATTATTAAACAGATGATTTAGTATAATGACTTTGGAAGTCACTGAGAAATGATGGTGTCCTGTCGATAGTAGCATCATAACACTTATATACGTATATACAATATGTCGTTCTAGAGGGCATGGACAAAACAATGCACTTTGTTGATTAATTTGGAGAACTTATTGGTTTGTTTTCCCTTTTCCTGATCAATTTCCTTTAAAACTGAATATCTCCCAATACTGACTCTGATGTGATATTTATATCACAGTTTTTTTTCCCTACATAATATACAGTGCACAGGTAACATGCAGTTCGCCCAAATCCAAATTATTACGGCAACTTAGATCATTTTGTTTGGTTTCGTCGATCTGGTGTGGTTTGGACGGCCACTCCACATCGCCAGCATGAGCAAACGTTCAAATTCAGCTTACAACAGCAGCGCACATTAAGTGTAATGCACCTGCAATGCAGTGTGTCGCTTCAATTATCTGTTTAAGCATTTATTTATTTATTTTACCCAAAGCAGCTCTGCTCGTGTGCTAAAACATGTTGTCATATCATTGCGTTAATTGTAACGGCTCACTGCTGTTTTATTCATTTTGTGCACTCCACAGTTCACTTGGGTCACTCACTCCCAACGTTGTGCAGTAGAAAATGTGGCATTTGTGACAACTGTAGTACCCAGACTCTTCGGAAACAACCTCGATGGTGTCACTAAAGGTCCAAGAGTGTGTGAGTTTATGAGTGTAAGCACACCGCCGCCACAGTGCAGCAGCGTGTTATGTGATGCGCTTTGCACCAGCAGGCATCGCCGCAACGTGGCACATCAGCATATCACATAAAGTAAATGTGGAGTGCTGCCATGAATTCAGGAGTCTTGTTTATGTTATATAACTTGACTTCTCACCTGAAGAGCCTCTCCAGCTATGGCTCACCAGTCTTATCCGATAGTGTCGGTTGCAGAGGCTTGGTTGTTTTCCACCTCAACAATGAATTTCTCTTCCTCCTAATCGTGACAGCTTGCAGAGCTCTAGAGAGGACGTACTATCACCTGACAAGAGCAGAAGTCATGGTCCAATAACTAGGATGTGCCAAGCGAGGAAGCAAGTCTCAAAAAAAGTGCTGCTATTATGGGGTGGCTGTCTTGGTGCATGTCGGAGGGCACAAGTCTGTTTTGGATTGTAGTTTGACTCAAGCTGTGTTTCTGTTATCTGGAAACTTGCTGCCAGTAAGTAAAAGTTAAAGAGTGAGTTCCAATGTGTAATTGAATACCTGCATATTTTGTCTAGAAATTATGGAAATTAGTTTAATGGTGTTCAATCCTGTTGGATGCTGTCGTAAATTGCGTTCACCTTGTGTCTCAGGTGTAACTCACTTCATGATTTGATGACCAGAATGGAAAATCAAAAGTGCTCTAGTCCCCTTGAGAACCAGAATTGACAACCACTGAACTAGCCTTCTTAGCTGTGCTACAATAATAAGACTACAGTATATGTTGCCTTATGTCAAAATACTGAAAATACTGGATTTGATACAAGACATGCTCTTGAGACCCACCCACGAATAACATTATGAGTTTACTTTTTTGAACAGCAAGCTATGTCACAGCCTGACCCAGCGAGAAGATGAATAAAAATAGAAGTGCTACAGGTATACAGGGTATCAAGAAGTTAAGGCTGAATCAGATGACGAGCCAGTTGTATACAGTGGATTTTACTGAAACATTGGCATGTACTGTACCACAGTTACCCAGCATATTCAAGAAAATGCCAATGGTTGCACTTTGACACAATGCAAACCTCAGCGACTATGCACATCATACAATATCCGCTCAGAAACATCAGTTAGACATCAGCTTTGTGGACATCAGCTTTGTGGACATTGCTGCGTTTGCCCTCTTACAAGCTCAAAATCCCCAGGCAAGCAGTAGGCCACTATAACACAAATACAACATCCTTGTCCCAAACTGTACATTAGCAAATACAACATGGATAACCGAGCACAAAAGCAGCATCAACAGACAAAACCCCTCTTTGTGAAACACCAGATTTAGCTTTTAGTAGAGTATTAAGCCTCCCATCAGAGGTAGTATCTACTGTATGAACATATATAAGACCTGAGGCTCTTTGGATTGTTATGCTGTGAATTGGTTTCCCTGATATTCCTATTTTATTATATTTTCATGCAATAATTGTACATGCTTTTGTATGACACGTGTTGTATTGTTTAGATAAAGTACATGACTGAAAAAACATCCTTGCACATCTAGTTTATGCATTTGGTGTAGTACTCATTCTTATGTATTTCCCTTTCTATTTTAACCATTTATTATGGTGGTTATATATTATGGAAGTAATTTGGTGCTGCCTTGAGCTTCAGCTAAAAACAAGTCACCTGTATCAACTCCATATTAAGCCATAATCATGTTATATGCCTTAAAACCATGTTTATTTGAGCGCTACCTGAGCTATTAAAATGTTAAATCCTACACAGTTTATTGTGGGCATTTTGGAATATTCAGAATCAGCTGCATTCTTGCAGTAGTGCAGCAGCGTTTCACCACCTGCAGACGCCAGAGGTCTCCTTTTGTCATATCTAACAGGTGCTTTATTCTATCATTCCAGTTTTTCATGACTTTGTCAATCAATTTGTTCCTAATGACTTCACATCACTGTTTTAATTTGTGCTTTTTATAAAGACCAATGTATTGGGGCGCTAGGGGACCCCAGTCAAAAGCACCCAATTGCAGCCTATGCAGTTACTTTAACTTGCAGCTTTAGTTATACTCGTTATTATACCAATAACTTTCAATAATGTTATTATTAGGGCTGTTATTGTCCATAGTTAAACACGATAAATCACATTTTTTATCTGTTCAAAATGTACCTTAAAGGGAGATATGTCAAGAATTTAAACTCTTATCAAAATTGGAGTGGACAAATAGGATTGTTTTTTGCAAATGTATGTATATATTTATTATTGGAAATCACTTAATACACACAAAACAATGACAAATATTGTTCAGAAACCCTCACAGGTACTGCATTTAGCATTGACTATGACTTGCCCAAAACTGCATGTGATTATCATAGAGTGGGCATGTCTGTATTCACATATCTTGAGGTCAGAGGTCAAGGGACCTCTTTGAAAATGGCCATGCCAGTTTTTCCTCGCCCAAATTTGGCATAAGTTTGGAGCTTTCGCGACAAGCTAGTATGACATGAACACGGATTCCTTAGGTTTTTTTAGTTTCATATGATACCAGTATCTTTACTCTAGCTTTAAAACTGAGCCCAATACCACCTAAAAATCGCATGTTGCATTAATTCGTTAAAGAACTTAGTGGCATTAAAACAAATTTGCGTTGACTTTGACAGCCGTAAATATTTAAAATAGAATAAATAGATAAAATGTTTGCCATTGGTCCTAATTTAAAGTCACACACTATCAGGAGGGTAGGCACACTCTGTCAGTCATTTTGAAGGAGACCGATGCATACCTCGTGTGCTCGGTCTATTTTTGTTTTACACAATATGCAAATTAACTGTAAGTTGTTTTTTTTCTTCAGATGACATTAATAACATAACTAATAATGTTTTGAGAAGAAATAAGTTTACATTTTGTTATGATGGTTGTTTTTTACAGTATTTTATTCTTGGGGTCCCCAGAGATTCTAGTCAGTAGTCCTTGTATGTTAAATACGTAGGTTGGTAGGATGAGGGTTAAGGGTCTTGCTTTTCCTTTTCTCTTTTGCAGGAGGTCCTTTATTGAGCATGTTGTCCACACTCCTGTGACTGTAATATTGTCTGCTCTGCCATGGAGATTACTGTAAAGGATTGTGTACTAAGTGGCTGTCGTCTATACAGTAATGCAGTTGTAAAGGAAATATGGGTCATTATTTGTACACTTCATCTTCTTGATAGATTGATATTAAGATGGATGGATGAATAGAGAGATAGAGAGAGAGGGAGGGAGGATTAAATCCTAAAATCATGCATGCCCCAAAACACTATTGCTATTTCTTGGTGCTAGCATTGCCTGTGTGCAGTCTCATAAACTGTGCAGTTTAAGATTACACACAGTGTTCCTTGCTTAGCACAGCCAACTCACCATGCACGACATGCTGAGCTCACTTTGTTCTCATCATTTGTATCCTTTTCTACTTTGATTCACATTGGAACTGACTGAATTACATTAATTAACTCACACCTGTCATCACCTACACGGGTTGTAGGGACAACCAGGACCTGGAGAGAAACACGTCGGTGGCATGTTAATGTTACCTTCTGACGACATTTCTTCACATGCATGCATCATGTACATTTCCAATTTATCAACGACAGAAAGAAAAGCACTCTCCTCCAGGCTGTGCTCTCTCTTTGACATTAAAGAGAGCTATTAGTAGGAATTGCATAGAGGGAGTCATTTTAGCACAGTAACCTGGGTATACGAAGATAAACGGTTTAGCAGTGACTGTCATTAATGAAGACAAGCTCATTTCAACTCAAATTATCAACGCCTCTCAAGACATGAAAGCTGCCTTCTTTCTGTGTGTGTATGCTTCTGTCCTGACGAGGATGGAGAGGAGAGCAATTTTCCCAAATGTTTGGAAATTTTGTTGGTATTTACTCCAACGAAAATACTTTTTATGGAACCCGTGTCTATAATGCAACATAAACATACTTGTGTGTTAGAATCTGCCTATAGCACTCTATAGTTATAGTTACTGTATAAACACAAAATATACATATATATATATATATATATATATTCAAAACACTTTATAACTATAATCATAACACATTATAAGGCATTTTATAATGATTTAGAAGGTCAAGTATCATAATACTTCATAATTGCTGGTCACTCACTGAATTTTGTTTTGTTTTGCAAGGATCATAGTGTATTATAATTCCTATAGTTGTAATTAGGGCTGTCAAAGTTAACGCGATAGTAACGCATTAACGCAAATTCATTTTAACGCCACTAATTTCTTTAACGTATTAACGCAAACAATCTTTTCGAGGTTGTAGCGGGCTCATTTTTAAAGCTAGAGTGAAGATACTACTACCATATGAAACTACAAAACCTAAAGAATCCATTGGTACCAACCATAGCATACTACTAAATAAACTAAACTAAATAATGCTCAAAATGTGCGCTAAATTTTGGCAAATCCCTATTTAAGGTACATTCTGAACAGATAAAAATGTGCAATTCATTTTCAATTAATCGCGATTAGATATTTTAATCGGTTGACAGCCCTAGTTGTAATACATTATAATCACTGTTATAATGCCTTATAATGTGTTTATGAGTTACTCTAACTGGTCATTGTTTGCTTTAAGTAGAGTAAAAATATATTTTACAATGTTTTGGGTATTGTTCTTCAATATTTTTTTCTTTACTTATAGCAAATAATGACCATTTCTTATAATCACATTATAATGCATTATGACAGTGATTATCATGCATTATACAAAGATTCTAATATATTACAACAATGGAAATTATAACACTATATTAATTAATGCAACATTAATACACTATAATCCTTGCAAAAAAGAAAAATGTCAGTGAGTGACCAGCAGTTATGAAGTATTATGATACTTGACCTTATAAGTCATTATAAAATGCTTTATAATATGTTATGATTATAGTTAAAAAGCATTATAAATATTTGTGAGTGCTTATATTATACAGTGCTATAATTGATTAATTGATTAATTCATTTTGATTGATTAATTGATTAAACATGTAACATAAGCAGATTGTAAATAGTACACATACAAAATAATAAGTATGTTTATAATGCATTTTAGACATGGGTGTCATAAAAAGTGTTACCATTATAACAACCGGGCATTTTTTTGGTTAGGGCATTTAGAGTTCAGATAAGGGATTGGTTTGATTTCAAAGAGATTAACAAAGTAATTGTGTTTAAACGGACTAAATTAACATCGTAAAAGTCAACACACAGATGACTCACAAATATATTTCTCATCCCTTGAAGAAAAGTTAATTCATTAGCTCATTACCTTATGTCATATTGGTTAAGTGTACTCTGAATCCGCATAAATCTAATAGTCAAGAGGTGATGTAATAAAATACAAAGGCCCTGGTCCTGACAAGTCTCTGTCTTCTTAGCCCTCCTACTGTGCATCCATTATAGTGACCCGTGACAGACACCACCTTGGAGTTGACGGTGTCGGTATTTTACCATCCATTTATGTCGACTTTACTCATCACAGGTGCAAACGTATGGAAGAAATGGCATGAATCCAACTCTGTAGGAGGCTTTTGAACACTGCTGAATGAAGCATGGCCAAATTCATCACAGACAATATATACAGTATATTAACCTTGTCTGTTACTTTGTTTGTGTTTTCACCTTCTGCTGATCACCTACAATCATCTACTATTGATATTTCCTTTATTTTGATTCACACCCCATGTATTGTATTATGAAACACACGTTTCATGGTAAGCAGCATTTATAAGAATTTTCTACGAGCATATGCAATCGCATTGTGTGTGAAAAAAGTAGAACAAATTCTCACCTTTGAATGCGCAAATTGAAATTGTGCATCAAAACAGGTGGATGGAAACTAACCAATCTTTCTGACTCACTTGTGATTCAGGTCACTTGTGTTCCTCTGTCTTATACCTTCCGCGTCCTTTGATTGCAATTTTTGAAATCTGAAATTGTCACTGTTTTGTTTAAATCAAAACAATTTCAAAACCATTTTTTTCATAAATTCACTGTAGAAATAACAAAGAAGAGGCATGCAAACTAATTTGTGCGTTGTGATCGACTAGTCAGGTTACACTTTGAATTTATGAGGTTATGAAATTAAGTTTGCTTTATCAATCATTCTTTAGAACAGTTTTGAAAGAACCATTATGTATTTTATCAGGAAGTATTAGCTGTGACTATACCCTATAACTCAACAGGAGACCTATGATTAATAAAATGCCTCGGCGTCTGTCATAGCTTTTAAGTCTAGGCATATTGCAGCGGCTCGGTCTATGCTGGATTATTAAACATGCCAGGACTTTGCACTAAAGCTTCAACAAGCCTCAAGCACAGAACTAGCTGTCCACGCAAATTATCAAGATAAAAAAAAAGCATATTGCTGGTTCTTTCAAGGAGTTTTCAACCCACTCTTAAAATGTGTTTAAGTTACACTAATTGGAGCTAAATAAGGTCAAATCGTGTAATACACATCTAATTCCAAAGGGAGTGTAGAAGAACTGGGATGGCAGCAGCAGGACATTTTAATCTTTATCATTCCTGAAATTGATTATTTCAGTCTGTTCTCAGGAAACTGGGATCATTAACACAACAATATCATTGTAATCAGCCTGGCACTGATTAGAAACACTTGTGTGACCAGTCCTTATGGTTGATGCTAAAAAAACTTGACTTTTCTGAGAAGGGCATGTCTGAAAATGATGAAATTAATTCTGTGATACTGAATTTCCATTACTTTTCTTTTCTCCCTGTGAGAACGGCCAATGCACATCTATTTCAAGCCTCTGTTGGGGACCCATCTATTTTGGCCATCTTGTCACCACCAGCTCTTTATGCTGTTGGAGTGGGCCTCTGTGGCAGGTTTTTCCACTACGCTATGCACAGTAGAAAACCACTGTTGGATTTAAAACCCTCCAGTAACAAGGACATCTCATCTCTTACTCTGTCTACCAACTGCTTGGCTCCAATGGTTGACGACGGGCTCTCCAAACAGCTGTCTGCACAGAAACTCTTCAACAGCACGATTTAAAAGTCACCTCACGCTCTCTGATCCGTGATGTGTTGCTGAAGGGCACAGATAGCGGACCAAGGGCTACAATTTGTGTCAGGGCCGGACTGGGAAAATAATTCAGGCCGGGAATCTAACATCAGCCAGGCCAACATTCACAACAGACCATGTGTACTGTACTCATATTTTTTCTGTTTACTGTCAATACAAGTGACATATCTCTTTACTACACACAAAAACTGCTTCAGAAAACATCCAAAATAGTTGAAAACAGCCAAGTGTCTTCAGTTTTCGGAGTTAATTGCCGTTCCATAATTAATCTCCTGCTTTCCTACAGAGCTTAATAATATGTGTTGCAATTTATTATTATTTTTTAAACATTGAATCAACTCAGGAAAGGTAGTTGTAAAGTTATGACATGCCCCTTGTTCGTGAACATATCTGTAATTTTGCAGCATTTAGCGTCACTTTACTGTAGGGCCTCTCCTCTCAGCTCCACCTTTTCTCTTTCTCTTCTTTGACCTTTGCTGTCCAGTTTTTCTCCACTCGCACTCCACTCACTGAATGAACATTGTGTTGATGTTCATGTGTGATGACAGGCAGAGATCATACCACCAGGTCAGGGGTGGGAATCACCAGAGGCCCCCCCATACGATATTATCACAATATGATCTTATTGCGATTTTAAACATTTTGCGATATACTAGTATTGCGATTAAAAATATATTGCGATTTATTACCTTTTTTAACTGCAAATTATGCAGTTTGTCAACATCTGTTTTATCTATTAAGATACAGTTTTCACTATGTTCATCTCAGAGTTTTCATTCACATAGCTTGAGGTCAGAGGTCTTTGAAAATAACCATGCCAGTTTTTCCTTAACAAAATTTAGTGTAACTTTGGAGCGTTATTTAGCGATCTTATCGACAAGCTAACATGACATGGTTGGTACCAATTGATTCCAACTTTAAGACTGAGCCCGCTAAAACCTCTGAAAGACAGACTAGCGGTCGAGCCCGCTGGCAGGCCGTCAGATTGTTAAGAGGTTAATAGTTTCTATGATAAAAGATTGATACTTGACATCCGTGTATCGATATTGCCACGCAAAATATTGCTATACTATGCTGTATCGATTTCCCCCCATCCACACCCCTAGACTGTATCTGCCTTGTGTCATTTTTGCTTTAATTTACAGATTTTCATTTCTAACACTGGCCTGGCTCTCTGGACCAATCAGCTGGCCTGTCCACCGGGAAATCTCCCGATTGCTTGCGATGGTCAGTCAAGGCCGGCTGCTGATTTCCAAGTCAGGCTGAAATGGAGAGATTTTCTCTAGGTCAATAGCAGACCTGATGAAATATTTTTGCACTGAAATAGCATGCTGATGGAGCACAGGAGTTGATCATACCTGTCAACGTCATAGGATAGTGGTGATGGAAAACAAATTTGTCACTCATGCGCTCTGCTGCCCTCATCTGCGATGCAGAACCGTTGTGGAAATTACTGCTTTCTCTGCTGTGTGAGATTTACATGTCACGGCCATGACATGCCAATAAAGGCAATAAACCGTCGTCTCATGAGTAAAACATGAGTTGTTTCATCATCAGCACCAGTGTGGATGTGATGAGATAATAGCCTCTGAATTTAACCCTTTTAGAGAGGACAGTAATCACTTTATGACATGTTACAGCATATTGCAACATATACAACACGGTACAGCCTGGAGCAGTTGCGTTTTTTTAAAATGCAGAAAAAAGTGAGTGGGGGCAAGGAATTTACATTTTATGGAAATTAGGTAACCTGCTCTACTGTACCAGCCGGAAAGCTTGGATGAGTGACTGCAGGTGTATGCTTCAGAAAGGGCAGCAGCTGTAGCTGTATCTCCTGGCTGTATCCATGTGTCAGTGAGAGCAAGTTAATGCAGAGGAAAGGAGGACTGAACTGCTGACTAACAGCTTCAAAGCTCCCTCTCCACATTGACCTGAGAAACCTGACTAAATAGTTAAAGAGCTGAGAGATTGTGTTGGTGGAGCAGAGTGCATCGCCCAGAGACATGTTGGAATAAGGAGATAACACAGATATAAATGAAACGCGTTATTTAGACTATTACTGGGACACAAAGTGGAAAGGAAAGAGGATAAAAAACCATGCAGGAAGAGTGTCTTGGATTTCCTCAGCGGGCTGCTGCTGATAGGCTCCTTTAGAAAGCTAATTGCAAATGTGCTAAGTTAATTAGCTGAATGTATGGCTGCATGGAGAGGGGTATCAGTAACTCGGCAAAAGAAACAGACCCGTTGAGTAGAGCTGATCACCCAGACCACTGCTTCTTGGACCAGTTGGACCATTTATCAACAGCTGCTTGGTACCTTGTGGTCACATGATGTAGTATGTGATAGTTCTGCACAAGCATTGTTTGCCATATTTTGCACTCTAGCTTGTGATATACCAACCCTGTCTCCTACAAAATTGCATTTCCATACGGCCAAAATGCACTCCCAGTTACGCTTTGAGGGAAACAGATTTAGTTGTGGATTAGGGTCACAGTTTTAAACAGTTTTAAACAGTCTTAAACACGTGGTTAACGTTGTAAATTGAAACAAAAAAAAGCAAAATATGCAACAACACTACTTAGTTTGGTTTAGCCAACAAAAGGGGTTAGGTTTAGTAAAATAAACATCATGGTTTGGCTTAATGTTTCACACGGGACACGAACAGCAGTCTCCTTGGGGAAAGTCCTGTGTTTGTTGGACCCATGTACCACCCCTCCTGCCCGCCCATAGTGATGTTTCTCGCTTGTTACTCTCCTTATTATACCATGTAACTTTCAATAACGTTATTATTAGGGCTGTCAGTCGATTGAAATATTTAATCGCGATTAATCTAATATATAGAATATATACTCTAATATACCTTAAAGGGAGATTTGTCAAGTATTTAATACTCTTATCAGCATGGGAGTGGGCAAATATGCTGCTTTATGGAAACGTATATATATATATATATATATATATATATATATATATATATATATATATTATTGGAAATCAATTAACAACACAAAACAATGACAAATATTGTTCAGAAACCGTCACAGGTTCTGCATTTAGCATTAAAAATATGTTCAAATCATAACATGACAAACTGAAGCCCAACAGGCAACAAGAGCTGTCAGCATGCTATCTTGACTATGACTTGCCCCAAACTGCATGTGATTATAATAAAGTGGGCATGTCTGTAAAGGGGAGACTTGTGGGTATCCATAGAACCCATTTTCATTCACATATCTTGAGGTCAGAGGTCAAGGGACCCCTTTGAAAATGGCTAAGACAGTTTTTCCTCGCCAAAAGTTAGCGTAAGTTTGGAGCGTTATTTAGCAACAAGCTTGTATGCCATGGTTTAGCTTTAGCTTTAAAATTGACCCCGCTACAACCCAAAAATCGCAAGTTGTGTTAATGCGTTAAATAAATGAGTGGCATTAAAACAAATTAGCATTAAAGTGTTATTATCGCGTTAACTTTGACAGCCCTAGATATTATTCCATGTAACTTTCATTAACGGACTCTAGATATACTACCTCACCTGCTCTGCGTGTTGCTCGTTGTACTACGTCACTTGCTGCGGCTCTCCGCAGACTTACAAACGTAATCCGCATCAAAATATGTTTCCTTCCAAACACAATTGAGAATACAGTTTGGTTGTATGGGAGTGTATTTTTTAGGAGACAGGGCTGGATATACATACACACACATTCACGATTCAAGACAACAATATACCTGAATTATGGAAAAGCACAACGTATTTACTTTTGACATTGTGTTATAGTCTGAATGTAATTTCATACAAGAGACTTGCTGGGATCAGAGGGGGAACCATTGAATAGATTGAAAATATGATGCCTCCGTGTCTGATGCCGCCCATCTGCTGTGACGAGAGGATATTGCTAACTAATGCTCAGCATCTGCTCAGATCTTGGTGAGTCAAAGGATGAGGAAAGGCAAGCAAGGTAGCATAGCATATTCTGTATACTTTAGGAGGACTTTGAAATACTTTTCGATTTGCACCGGGTCAACGTTTTGGCACTGAAATGGTATGGCACAAAATATGAATACAGTGTAAACCGCTCATGGTGACGTCTGTCCGGGTCAAATAGATCACTATAAGTGGATGATTATTATAACGGAATTTTTGTTGTTGTGCATCATTTCTCATGCAGATTAGCATCCTATTGACATTTGTATATTTATTACATGAATACAAAGTGCTGCCAATTCTTCTGCCTTTTACCTCACCGAGGGTGAAGCATTTCTGTTTTTGGCCGGCTCTGAAGCACAAGCGTGCATGCAGAACGGCGCCCCTTTGCCAGGGATCCTCGCTCGCTCACTCGGTAGCGGCATGGAGGGAGACGGGCGCCGGTCTGCATGTGTGGCACAGAGCCGGTTGAGGATCGGCAAAGTTTCACCTTGTGGTTATTACGTGACCAGGCATTATCAATCCACTTGACGAGGGCGGCTTCAACCACAGGTGCTTTTCCCGTGCACATTCGTTTTTCATTATTTTTCCCGTCACAGTATCAGTGTGCACACAGCACAGGTATCCAGCCGGATAGCAGACGGTCCGTGAGGCAGAGTATCATGGGACTAAAGTCAAAAACAAAAACAAAAATTCAATTAAATAACGTTAACGTAGTTTTAAAACGTTTTTCCAAATGTTGTCATGTATGAAAAATTACCAAATTACCCCAATATTTACCTCAAAATGTATCAAAAATTACTTTATTATAAACATTATTTAATAATGATATGCCAAAATAGCATAATCATTAAAATAGGGCCCTTAGGCTTGAGAAGCGGCGCTGCGCTGCCTTTCATGGGAGGTGGAAAGCCAAAACTAAAAGAAGACACTTCTGATCAGGAACAAATCTCACCATTGTGTGACTTATTGTCTACACAAATGTAACCTGGTAGCTAATGTAATGATTCAGGAAGTTTTTTAATAAATTTCAAATAAGTTATTTGTTCATTATTATCTATTTATCAGCAGCCATGGAAAAAAAGCATATCAATTATTTTTGTATTCTTTTCCTGGAAATGTATTAAATAAATTACCAGCTACTGGGAAATAGCGGAATCTAATTATTAAGTAATGTTTATAATAAAGTGATTTTTGATCAATGTTGAGGTAAATATTGGGGTAATTTGGCAGTAAATCCAAAGAAATTTCAAACTTAATGACCATGAAATTTGCGGACCTGTAAAATGAAGTGTTACAGTCAATTATTTAAACAGCATTAGGAGTGATTCTGTCCCATGCTTTTTGATCATTATAAGCGGTTGATCACTGTAACCGTGATCACTATAAGCGGTTTCCACTGTATGTCTTTTATGATGCTTAATTTGCATTCACCATAGAAATTTGTTATAGAACACTAAAGACGTGAAAGTCTAAAATACTAAAGACTAAAAACATCCAAGGTGCTCTGAAGTTTTAGAAACTAACCAACATGAAAAAGAAACTGTTGACAGCAGTATTAGCTTTTCCCATTTGTTTGACTTTTTTTTGTCTCAAAGGTTATCTGGCTCTGTTTCAACAAGCTCTAGTGAGCTCACCTGTCTCACACAGGAAAAAAAACAAAGCATGAGTTTTCTCAGAGGGTCCGAGGCAAGAAGTAGACAGTCAGAGCTGAACTCTGTGAAAGCCCAAAGCCAAGGTGATTATCTTTGTGTATTGGCTTAGATGTATCTCCCCCTTAAGGGATTATCCTCATCCATTTCCCTTTTCTCTCATGTTCCTGAGTTTGTTGTCTTGACAACATGCCTTCTCACTTGCTTAGCTCTTGTATTTGATTGTCAATGTTTTCAGGAAGTTCTTTCAGCTGAGAGCCATGCGGTGCCTCACAAAGCAGATGATTCCCAAGAGTTAAAACACATTGTGAGAAATGTGTGGTATGGAAGGCAATAAAACAGGAGGAGAACCTACATTCATTGTTTCCTCCTGGCTAATCTACTGTAGTTCTATCGTTGCTGAAGAAAACATTTGTGCCCTCATTGGTTGCTCTCATGGTGGACCACCTGCAAATGTACAAACCCGCTATGTTTGATGTCATTCATAGATGTTTGAATGGCTGTATTCTCTATTGTGGAGCAGCCATAAAGCCTGTATAAGCCTGATTGCTGCACCACTTTAAATTTTTTTTGGGATACTAAAGCACAGATGTGCCATCCTGAGAGTCACTCAGCGTAGATTGCTTCTTATGACAACTGACATGCTTCTGTTATTATTTTTCAGTACTTTACAATGCCCTCACCTACTTTATATTGAATCAAGACAGTTTGAATTAGGATGAAGTAGTTACCATAGACATAGAAAGACTTTATTGTCACCAAAGGGGACATTTTTTTATGTACACTGCGCCTCAAAACATAAATGAAGGGTTGATAAGTGAAAGTTAGAAAACTCACTGCAACGTGTTTTTCTTTAACCAACTTTATCTCTGGTGAATATTTAATTTTGGATCAAAACTCTTCATGTATTCAGTGTCTGCTCTGGGAATATTAAGGGAGATATTCACATTAAATACCGAGCCAGTCAACATAAGAGCATAAGGAAGAAGACATCAGGATGTCAGAGGCATTAAAGTACGTCCTATATTCAGAAAAAGAAACATGAAAAAAAACCTCTGGATTATGCTTTTAAAAGTCTCCAAGCTAAATTATTTCCTCTTTGCACTTGCCAAATCAGCCTACTCACTCTGACACAGCAATTATCTCAATTTGTGTGTTGTATGTAATGTACACTTTTACCCTGCAGCTACAGAATCAGTGAAGGCTGTAATATTTCACAAATGAACAACTTGAGTGCAATTCAGACACTGACAGTGTCCTGGAACAGTGTTGGTAGCATCAACTACATCTTTAATTGACCTTTCACTGAGCCCCACCCCCTTAGTTACAGTTGCTACGCCTTTCAATGGTAACTTGAATTGAGGGGTGATAGAGTAAGTGTTTCGAAGAATCGTTTGCTTAGTTTCCTAGAAAGTATGAGTAAGAGTTATTACCAACCTAAACCGGACACAACTACACAGACCTTATTTGAGTTGATGAGTAATAGTGATGTTTTTTTTAAAGGATTTCATCTGTTTCTTTGTATTTACCTACATATTTAGCAGTGGTAATTACCCAATAATATGCTATTATTCATGTATTTACCCTGTAAATACCTGATAGTGGACTGTAAAAGGAAGGGTTACCAAAATGTGAAGTCTCCGTCGTTTTCTACTTTCTGGTTTCGGCTCGCTGCCTCTTTGTTTTGGTGTTTGAGGGTTACAGAACGGATATGACGTCATGTTACTCCGACTATAACAATAAAGCGGTAACTTCCTTCTACCTCCACATAGACCCAAATGAAGCAATTGTATCGTAAAAAAAAAAAAAAAAAATCTTGATAAATAGGTGAATAAAGTTTTTTCCCACCCATAAGATTGACTACTTAAAATTATTAGTAATTTTCCAAGGAGTCCTTGATTGTAGATGGTGGGAGAGAAAAGCTGACTTTTCATTTCTTGGCAGCAACCGATGATTTTGTTGGCTAAAATGACAAATGTCACTCGCAGATTTTGTCAGCTAGATAATTAAGCTAACATTACCTCACAAGTCGGTTGAAAACAGATAACTTTTTAATGTTTTAAGGTCACTCACTTTAGAATGGGAAATCTAGGGTACACCCATCATATTGTGCTAAAAGGCTGAGACAAATTTGGCTGGAGAGTAAACTTCCCCAAATCAAGCAGGATAGAGCCGCTTACGTACGTCTACACTCTTGATATAGTAGCATCCAGGCCCAGCTCCCACACTGGCAAAATACTACATGGTGGATGCAGAGGTGGCGCTAACCGAATATTTTCCGTAATTGACTGAAATGTTTTTAACAATGACGAAAAAATCTGAAGTCATTTGACGGACTGGACTTGGTGCTGATGCAGCAGCGCCGCTGGTGCAGAAGGAGAGCATGCTGCGGGATGACGTCCCGGTGAAGTGACTGCTTGCAGTATCGGGAAAATCCAACATTCAGAGAGCTGGTTCAAGTCTCCATGGTGGCAGCAGAGGTCAGGTTCAGCCTTCAGAACGAAATGAAAACAGCTGCGAGAAGTGTGTTGACAGTCTGCGTGTTGACGTGAAAAGAGATCGCACGGTCGGTGTTGTGTCTCTCTTCATCTTTTCTCTCCATGCCCTTATAAATGCATAATCTATAAGCTTGTTCTGTATATTAATTATTAAACAAACACAAACACAGTGAGCGCCGCCGCTGCATACACGCATAACGGACAGAAAGCGGACTGTGAGGAGGAGATATTCGCTGAATTTGACAAAAAGCGTATTGGATTAGAATCACAGACGCAGCTTTTAAACAGGACTATGTATTATTGTTATTAAAAAAATGTAATTAAAATAACGGGTTATAATAGATTATGACTTTTTACAACCCTGTGGACAACAAGAAAGTTTAACACAACCACTGGGTGGATGTGAAAGTCCTAAACAGAAGTAACGCTGGGTTAGGTTACTACTGCAGTAGTAAACTGGTTAGTCAGACATGCTAATGTCTGCACATCAGAGCAGTAAACAGAGTTTAATCCATTCCTTACACTTATCATTATACAGAGTATCACTCCTACTACAGCCCCATGCACATCGCTTCAACATGTAGAGATATCCAAAGCTCAACAGGCCTGCTGTGCCTAGTTATGGTTGCTCAGCTATTATTGGACAATTGCTGCTCGTGGGAGGGATTCAGTGAACAGTCAATTCATATGTTAGCTATTACAGTTACAAAATGAACAAACAAATCGTTGGCACGAGTGTCTGGGATTCAATTGGTTAATACTCTGGTGTTCTGGTGTGCTTCAAACGCCTAGAAGAAAAGAAACCCTAGTCCTCTTCGGAGAGTCACATCACAGATCTTTGTGGTTTTACAATTTCAGATGACAGCCTGAAGGACAGATATTTATAATTTCAGATTCAATCTTAACTACACTTATATATTTAGAAGCCTATAAATGTCTTTCTCGACGCAGCTTGAATGACTAAGACACATTCTGTGTGCGCTGGCTTGAAGTAAACAATAAAAGACGTCATACAGTTTTGTTGTGAGGTTTGAGCATCTAAAGATTCATAAATTATTTATTATTCATCTGTTTATTATTGAAACCTGAAAAAAAAGTCATCTTTTTTAGCAATGGCATGCAGACATAAGGTATGAGGCATACACATACCATACTGTTCACTGTACAGAATAAATGTTTCTGTTTGTTTGTTTGACATTAGGCATTCACATGTAATGCTACTAAGATATTGTTTCTGAGGAGAGAATATTGATAGTTTTCACACACTGGATTTAGAGCTCCCAAAATGTTATTGAACTGAAAAAAGTCCTTCATTCCATCATCCAAGAAAGTGGGTGAAAATGATTGTATAACATGAATTTTAGACAGCAGATCATTCGAGGAAAGCTACATAAGATTGTACGCCAGAATCATAACCACAACATGGCACATACTGTATTCTGTATGTGTCTGCAAGCTACAAAGACTCCCCATGAAATTCTACTACCTACTACTCGACAACCTACAAGATTAGGCAACAAACCATTTGTCACTTTAAAAACAAAACTCTAGTATTGGCTTACTCAATACTTGATAATTTGACATTTTTTCCAGCCATGTATGATCCTCAGATTTATTTTGTTACAGGCAAAAGCCAAAGTCACTGAGCACCATACAGAGCTGAAAGAAGTAGGGATAAAGTTATTGACAAAGTTAAACCCTTATTTAAAACCACTTTTTCTGTTTTTTTGCTTTTGTTCTTAAATCTCATTGCATCTGGAAGTATATCTTTAGTTATTAAAGCTGCAGTGGGTAGAATTGGAGCAAACATGATTAAAAAAAGTTATTTTTATAAAACGGTCACTATATCCTGACAGAAGTGCATGAGACAGGTAATCTGAAAAAAAATCATGTGCCTCTGTGTCCTCCGGTGCTTCTAATGGCATCTGCAAGATTTCACAGACCGGAGGAAAACAACCAATCAGAGCTGATCTGGAGCCTGCCGTCTCTGAGCAGCTGTCAATCACTCGGGAACTCTGATCAAACGGTACACTACAAGATGTTTCTGAAAACATTTGAGGTGAGAAATAGGTATTGCAGTAACAGAATTGTGATTCATATTTGATCAGTGCTGCCTAGTTTGATCGAAGTTTGCGAGTGATTGACAGCTGCCTCCGTTGAATGAACAGTCAATAGGAGCGCTCTCTCTCTGAAATGACCTGTGATTGGCCAAAGTCTCCCGTTACGGGCTAGATTTGTTAAAGCCTGAAAACAGAGCCATGAGGAGGTGCAGAAGTCTAGTTATCTCTCAGAACACTTGAATTACAATATGCTGAAAGGTTATTATGAAATTTTTGCCCAATGATGCCAAAAACATTCTGCCTACTGCAGCTTTAACTGTTATCATTATCGTTGCAACCAGCCTACCAGCCTTCTTACACTAACTTGGTTTATAATTTTGAACACTACACTATTTTCTTAAAATCCTGTTTCAACAAGAATATATCAAAAGCAAAATTCTCTCAAGATGCCATCTTTTCCACCTGTATCAAGTCAGAAAGTTCAGGTCATCTTATTGGACTCCCAGCGCCCTCTACATAGTGAGTTTAATCTGCTTCCCTCAGGCGGAGGTTTTGCCTCACTAGGTGATACAAATGGAGATATGAGATTTTTTATTCTATCAGCTATTTGGCTTTTTAACAAATTAACAAAATAGAATTGAGGATGTTTTTCTTCTATTGTTTACATTTCAATTCCAATTTTTTATCAATTTGTTTATTTTTTTCTTGTTGCTTCCTGATCGTTTTTGTGACTAGTGACACCGAAAACAGTGATGTCGGTGTGAACCTGTGTATTTGTGTTTATGTATGTCTATATTGAATTGTATGTGTACAGTATATTGTATGGATTGACATTTTATTCATTGTTGTACTTTATATTCACTTCTATTAACTGCTGTTTGCGAGCCGAATTGCCCCTCGGGGACATTAAAGCTTTACTCTACTCGACTATTTCACACGTGACTTAAATGAAGCTGTGTCAGCTTGCTGATATGGGAGGGAGAGGTGGAACAGTGAGGGGAAGTAAAGACTTTTCTATCCGGAAGTCGTGAAAAGGGAAGATATATCTTAATGTCAGATGAAAGGAGGGATACTGTCAAGATAACCACACTTATGGCTTAGTCACTGTGGGCTGAGTAAAGTACGAATCATAAAGAAACATCCACATGGGCTATGTGAGTGCGCGGTAGACCTGAGACGGGAAAATGAGAAATGATTTAAAGAGCTCTCTGACTCTCTGAGTGTTCTCTCTCTCTCTCTCAACTTTGCTTGGCCTGAATGGGGATCATCAGTTGATGGAAAGAAGGGTCATTCAGTTGTGCGTGCTACAGAGTATTATTCTTTTATCCAGCTTTGTATTTTTATAGGATTTTTGTGATGGATGTCCATTACTGAAGTTGAAATATCTTTCGCAAATCAAACACAGAACCCAGTTTGACAAAAGAATCCTAATTCAAGATTCACTAGCTTTGTAGAGAGCTTTCAACCACATATCATGGTCTTCATCAGCAGGTGAAATGTTGTGGCCATAGTAGGTTAAAAATAATAATTACAGAGCCGGAGGAAGGGGGTAATATTCAGAGAAAAAAACTCTAAATTTCCAACATTAAAGTTGTAAATTTACGAAAAAAAACTTAGATATTCTCTGAGATTAAAGTTGCAAATTTACAAGAATAAATTTAAGAATAAAGAATAAGAATAAAATAAAGAATACAAATAAATAAATAAATAATAAGTCCTACATTTACGAGAAAAAAAACTAAACTTCTACTCAAAATCAGTTAGCAACAGTAATATATATACAGTTTTTTGCATTATTATATTATATAGCATATAGGAATATGGCGTAGTAAATAATATGTGCCGTATTTCTCATGTATAGCCCAATGAGACATGCATGCGATGCAGACAATATAGATAAACATTTCCTCAAGAGATATTTCTGTGTGCATCAGAAATATATTTGTGAACCTTATTTTTCTAGATGTGGATTTTTTTTTACATTTATATATACAGCGATAACTACTTTTGTGTGCAATGAAAAACATTTTTGTGGAGTCATTTATGTATAAATCACAAAATACATTTGTGAATCCTTCTGTGTGCATTCAATAATAGTGAGACTGATCTGACTCCATATGAAAGCACTCTTTACTATTTCTTCACCCACTCTATTATAGAGCCTTTAATCTAGTTATTATCAAATCTTGACATACAATTCCCATACATGCAAGAGTTGTAATGACATGGGTATACTCACGATCCCATTTCAAATGAGGGCAGGGCTGAACTCACCAATGCTTTTGGGGTTCACACTTCCTTTTAATTTCCCTCGCTTTCTCTCCTTTCTTTTAAACTTTGGACTTCGTCTTTTCCTCTACCTAATCAGTCTCTTCCCCCAGTCATATTCTACCTCTTTCACCCCTCTCTCTTTTCTACTCCTTCTGTTTGCTCTTGCTCTTGCTCATTTAAATGTCACACTTTCATTTTAAGTTGGATCATTTTTTTCTGCCAGAGGGGGTAAGAGAGAGAAGAGGAGGACGAGGGGAGACGTGCATAAAGGAGAAGGCAAGGCAGAATATAGCAGCTGCAAATGTAGGAGTTCACACCTAAATTACAGAGAGGGGAACTAAAGAGGGGGAGATTTGACGCTGTAAGTGAGCAATATTAGAGAAGAAGGCATGACTCGAGTGAGAAACCGTGCCCATCTTCCTTTATCTCAGTGTTAAGCTGAACCTGACAAACACAGCGAAGCAGGATAGCAGTTCAGTGGAATAGTCCGGAAAAATTAATTACTAAATTCTACAGCTTTCTTTAAAATATGTATATATGTGTTGGAGCATAGAGCACAGTGACGGTTTGGGTTTAGCAGTTGTCATTTTTCCTTTAGTTAAACATACGTATCCCTAAATTTAGTTCTACATTAGCTCAGTTCTGGCACTGCCGAGGTGCCCTTGAGCAAGGCGCTGAAACCCTGGCATCTCTCCACAAATACTACACATATGTGTGTTTTTCCAATGTCTGTGTGTGTATAGTAAAATAACGATAGACAATAGAGTGAAAAAATTGAATTTTCCCAAAAGGGATTAATGAACTACTTCTTCTTAACATAAAACTTTAATGATCCCTGCGGGACGATTGGGTCATTTCCGCAGCAAAAAAAATAAGATATACAATACTGTCTATAAGAGTACTAGAAATATCACATACCATCTACTCTGTTCAGGATAGAGTTTGAATTTAATTCAGCACTCTTTCGCAAGCACCAAAATGAGAAATTCATGAGACCTCGGATATCATTAGTATGGCAGATCCTGCCGCCGCCCTATATTTAGGGTTCAAGCCCCGATTGAGTTTGTTTATTATTAGTCGTTGTCTGCCACAGCGGCTCAAATTCCTGTGAGCTGGAATGAGCTAGAAACATAAAACTTGGCCCAATAACTGGAAATAATGTGCAAGGGCTTCCCAAGACATGTGACTTCAATCGGCCACATGGTAGCGCTGTAATTAACGCCCCCAAATCGTGATTTTGGAAAGAACATGCCCCTCATATCGTAAGTCAGAGTGACTTGAAATTTGACACACATCTACAGCTCAATGTCTTCTACAAGAAAGCCTCAAGAACCACAAAGTCCGCCTGACTAGATTTTCCACCATTTTTAATTTTTTGAAAAACAGATTTTTGACATTTCTTCCTAAACTGTAGGTCCGATTGCTACCAAATTTTCTGTGGATCAATATTGGACAAAACTT
The DNA here is from genome assembly GCF_043250625.1 of Sebastes fasciatus. Taxonomy (NCBI): domain Eukaryota; kingdom Metazoa; phylum Chordata; class Actinopteri; order Perciformes; family Sebastidae; genus Sebastes; species Sebastes fasciatus. The sequence continues at coordinate 17,031,630 of NC_133801.1, forward strand.
GTCAAAAATTAGCAAAAAGTTTGCTACCATGGTGCTAACATAGCAGCTAGGTTGCTCATGCTCACAAGCTGCGTCCATGCTCTGCTCGTTATTGGCGGGTGTGCGGGCGGTGTAACAATAGGATTGTTGGTTCCTAGTTGTTGTTGTTCCGGGGAACAGTTAGAGTGTGACACAGACAAAGTAATGCTAGCTAGAGCTGAATTAACATGTGGACTGTCGTACTGAATGAAGTCACAAGTAAGCAAATATAATGCTTTAACCGTCCAATCTGTGTGGTTATTGAAGAACGGAACAGATTGAAACAGGCGGGACCTCGATACCGCGGCTGCAGCCGCCCGATCACTAATGCACAGAGAGGCTCCAAATGATGTCAGAATCTCAAGATAGCAGCTCCTGTTTCCAGGATATTTTGGCTTCACTTTTGTACAGTGGGAGGAAGTGGAAACACGTCCCTATACAGTCTATGGTCTAGTTATATTTGGGTATACTCAAATCCAACAGAGCTTATCATTTAATGGAACAGTTCAACATCATTTCTCCTTTCCTCTATACCCTGTAGGTACCCAGTAGTTACCAAAATAGTTATAGTATAAGGTGTCGCACCTTCTTACATGTACAAAGACCAAAACCTGCTTCATCTCTTGCAACCTGTGCTATAGTTGGAGCCCATAAGTAAGAAATAGCTCCAAACTAAATAGTTGTTTTTACATTTCTGTTTATGTTCATTGGAGCCTTGAATAGGAATTTGCTCCACGGGTTGTAGTTGTGGAAGATTGGTGTTGTTCTGAATGAACAGTCGCATCATAGGAACATATGTGAATTCTGGTCTAGCGTGGCATAAGTAGATTTGCCTGAACTAGAGGCAGTAACAGATGTCAATGCTCTCTCTCTCTCACTGTTTCTTTCAGTGTGTGTGTGTGTGTGTGTGTGCGTATCTGTGTGTAAGCACTCAAAAGCTGCATGCTGCTTCTTCTCCCTGGCTCCTGATGGCACTCAGCCTGGCATGCCTGGGTAAGCACTGGATTGCTTGGCTGTATGTCTGCGTCTGTAAGCATGTGTGTGCGTGCGTGAGAGAGTGTGTCTGATGACAGAGAGGAAAAGTAAAGTGGAGCAACACCGTCATAAGATGCTGAGTGAATATTCCTCCCATCTCCATTCCTCTTCCCCTCTGCCTGTGTGTGTGTCTTTCATTGCGCCTGTTTGCTTGCTTGTCTGTGTATCTGCGTTTTCATTTCAAAGTTTGCTCGCCTCTCTGTTTGTTTGTGTGTCTGCCCACCCAGAGGCCTGCATATTTGCACACCTCCAAGCCTGTCTGCCAAACCTCATCTGCCTGTCTGACTGTCCGCACGTTCTGCATTCCTGTCTCTCTTCTCTCTCTGTGTACAATTATCCTTTTTGAGCATCTGCTTATTTGCCAATCAGAATACAATATAGCTGCTTGCTTGTCTAACTGCCTACTTGTCTTTGAGTTGTCTATCCATTTGCATGCTGGGGCTTTTTTTCCTACTCTTGCAGGCCTTCTCAGTCCCTCAGCTATGTGTCTAAAATGTAAAAACTGCACATTTTAAAGTGTCTTCCTGCCACTTCCATGTTTCTCTGTCAGCCTCCACCCTTTATGGGCTATTGTCCACGTTTCTGTATCTGCTTGTAACTGTCTTCCTCTCAGTTTTTCAGTCGGTCTGACTACTTGTCTGCATTTAACTTTGTTGACCCTGGTTATCCTGTCAATCTCCTTGTCAGTGTCTGCACAGTTTGATTTGTGTGTCTTCCCCCTGTCCATTCATCAGTAACCACTTACTTCTCTTCTTCCCCTTTTCACTGTCTTTCTCACTCATTCTCTCCTCTCAGCTGTTATTTGAAATATCATGCTTCCTCAGGATCAAGTCAGGATAATTTTCTCAGCACGGCGGCGGAGAAGGTGAGGGAAGGGCAAAGGTGGAGAAGAGCAGCTTCTAATCAGCCAGCATGGAAGGGGAAGATGATAGGAAGACAGGAGCAGAGGAGGAGAGCAGCTTCTTTGCTTGGGAAGCTTCACCTGAATTGTACAGGGAGGAAAGGATTGGGGAGGGCCAGGGAGGAAAGAGAGACACAGAAAGGGGAGACTAAATGGATTAGAATAAAGGACAGAAAGGAAGAGTGGAAGAGAGAAACATCAAAGCTGTTGAGGGGAAATGGTGCCTGGCAACGGAGAGAGAGAGAGAGGAAAAGAGACGCAGAGTGAGGCTAAAAAAGAACTCAGGGTACTATTACTTATCAAAAAGCTGACAGCAGGCTTAAGTTAGCATCCCCTGTGGTCTATCGTAAAACTCAAGTCAGAATAGGTCAGGCATTCATTTGGGCCCTTAATAACAAGAATGTGCTTGAGTTTCATCATTAATTTGATTATAAGAAACCGTGCTCGCGAAAAAGCTCGGTATATCTCGGGTTCATGTGCGTGTCATGAATCACATTCTGCAATCTTTATCTTCAGCATTATGCTTCGAGTGCCCTCTATTAGTCATTGCCAAAGAAGTTGAGAATGAGGGTTTGGCATAACAATCACTTACACAATATAACACCAGAAGGGTGTGTATTCGCTAATGTGGACACATATTCTCACACAAGCCAGTAATACTCTGGCACTGCCACCAAAATGTTCCTTTAAAACGGGCAACTTGGCCAACAGTTTGGAGACCAAATGTCCTGGTTTCTCAAGAACACAGATACACACTCACAAATGCAGATGCTGTCATATAGAGATGCATAGCTGCATTGACATCAGCACTCAAACATATGTATTGCCCTTCACCAGAGGGGCTGCTTGGGTAAAAATACATGTGGTATGATGACCCGGAGCAAATCCTGGCCAAAGAAGCATTTCTTTTCCTGGTGGACATCATACCTGTAGAACCTGAAATGACTTCCACTGACGAATTTCTCCACCCTCAAGCAACTCCATGTAGGAATGTGGTGAGGTGGAGGATATAGTGCGTTTTCTTTATGTCGCCCTGTAGCTTGGACTGTATTTTTAGCAATATGTCACCTGTGTGCCTTAAGCTTTATGATTAGTCTATAATCCCCAATGCAGAATTTGAATTCTGTACAACATAAAGTATCCCAGATGCACTCGGTTTCATTTCATCTGACGTAAGTCACCTCATTATGTGTAAGAGCATAAGCCCATGTTTACACACCTAAAATGAGAAAATATAGAATGATAAACCTTGTATAAATATAGAAAATGCAATTGCAAAACAAAATGAATTTACATTTAATTTAAATTAATTAAATTCACAGAATTTACTCATAAAACAGTCTTATAAATGTAAATTAAACATGTCTTCCACACTTTTGTCCAAAACACTCAATTATTCCTCCTTATACCTTAAACTTAAATACATGGGAATTAATAATATTGAATGCTCAGTATGTTGACAAGTTAGCATTTAGGGCTATAACCTTGATTTAAGTTCACCAAAAAGACATGCCACTCACTCGTGAATACAATGCTGTCTTTGTGCCCAAAAACTCACAAAGCCATTACATTCCTGTTCAAATAATCCCTGACCCATATGTTTAAGTGCATTTATTTTTTGGGTTTAGGAGCAGATTTTTCGAAGGCATCCTCTCTCAGGCATCCTCAGTCACATTTTTCACCAGGATGTGGCTGCCCTAGTGGGCAACCTCTGGGTCTGAAAGTGAAGCCAATGCTGAAGTGTCTTAAACTTGCATTCTTTCTAATAGCCAGCAGGGGGCGACTCCTCTGGTTGCAAAAAGAAGTCTGATTCTATAGACGTCTATGAGAAAATGACTCTACTTCTCACTTGATTTCTTACCTCAGTAAACATTGTAAACATGAGTTTATGGTCTCAATCACTAGTTTCAAGTCGTCTTCAATACAGCATGATGTTCGTTTAGTAAATTATGGTCCCATGGGTATGCTTTAGGGCGTGGCTACCTTGTGATTGACAGGTCGCTACCACGGGCGTTGTCCGGTCTGGGAGTTGTCCGTGTTTTCATCTTACAACTTTCACAGTGTTTCAGGTCATGAAAGTTAATTATAACATTTTGGTCACCTAAAAATGCTTAGCTCCACCCTCTTGTGTCACTTCTGTTCGCCAAAAAACAAAATGGCGACGGTCAAAAATCAAGAAGACAATGGCCAATATTCCAAAGTCAGGGCTTCAAAACGGGAGTCCAAAAACCAATGGGTGACTTCACCGTGACTACATTCACTTCTTATAGCTAGTTCACACTACATGACTTCAGCCCTGATTTTCTGCTCCCCGACAGTTTTTTGAGCTCCCCTACAAAAGCCCCAGATCAGAGGCAAATTGGCATTGGCTAGTGTGAACTGCTCAAAGACACAAGCAGAGAGGCTCATCGACGCTCGCCGATGCCTCGCAGACACATTCCAGATATCTAGCATGCTAAATATCTGGATGTGTCGGGGACTCCGGCCACGAGCTACAGCCAATGAGAGCGCAAGACAAGACAGATTGAGGGGAAACCTCAAGTGCCAACAACAACATCAGCAATATGTCTCGCGCATAGTATCACTTGATTTACCATGTATTTCTTGCGTGTGTTTTTTCGTGATAAAACGTAGTTTGAAGACTTCTTCGGGGATTCCTCCCGGTAAAAGAACTTGAAGCGTCGCCAGTCAGTCATGTAGTAGTAGTAACGACTTCAAGACTCCCAATTACAAGACAACAAGTCGTGTAGTGTGAACTAAGCATTATATAGAGTATATGGGCAGCCTACTTGAAGTGCAGAACTCTCATGTCATACCGTCTGTTTCCTCTATCTGCAGCCCTGCTTCAGGAGCCTGCATGGGCAGTCACCCGATTTAATTCTCAACAGAAGGTCTGTTGGGAGTGTGGGTTGACTGCCAAAGTAAGAGGCATTAGCTGTGCAATTATAGCCACCCATGACCTTGGGGGTGTGAGTGTGTGTGTGTGTGTGTGGGGGGCGTGGGTGGGGAGGGGTTCAAAACCCATTTCTGCTCATCAGTAAGTGTTCTTAACATAAAGAGAACAATTCCATTAAACCTCTCTCTTTGTCCCTTCCCCTGAGAGTGATCCAGGCTGGTCTGAGACCCGCAGATACTAAAGAGTGATTTAAGTCCCATCCCAAGTTGTGGTGCAGCGTTTCTGAAAAAAACTAAACTTTGCTCATTAGCTGGTTCCTGCATTTGCTCACACAAACCAAGTATAATGGTTCATTATTACAAGTGTCTTCTTATAACCAGATTGTAAGATGCACAAAGTCAAGTGAAAACAAATAGAATGGTTGAGTGATTTCAACACTTGTCATGGGTGCAACATAACTGTCTGTTTGCTTTCTGTTCTTCAGACACTTGCTCACATTTCTGACAAAATGGTTTATCTTTTTTGCATTCTGGGCCAAAAGAAGCAGTCTCCAATCAACAGTAATGGCCTTTCTGTGCCTGAGTGACCCATTTGGGGGTTTTTTTCAGCTCATTTAGAATGAGAGGGGTGCACTTCTGGAAGCACAGGCTGCCATTTGGTTTGATTCTTCCAGTGTGTGGTCCCATCTGTGCTAATCATTCTGTGCTTGCCCAACTTCTTTGACTACAGCCTCACGACTCTCACCTATCAGTTTGTGTGCAGCAGGTCTCTCATTTCTCATTCAGTAGTCAAATATTTTGCCGGTCACAGGATCTTATTGTTCTGCCTGCATCTTATCTTTGGGAAATGGCTGAACTGTTGTCAGCATATCCTGTCTTTGGGTGTGCTCCTGGGGTGTATTGTGTGTTGCTCTAGGATGCCCTGCTCTGTTGCTCTGACTGCATCTTCACGTGACTAGGGATGTCACGAGAACCGATACCTCAGTACCAAGTCGATGCCAAAATTTTAAAAAAGTGACGGTACTCTTTTTCTACAGTACCGAAGGTACCGTACGATGTCTGTAATGGTCATTGGTAGGGATGTATCAATGACGAAAATGTTCCCACCGGTTAATAAACACCGGACATTTTACAAGACAGATGACGGTCAATATGTGCAGAGCGCTGACTCTGATCTTTACTGTCGGGTGGCGGTGTGTCTGGCCTCTCCGGTAGCGCTTTTGCTGCGGGGCTCCGCTGCGGGGGTCTACCTGGCACCGCTGCTCCGTGTACACCAGCTGTGACAGCTCCATCCACCTCGCGGCGATTACCTCATTAACATTATGGTTCCCTTATAGCACTGGGATTAAAAGTGAAATATTGCCAAATAGGTGCGTTTGTTTTTCGCTTCGACAATAAATCCTCTGCCTCCTGCTCCTACTACTCTAAACTGACAGACCAGATGCATTCACGGTCAGTATGTAGTGTCCGTCGTCTGACTATCGATTGATAGCATGCCGCTGATACGCCAAAATGAACAAAATGGGTCAATTATTTGTATTTATTACTTAAAGGCTACATGCCTCTGTTTTTTGTAATGTTCAAATGTTTTTAATAAAAGAGTGTGTGTTGAATTATATGGGATTTATTGTTGTTGTTTTTTTTGTTTTTTTTCGTGGTATCGAATTGGTATCGAGAATCATGGAAATTCACTGGTATTGGTATCGACTACTAGATTTCTGGTATCGTGACCTCCCTACATGTGACATGTGCGGACGGACTCAGATAGACCTTTTAAAATTTACTGGAATTCTTGGTAAGCTTTTTCCTTTTGCTCAGGTTTGTCAAATTTTGGGACAAATGAGCGTTTGATGTTTGTCAGTCCTTGTAAGTCCGTTTAATGTGTTCTCTAAGGCTTAGGCAGAGTGAATTTGTATTTTTTTAAGCAGGACACACCCTTATCAAAGCCCCGACAGCCTCTGATTCTAACCTTTCAGAGCCCGCTCTCTATCTGCTGCATCAGATTGGTGTATGAGAGCTTGTCGCACTGTCCTCCTTCAACTACACTCACTTCAGGCACCTTGGCTGGTGAAAGGTTCTGGGTAGGATTTACTGTGGCAGTATCAGATACATTCAGTGTGTTGCCACGAGCTTTTATCTCCTCCTCTAAAGCTTTGTGGGACTGCTGCAACTCTGCAGAATACTTTCATCTCTTTTACGTGTAGACATTCCTGCTTTGCTCCCTAACGCCTTCCATGAAGGACAGATCATCTCGAACCATCTGAATTGCTTCCTTTAGGCATTTTTGTTGATTCTCATCCAACTTCTTTTCTGCCAGTTTAATAGCTGTTCTACTTTATCTGTACTTCAGATACTTAGAGACCTTCACTATCTGATCCCAGCGCAGCGGGTAGAGTGTGGTTGTTGCCCAGAAGATCCATCACGAAAATGCAGTTCTGAGCAAAAGTCAGTGCCATAGTGTTCTGTCAGTGCTGACTTCAAGTTCATCCAGGTTTGATTTCGCCAAAATATGTTTCTAGAGGGGACACAAACTGACATGAGGGGGTAATTTATCTTGTCCACCAAACTCTGCTAGCCAGAAACAACAATAGAAGGCTGGTCTTCTTTTTCTGCTATATCTAGCCAAAACCTTTTTATCTTACTCCCAGTCACCACCTCGTAAATTAGGAATAAGGATGATTGAATTGAATCCCTCTCTCAAGCGTCACCAACAGGCCACAGTTTGACAGGATTTGAGCATATTGAGTGATGGATGTGTCTAGAAGCTTATGCATGAATTTAATCTAAAGCGTTGTAGGTATGGCCAACACGTTTACATCCCAATTCGTCACATGCCACCGCTTTGTCACGCCCCTTAGTGTCACTTTAGGTTCAGACAACAAAACCACTACAGTTAGGTACCCACCCGGTGTGTCTCTTTGCCTCTTTAAACTACGTCAGCGCCTTCCCAGCACCCTTTCTCGGAGCGCTTATTGTTGCCGCAGATGGGTTTACATTATAGTTACTGGAACGGCCGGTGTGTTTCATACAGGCGCTAAAGGGTGCCGTGTCAAAGCCTCGGTATTTAACGCCCTGGGAATGAGAATGGGCTGATATGGCACTACGTTCATAAATTACACCGGCCATACACCTTGCCGTTATTCATAACAAAGTCTTTTGACTCGAGTTCACATTTGTACACCAAAACAAATTATTTGTAATTAGCCAAAAGCTTTGCCCACGAGAGGTCATTGCAGGGAGTTCATTACTATTTAGACAATTTACATAAAGGATCTGTAGTTTCCTTTGTTTACATGCAGCAAAATCAATGTAGTTCATCTTCATGAGTGTAAAAGCTGCATCGATCAAATGCCAGTGTTTATATTTGTCTGACCTAGTATTCAACACCCACTTCAAAACCATATCTGCTCTCTTATTGGACAAACTCCAAATAACACTTGTCGAGTCATTATCACTTAATTAATATTTGGAAACCGAGAGAAAGTTGCTTTTTTATGGTTTTGATTAAGAGACCATCAGAGAGAACATGGAAGAGAGCGTGGAGAGAAGAGAAAGATTGAAGAGAAGGGCAGCTGGGAGGGATAAGGGAGAGAAAGGCAGATAATCATGTGTTTGACATTTCAGTGTCTGGTGAAAGAGAGAGGATGGGAGAAAAGAAGATGAATAGACAAGGGATTAGCGGTCTGAAAAGGAAGACAGCTTCTCTTAAGATGCTTTCCCGCTTAAATGCAAGTGGGAGGAAGTGAGAGGAGGGCCTGTGGTCAGAAAGAAAGAGAGAAAGTAAGAAAGAAAAAAGGATGTGAGAGGGGGAAAGAAAGGAAAAGTGAGAGAACCCTCCCACACTCATCAGTCTGTTATTTCTAAAAACGACCCTTCAGGCTCTCAGGATGGAGTGACGCATATCTGGCTACCTTGGATTCACTTGTTTTCTGACACACACGCCACACACAGAAACGCACACACACAGAAATCAAAACGCATCCATCCTCTGTCACTTCAGAAAACTAACTTCAATCAACTCCCACCTATTTAAACACATATTATACTGTATAATGTAAGCCTACTGTATCCACAGCATTTACAATCAGGCAAAAATAGTTTTATGTTTTCCGTGTATTTAGAGCAACATGTTATACATACCTATCGTCAAAATTATTTTTAATAAAATGTTTTGTTTGTTTCCATTTCCGTTCCCATTTCCCCAAACAGAACATGAGCATAACTTATCGTCTTATCCGATTTCATTAGGACTGTCAAAAATTGTTGCTTAATCTTTTCCATAATCTGGTTGCTGGGACGTGGCCATGAAGGGTTGTGTGGAAGCCAAGATGTGACACAATGAGGCTGAACGAAGAGACAAGAGAATCCAGATCATCATGTTCCCAAAAACTAAGGGCCTCTTTTAGATTCTGTGAACTAGATGTGGTATAATGAAGTGAGTGTTTGATATTTGTTCTTTCTCTCTGCCATACAATCACTCCCAGACTGTCTTTTTCCTCTCACTTTTAACTCTGTGAGATTACCTTACAAACATGACAGTCAAAGTTACATGGCAGTTCAAAGAGTTTTGGGTTCTTCAAAGAGGGGCTTGGGAAAAGACAAAATCATGTCAACGTAAATAAATAGAATTTGTTCAGGTGTGTCTATTGTAGGGGTGGGGGAAAAAATCAATACAGCATAGTATCTTGATATTTTGCGTGCCAATATTGTATCGATACAAGAATGTCAAGTATCAATCTTTTCTTATATAAACTATTAACCTCTTAACGAACCGCTATTCTGTCTTTCAGAGGTTGTAGAGGGCTCACTCTTAAAGCTAGAGCGAAGACACTGATATCATATGAAACTATAAAAACCTAATTAATCGATTGGTACCAACCATGTCATGTTAACTTGCTGGGAAAAACGGTAAATTAAGCTCCAAACTTACGCTAAGTGTTGGTGAGGAAAAATTGGCATGGCCATTTTCAAAGGGGTCTCTTGACCTCTGACCTCAAGGTATGTGAATTAAAACTCTGAGATGAACATTGTGAAAACTGTATGTCATTAGAAAACAGATGTTTACACACGGCATAATTTGTGGTTGAAAAAAAGGTATTAAATCGCAATATATTGTAATATACAATATCTTAACGCAGTACTCAGCATATCGCAAAATGTTTAAAATCGCAATAAGAATGTATCGTGATAATATCGTATCGTGGGGCCTCTGGTGATTCCCACCCCTAGTCTATTGTATTTTGCTGTTGTTGTTGTTTGTTATTGTGTCTATTGTAGGAGTTGAAATTATATTTATCATTTATTATAGTTCATATTCCAAACCTGTTGCACAAATGACTCAGTGGTAAAACACCTCCAGCTTGTCGGAGTTGACTCAGCGCAATTGGTGGGAAGCCAGTGAGGGCTCACGTCTGTGTTGCTGCCATAGTGACCTCTACTGTTTGGTCTGGGCACCTCTTTGGTATGCACTCATTTGTAGTGCAAATAAAGGATCTATTGCTCAGAAATACTCTTTAATAAATAATTTGAACATGCAAGCTTTGGATGATTTAACAACGCTTTATGAACAAGACTTTGACAGCCCTTTTTCTGAGGATTTGTGGGAGGCAATACTAAAACAAGTGCATAAATCATCCCCATGCTGTATACATGCTCTCATCCAATTTAGAATAGTCCATCACTCCCACCTTTGTAAAACTAAACAGGCAAGAATATATCCTAATATTGACCCCACTTGTTATGAGAGGTGCAGGGCGGCTCCAGACAATCTGTTCCATATGTTTTCGGCCTGCCCCAGCCTTTGTGCTTTCTGGGAGGCAGTGTTTGGATCTCTAAGTGAAGCATATGGTATCACTATTGATGTGCAGGCCATTACTGCCTTGTTTGGTGTCAATGCAAATTGGTCACCTAATGTGATTGCGTTCATAACACTTCTGGCACGCCGCCTCATTCTGTTAAACTGGAAGGGGTCTAGACGTCCTTGTCATGCCAGATGGCGGAAAGATGTACTGTTTCACATAAAGTTGTCTAAAATAAAATATACCCTAGAGAGAAGTACAGTAAGTCCAAATGACATGAGGTATGGGCACCTATTTTAATATATATATATAATTATAATTAATTATATAATTTTTATACACCTCTGGATTAGTCTTCTTAATCTGTAATAGGATTGTTACCATAGGTAAACTGTAGCTCTCTTTGAATAAGCAGCCCACTGCTCCTAAAATGCTTAGGATGGGTTAAATGCAGAGGTCAAATTGCATGTATGTATGTACATGTATGCATATGACAAATGTAATAAAGATTGTCTTTCTAAGTTTATTTAAGAAGTTGTCAGAGTGGGTTGGGTGGAGATTTTTTTTGTTATGTACTTGTTATCTGTTAAATACCAATAAAAAGAATATTATAAAGAAAGTACAACATCAACTAAAGTAAACGAATGTATCAGAGGAAATACTAAATGGACTAAGAAAATACAAATTCCAACTAAATTAAATATTTCACGTCTGAGTCTGTGTATCAGAAATTGGGGTTTCTTATTTATTATTTGAGTGCCGTAATGCATCTCGTAAATACCTGGCAAATCAAATGAAAAGAAACCAAGAAAAAATAATGATCCCAGTTATCAAAGACTCAGCAGGGAAGCCTACACAATCTCCTGAAGAAATAAATACTTCTATGCAGGTTTGTATTCAGCAGTGTCTTTTGGATCATCCAAGCACCACTTTTTTCCACAAACTGACAACTGAAATAAAACAAAAGTGAAAACTCCTTTTGTAAAGCCCCAAAAAAAGTCACCACCCTCTAAACTCTACGGAGCATCGCTCTTACTAAAGCACCATGCCATGCTTAGTTACGGTTGCTAAGCTATAATTGGACAATTGCTGTTCAGCGGTAGCTTTAGCAAACTGTCAATTAAGTTCATTTTCATATTTATGAACGTTACCTTTCTGCAATATTGTATGTCTTACATTTCTAGGCATCTTATTGACCATTTAATATTCTCCAGGCAGCCCTACCCAGACTAGCAGTAGAGTTTGCAGTAAAAAGAGTCGTAAGATGCCAGTACTCCAACAGGTCTGCATCTGACAATTTCTGTAAATTTCTGAAACTGCCAATTCCATATTCATGCCCAATTTATTCAGCGCTTGGCTGGTTGAGTGTCCGTGTGCGCATGAGAAAGTGAGCAGGGTTTAAACGTATCTCTCAAGCTCTCTTTTTTCATTCTTGACACAACTATTTCTGTCACTTTATTGTAGCTACAAGCGAGGGCGACACAATGTGTGCCTTTATCCTCGTCTTTAACTGATTATTGTGTCTCGCCCCTCTCTCTCACGGCCAGCTTTTCAGCCTGGACTGGCCATCTGGAGCATCCCCGGTGGCCTGCAGCTGATTGGCCCGCAGTGTCAAGCCAGTGTTATGAATGCTAAATGAAATGGGTAAATCAAAGCAAAAACAACACAGGACAGATACAGTACAGTCTGCACACTTTGATCCTGGTGGGTGAAGCTGTACCCCATCAAAAGCACATGAATTCAGCATAGAAGTGTCAACACTGAAGATATCAGCTGTGTATTCTTTTCTCGTTATTAGTTTGAGCAGTTGATAGGCAGATATAGATTTATCTTGTTTGAGCATAAACTCCCTAAATTGAAACGCTTCCTCCACGAGTCCTTGAAGTGTTTCCTCTGTAGTCTCAGTGCCAACATAGTTTGAGCAGAGGTAGAGATGAATGTGTTTTAAAAAACTAAATCACACCTGAACATTTTTGATATAAGCTATATCTTCTGTCAAGCTTGGCCAGCAGGCTGTCAATTACAAGTGTGAACACAAACCTGGGAACCTTCAAGTGGCCCAGACAGTTCACACTCTAAATCCAGATAGTCACTTTTAGTCTTGTCACTCGCTGTGTGTGCCTCGTTCATAGAATTCACAAACTATTTGAGACATCTTCCTTGCACCTGCTTCAAAACTGTCAAATTGACCACAAATACCTGACACATATTCTCTCTGTGAACGGACAAGGTCAAGTGTTACACGGGTCAATTTCAATTGCTTGTAGTGCAGTAGAGGATTTTCACAGGTTACCCAGAAATTCAAGCTTGCATACATAGACTGTGTATAAGAAGTGGACGTAGTTGCTGTGACGTCACCCATTGGTTTGTGGACAGTGGTTTTGAAGCCTCGAGGGTCAAGGGACCCCTTTGAAAATGGCCATGACAGTTTTCCCTCACTTTTATGTAAAAGTTTACCGTATGTTTGGAGCATTATTTAGCCTCCTTCGTGACAAGCTAGTATGACACGGTTGGTACCAATGGATTCCTTAGGTTTTTCTAGTTTCATATGATGCCAGTACCTCCACTACAACCTCCGAAAGATCAATTGCGTTAATGAGTTAAAGAAATTAGTGGCGTTAAAACAAATTTTCATTAAAGCTGAAGAAGGCGAGATTGGAGCAAATATGATTAAAACAAAATATTTTTTTAAAACGGTCGCTATATGGTGACAGTAGTACATGAAACAGATAACCTGAAAAAAATCATGTGCCTCTGTGTCCTCATGTGCTCCTAACGGCATCTGCAAGATTTCACATACCGGAGGAAAACAAGCAGTAAAAGCTGATTTGAGGTCTGCTGTCCATCTGTCGTCTATGAGAGCCGGCTGTCAATCACTCTGAACTCCGACCAAACGGTCAAACTAGGCAGCGCTGATCAAATATGAATCAATATTATGTTACGTGAAAATCTGTTGAAGGAATGATTTTCTAAAGCCTGAAAACAGAGCCATGATGACGTGCAGAAGTCTAGTTATCTCTCAGAACACTTGAATCACAATATGCTGAAAGGTTATTATGGAATTTTTGCCCAATGATGCCAAAAATATACTGCCTTCTGCCACTTTAATGCGTTTTATCGTGTTAACTTTAACAACCCTCCTTTTTTTGCAAGGTGTTATGGAAGTACTGAGCCAAAAACATGAAGGTGACAACATTAGTAATAGTTTCACAAAAGTCGTATTGTTGCAGGCCCTTTGAACTGGATTGTATTACAGTATATTGTATAGACTATTCCCAGTATTGTTTCCAGCCCCTCTGTATCAGTGGCTGTAAGTCTCAGTATCAGAGGGAATCAGAGGAGGAGTAATTCATGTCACTACAGTAGCAGTAATAAGTCTCTGCAGCGTGTGTCAGCGTGTGCTAGCGTGCATGTCAGTGTTTGGTGTGTGTGTGTGCACGCGCTCTACAGTAATAAGCTTGTTGGTGTCTCCAGTTCATTTATCTGCCTCCATTCAGAGTGACCTTCAGCCGAAAGGCCTGCACTCAGATATTTTCCACAGTGATGCACACACACTCTCTCTCACACACACACACACACACACACACACACACACACACTGACAAACAAAAACAGTCATAGACATGCACATTGACAAGAACACACTCTTAAAGGTGCTAATAATCTCAACCATAATAAGTGAATTTAATTACTTTTTCATTTGGTTTCTGAATGCACGCAAACCTCATTACATGGCACTTATTCAATACTCACTCTCTGCTGGAAATATATAGATGATCGATGTTCATTTGTCATCCCGGAGTTCTTTTAGTCTTCTGCTGTCTTTTTGCTTTCCTCTTTATAATTGAGATAATAATATTATTATATATTAGTCCTGCACTGATAAATGGCCTGTTCTCAAGATGAAACATGATTAGAGTTATGAGACCTGATTTATGAGCTTCGCTTATTAGTGAGGAGGTTGCTCAGCAAATTTACATCATGAGGTACAGAGATTTAGCACAGAGCACTGACACTATAAGCCTAACTTTTCCTTACCCCGTGTCTACATCGCAAGCGTCACATCAGCGTCGACGCAACACTGAAGACACTGACACTGCCTGTTGGGCTTGAGTTTGCCATGTTATGATTTGAGCATATTTTTTATGCTAAATGCAGTACCTGTGAGGGTTTCTGGACAATATCTGTCTTTGTTTTGTGTTGTTAATTGATTTCCAATAATAAATATATACATACATTTGCTTAACGCAAGCATCTCTGCTCACTCCCATGATGATAAGAGTATTAAACACTTGACAAATCTCCCTTTACTGTACCTTACATTTTGAACAAATAAAAAATTGTGCGATTAATTTGCAATTAATCACGATTAACTATAGACAATCATGCGATTAATTGTAATTAAATATTCTAATCGATTCACAGCCCTAGTTGAGCCTCAAAAACTAATAAACTAATAATAATTAATGTTGAATATGAATAATGTTGTGGGATTATTCCTTATTTCATGGGCTATTTCGGGATTTATACACTATCATTACATACTTATATATAAACAAAAAAACAAAGCATTTGAAAACTGATTTGTAGGTCGAATACCATGGCTATGGTCGACGCTTCGAATCATTCGGGACAGCCGTAATTCCTACCGATAATAGGTATTCCTTCACTGTGTTTTTCAGTCACACACTCTCCTGTCGAGCTCTTGGACGTGGGTCATTTTGGGACCACCGAAAGATTTTCTCTGTAACTGTAACCACGTTTAATACCGTCTCGCCATCAACAACACATTCCGTGATACAATATTTCTCGGCTGCTCGACAGATGGCCATTTCTGCAATGAAGATGTTTTCCAATCCTCTGGAGTGTATTTACTCTGTAACACAAGGCAGCAGAACACCCATAAAGGTTAAGCAGGGGGCAAACGTTTTGGGCAAGTAGATGAGTAGCAACCATCCTTAATACAGGACTCTCTTATGTTCTGATATTTTGTTGAAATCATGCTAACAATAGCAGCGTGGTAACAGATAGAGGGAGCCACAGGTATAGACACAGCTATCTTGTGGATGAATGTTTGTCTGTTGAGTATTTTGTCCTTGCGTGAATTGTGCATTTTCACAGCACGGTCCAAAGCCGGGGAACAACCCTGGAAAACATGGTTTTCTCACCATGCATCAAATCAGACACACTAGATAGGTGGATTTATTCAGGTCTGCAGAATATGTATTCTCACACAAACGTTGAATATAGAGTATTTGCCAGAGTTTCTAGTATCAGTCTATACACAAATGAGTGTCCAAATAAGAATGAGCTTTATTTTTGTATTTATTACCGAGGAAAATGTTTAATTTAGTAACGTCTGCGGTGATAGCCTTTACTGACCAGCAGATATTAATTTGTGTGGTATTAACTATGACTACTGCTTGTCTAGTTCATGGTTTCAACCTAAAATCAGTTTGTTTTTAAAGTAAATGAGTGAAGGAGGTTAAAAAGTGTAAAATGTTTCCAAGTAATAGGCTTATGCAAAAAAGTATTTAATACTAAAACTGATAGCAGTGACTTGCCAACCATTTGAAGTTATAAGTAAGCCAATAAGCCAGTGTAGTTTAGATAACTAAGGCTTTAAATTCTAAAACACATATTTTATGAATTATTAATTATGATGATGAAACATCTGCTGTGAACTATTGAACTGCAGCATGAAGGAAATCACACCACGTTTTATTCTGATAATTATAAATATAAATCATTTAAAACAAAGGAACGGTTATCACGATTATCTACTGATTTCTGAAAACATCAATCACATCTGCCACCGGCATAATATTGTGCATCCTTATGGGAAATAATATGCACTGGATAAAAGGCAAATGTTTATAATTACATACTTCCACCTTATCTCACGGTGAAATCTGTTGGCTCTGTGAATAAATCTGTGATCCCTAAACGACTGAACTCCTCCCATATGTCAGGCTGTAAAGGTTAAATATGTTTGATGTGATCTTAACAGCTCAGATCAGTCTAGAGGTCAGTCATAGCATCTGTACAATCTGGACACTCTCATGGCAATTCATTGCAATATCTTCCACACTTTAAGGAGACGGATGTAAAATACTTCTTTTAACACTGATTTAAGAAGATGTAATAGCATATTTTTGCTGTTTGAATGCAGTGATTTGACTGGTGGTTTATTTCCTCACTGCACCAGTATATCTCTTATTTACTTACCTCAATCACGTCTTTATGTAATCTTCCTTCTACCTTAAGATCCTCTCTCTATCTCTCGCTGCCTTACTTGATTTCATGGCTTTATTGTCTGTTGTCTGAAATTGTTTCTTCAGAAACCAACTGTGCCTCCAGGGAAAAGACCAACTGACAGCCAGGGAGGAAGACAAGGAGAGGTGAAGGGGATGACTGACAGGAGAAGAAGATGGAGAAATCATCATTGACAGAAAGGAGGATGTTGCAGAAAGGAGATGGAGTGAGAAGGAGAACGGTGAAAAGTAGTGATAGAAAGAGAGGAAGGGAACAGGAAGAAAGACAAGAGATGAAGGGAGAGGTGTGAGATTTCTGTGTGATTTTTCTTTTCTTTTTTTATAAAATTCAATTCTGTTCAATGGGACAACACTCAAAACACAGTTTAACACTTTAAGTCCACTGGTACTGACATCCACAGGGGTATATTTAGGTATGAAAGGTTTGGAAGGTTTGAATAATGCATGCAAATAATTGATAGATCCAACATCCAATACCCCTTTTCCCTGGGTAACTGCTGCAGCCAGCAGAACTTCATCAATGTAAGCCTAAATGCTGATCAGGGATTTGGAAACAGCTATAGAGAGATATGCCCTGTGGACATATAATAGCAACACCCGGTTCCCTGTATGTGTTGATGGTGTGTGATCCATTTCCACAACCATCAAAGTCTACATCTGTTCAAATGTAACATTACAGGCTGTTCTCATATACTGTTCATAGCTATACCTACAAAAATTAATGCACTGTAATTTGTGTTAATGCCACAAAATAAATTTGTATGTAATCCACGTCATTGTGAATGAGGAAATATAAATTGCGGCGAACACGGGGTGGAGGTCGGGGTGGATGGGAGGGTCTAAAAATACCGGATTTTCACCCGGGAGGCCGGCGTTCGTGTCCCATGTGAAACCAGAAGTCAACGTTGACTTATTTGTCATGGAACTTACGTACTTATGTTACGTCACTTCTGTAGTTATTTTAACCCAAACCACGATCTTTCCCTAAACCTAACCAAGTACTTTTGTTGCCTAAACCTAAACAAGTTGTTTCCTGTGAAGACGGAAGTATATTTTGAAAAGAATGTATGCATGTAACGAGTGGAAATTGACATGTGTTGTGGGACATTTGTAGGAAATCGAATGAAAACGGAAGAATGAACTGTTGTATGAGAATAAGTTGAGCATTATTATCTATCACATTTTCTATTAAAGGAGTACTACATCAATTCAGTATTTTACTTCCATAAAGTTGGAGGAATCACAAAAGAAAGGTTAAAAAATAATGGTCAAAATTGAGCAACAGAGGCCAAGTTATCTGACTTTTAGTCTCCGGTATGAGTCAAGCTCCAAAACCACTGGATCCTACATTTCCCATAATGCAACTCAATTGTGTCTTTCATTAGAAAGCCCTCTCCCCATCTCTTTATATGTCAACGTCTTTTTAAAAAATGAGGAGGCTGCATTTTACAAGCAGGGCTAAAGTCGTTCTGATTGCGTCCTTAGTCGTTTGTCTTTAACATGAAACGTTTTCTTTTTTGATGTTGTATAGCACTAAGCAGACTGCTAATGGAGGCTAGTTTTTAGGACATTAGCAGATGAGCTGTGGACTGTACCTTGTGCACAGATGTTCCTTTCCAGTAGATGATTATCTAAATCAGGTGTAAATGCCTATTCTGTGTAAGGGTATGAGTTTCCCATTAAAGAAACATCTTACAAAGTACAGAAACCAGTGCCATAATTTTGGTCCCTAGAGTGTTTACAAAGAGCTTCTAGTGACCCACTAGTGACCCACTAGTGAATTCTATTTGAAGGCCCTCTGCTACCATATCTACTGAAAGCACAGCTGCACATCTTAGTGAAGGCTCATTGGCAGCAGTATCAAATGTAAACATAAAACTGTTTGGTTTGACCATACATGAAGGAAGTAATCTTTAGAAACCTGTGTTACTCTTTCGTACATTCACCAGACAAAACAAACATTTTTGTCATAAAGGATTCTGTAAAAAACACTGTAAACTAGAAAGGTGCGCTCAGTATAATGCAGATCTCTGCTAGGTGTGTATGCAATGACCACTGCTGTAATATTTGATTGAATGAATACAACCCACAATTGGCTAACCAACCGTTTAGACTGCAAGTGTATCAGACGTGTTTTCCACTTGCACATCACACGGCAAATAAAGGTACTATGATCTCCTGTGTCAAAAGCAAAACTTAAATCAAGTAGGATTAAGGCAGACCCTTCACTAGCATCAGAAGCAAGGAGATGCTCATTGGTCACCCTAAATACTCGGTATACCTTTCCGAAAGGACGGTCGCATGGACATGAGCTGACCAGGAATTTTGGCGAGGAAAACTTTTGGATCTTTTATACTCTGTGCAGGTTTTCTCCTCACGGCAAATAATCTCAAAGTCTTCCATTTTCTCCCCCCATCCACGTCCATGTAGTTAGAAAATGTTGGATGCGTTCGGACAGGCGGAAACCTGCCGCACAGAACCCAAGCGCACGGCCGTTATCTGATGGTGTGATGCCACTTTGGCCATTTGGACACTCGCGACCCAGTCTCAGTGCTGTTTTTTTCTCGAAAAACCAGATTGGAACTTTTCATAAATGTTATGTTGGCTCAGGTGGGCAATTTGTATTCAATCTTTTCTAAGATCTTTGATAGAAGTTTGAGTTTGGAGATTGGTCTGTAATTGTTTAGTACATAAGGATGCTTGTACATAGCCAGTGGCTAGTGAGCCATTGATAATGGACAGAACAATTGGGAGAGATTTGTGGTAACACTTTGAAGAGTCTGGAAGGAATTGCATCTAGATGACATGAAGAGCAGTTAAGCTGACAGACAATTTCCAGCAGCGTCTGGAGAAAACATCAATTCAAAAGAGGGAAATGAAACTGTAGGTGGGTGGGTAATAATAAAGTTACAAATCTGTGGTACAATCTGAATCCCAACTTTTTTCAATTTTAGCTGTAAAGAATGTTGAAAAGTTCTTACATGCTTCTGACGAATGATCGGTGATGAGATATTTTTAGGACCATTGACAACATGTTCAATAGTTCTAAACAATATTCTGGGATTATGGTGGCTTTCAGCAATTATATAGGATAAATTGTTTTTTCTTGCAGTTTTGATGGCAGAGTTGTAATTGGACATTCGATTGTTTAGCTGAGCAAGATCGAGCTCAAGTCTGCTGTGTTTCCATTACATTCCATTGCCCTGCATTCCCTCTTTAGTTTGCGAGTATAATCATTCAACCAGGGAGTGCCAATTGGACCAGTTTGTTTTTAAAGCAATTTTGTTAACTGATCTACTAAAATCTCAGGAGAAGTATCTGCCATGAAGATTTTGCGCGATTGGTCAAATTCCCCAATAAACATGGCTGAAGTTGAGGAGTTTTCTGCACACGTCTCTTTAAGCAAGTGACTGGGAAGATGATTGGGGAGACTGCAGGCAGAAAGGTTGAAAGTAGCGACAAGATGATCAGAGACAAAATGTTCTTTAGTTGATAGACAGTCCAGGGTGAGTCCATAGGATAATATAAGGTCAAAAGTATGGCATGATTGTGAGTAGAGCCAGTAACAGATTGGGTTAAGCCAAATGAGTTGCATAAATTATTAAAGTCTAAGGCAAACGGATCATTTGCGCAACAAATGTGAACATTAAAATCACCCATAATAACAAGTTTAGACATCATAAATGATGAGAGCTCCAAAAAGTCAGAGATAAAGTTAGGTTTATGTTGCTGGGGGACGGTATAGAGTAACGCACGGACAAGTGGTTGTTGTATGTTGTTAATGGAGAATAATAGATGTTCAAATGAGTTGAATTCGCCAAAGGAGATGGGAAAGCATTTAAATTCATTGCTGTGTATTACAGCCACACCTCCTCCTTTGGCCTAAAGGCCTAGGTTTAGATAAGTGGGAGTAGTTAGGGCGGGTGCTTCAGTCAAGGAGGCGTCATATATGGAACCTTGTCTCTGTTAACATGAGATAATTAAGATTATAGGATGCAATAAAATCATGACAGATAAAAGATTTATTATTCAGGGATCTGACATTGACCACACTCGACAGATACAATCTGATCTGATGACCGTGAATAACGACTGCAGAGGCAGAGTTATGTGTTTCAATCAGCTGCAGAGCGGTGGGTGTAATGTCCTTTACGCGGGCACCTTGGTAGCAGAACGGCCGGCTATGACAACAAGCACCGAGGGAAGGCGCAACGTCTGAGTGTGCACGCGCCTGAGCCTCCGGGGGTGTGGCGGTCACATGTTTCGGACACGTTTTCACACAAAACCTCTAGTGGAAATGCTGAATATAAACAAAAAAAACGTTAATGGGATTAAGCAGGAGATCTGGAGGCACACATCTTTTTGAACACTCTTCCTCTGATAGTTTTAAATAATTCTCAAAGTATATGCAATATCGTCATCCAAAAACCAGCCATTTGTTGTGTTGTTTGAAGAACAGAACAGAGAACATAGAAGAGCCAAAAAAATTAAAACAGAGCAGAGCACAACACAAAAAAAATAACAAAAGACACAAAATGAAACACGGAAAAAGATCAAAACGAACCAAAACAGAGACCAGACAGAGCGAACGACCACACCACCAGACCAGAATGAAACAGGAAAGGACAGAACAGAGGAGAGAAGGGCAACGTGTTTTATCAGAGCTGGAGGGTAAATCACACCAGGGAACTCTTGTCAATAACAGCTCGAAGTGTATGTGTGTGTGAGGTGTGTGTGAGTTTCAAATGGGACCACACTGCTGAATCTCTGTGTGTGTGTGTGTGCACACTTGTGTGTGTTTAGATTCTTTACTGTGTACTTAAGTGGCCTTTGTACCCATATTTGGTATAGAACAAATATGCAAACATTTATGTACATGTATGCTTTCAGATCTGTGTTAGAGCTTGTCTGTGTGTGTGTGTGTGTGTGTGTGTGTGTGTGTGTGTGTGTGTGTGTGTGAGAGAGAGAGAGAGAGAGAGAGAGAGAGAGAGAGAGAGAGAGACTATAAACTCTAAATATGCTGCACTTACAGAGATCACTTGGTGCATCTCTGGCCTAGAAAGTGCCAGAGAACTACTTTCTCAGCACACTCAGCACAGGAAATATGAGGCTAGCGCTGCAAACACACACGCGCACACAGATACACTGCCAGGGTCATAAAAGTGCCAACATAAGTCTTTTTTTGTCATCTTTATGGATCAGATAAACAACATTGTTGTTCAAATTAAACATGAGCACCATTCAGCCTATGAGAACACTGCACTGTTTCTGTCCTCACTGAGATCTTAACATTTTATTACTGGGCTCATTTGAATGTGTAACACCGGTTTGTGCCAGTAGGGGAATCATGGCCTGTTGAAACTGTGTTTTGCTGCATGGTGTTTCCAGATAGCTTTCCAAAATCTTTACAGCACAGGGTCGTGCTCAGATTTGGCAGTAAGTAGTTGCAGAGCGAAGCCTATTCCATGAACTGAAACTTTTGTAAGGTGCCTCAAGTACTTTTCATGAGATGTCATAAAACAAGCAAGCCCTTTTGGTGCCCTAGGCAAAATTCTGAGTTGGATCACACATCAGACATCACAATGGTTTTAAGACAAAAATTAAGATTTTTATTTTCATAAATAACAGTATTTATTATGATATAAATAAACAAATGGTCCCTGGTATTGTTGGCTTAAAAGTGTTTAGTCAGTTTCACTACAATTTACACTTTTATTAACAAATAAGGTGGCCAGGCGTGTGAGAGAGAGAGTTACAGGGGTGAAAAGTGTATTTCTTTCTTTTTTTCTTTATTTGTTCATTTGTTATCTCAATGCAGAAAATGAGGAAGGGCACCCTCCTTTATTTATTTATTTATATATTTATTTATATATTTATTTATTTATTTATTTATTTATTTATTTAGAGGGCGACCAGCGTCCCCCCAAAAGTTCGCGCCCTAGGTCTGTATGGCCTATGCCTTAAGCCGGCCCTGAAAACAAGGCATTCTCTGACACCTTTTGTAATTTTTTTATCAACTGATATCTGCTCTGGGAAACACCAGCAGTCATTGTGTGGCATTTTTAAACAGCTGTAAGCAAAGTCATTTGCTGTGAAATTTCAAGAGTTTTTAAGAAAAGGTACAATTTGTGCCACTTGAATAGGCTTACTTCATAATCCTGCATCTTAGATTTGAAAAAGATATTTCACTTAGGAGAGATCAATTTAAGACTAACAATATTTACAATTAATGGCGATTAAACTCTTAAAAATCTTACTGAAAGAAAACACTAGATCGCACCCTTAGACTCGAGATACTGGCGGTGCTGAATAAGAGACTGCAGACAGTGATGGAAACTCTCACGGGATAATACAAATACCTTATCGGGGACAAGGTGGGTTGTGCAGCACTCGGCCTGAAAGACAGAATGACAGATTCAGCAATGACATTTAAAGTTCAACATCCACAGGCCGATTGATTTGTTGAATGCAAGAAGAAAGATGATTTGTCAGATATGGAGACGCCCCGGAATTTGTGAATGTGAAGCTTTTTGGTATGGGGAAGCAGGAATGTGGATGACATTGTAAATGAGGTTTGATGGGAAGGAAATGGGAGAAAAAAAACTATATTTGAAACAGGCTTGCATTAGATTTGAATCAAGGAGCGGTTCAAGCTTTTCAAGACACAAATTACACATACTGTTTAGAAAGCACTGGTACTGGTATCCTCCACAGATGTATCCACGCTATATAAAAACAGAAACGTTTTAATATGCCATCCATAGCTCAAATAGAGTAGTTTCTAAAAGGGCAATTTGGCTTCTCAAAAGTGGCCAATGGAGGATCTAAAAATAAGAACCTACAGTCAGTTTCAATAGGCTCCATCTGCTTCTGCAGGGCCATTGTTTCTGATAACTACACCTGTGCTCCTTAGCATTTTCCTCAAACCACTGTGGATACTCAGTCCTTGACTTCTTCTTTTTCCTCTCACTATCTCCTCGTCAGCAAAAGGTCATTGTGGTCTCGAAAAAAAAAAGTATGGGAATAAGCACAGCATTCACTACTTTCTTACAAAGACACAACCAACATGTCTGCATCTAAATAAACTTGATTAATGTGATTGTTTTCAGTGAATAAAAGAAATCTAATTTGCAAGTCATGGATAAGATTATCACCTTTCATGTCATACCTGACCACTATAGCTGCCCAGTGAGTTGGATTTGCTGTTCTTGAGATCAGCCATCTGCCTGCACAGCTGTGCGACATTTACTTTTCCATGTGGCTGCACTCCACGGTGCCGGTGTGTTGCGTGTTTCAAGGGTGGGGAAACCCTTTTACATAGACTGTAGGTGGCATGTATGACGTCAAATCTATCAGCTGCTAACCAAATGGTGGCAGGTAGTGGAGATGTATCCTGCTGAGAATGAGTAAGGTGTGCAAGAAACACGGCTTAGTGCCACTTTCATCCTTTTATCCAAGGCACTTGGGCGGTTGCGTTCCTGTAGCGCCTGCTGCTACTAAGCAACAAAAACCTGCACGCTGCAATGATGATGATGATGATGATGATGCAGTAATTAAGCAGTAAGCCTCACTGACTAATCTAAACAAAGTCAAAACAAAGATGAATGGATCACAGTAGCTTTACGCTCGATTTGTCTGTGTCAGTTTGTCTGACCTTTCAACCTGATGTTGTTTCGCCCCCAAAATCGTCTATAGGACGAATATAAAGCTCTGGATAGTCCTGAACTAAAATGATTAACCTCTCTTCCATATATTTACCTAGACTGATATTTACTGAAGAAAGCAAAGATAACTGCAGGCTGTGATTGGTTGTTCCTCGCCACATGGCATGCGGTGCACTCTGCAGCACTCCAAAAATGTAACTAAATTATTTATTCCTTGGGGCGCAGCCGTTGCACCCTAAAAAATATGTGCTTGGGAACGTTTGCGTGCAGCGACCATCTAGCTTGACGACAATGAATTTGAGCGCACAAAAAATGCAGCATGTGAACGGCCCCTAACACTGTCTGTTTCCTTTTTTTTCAAACCGATGGTCGATGTTGTTTTTATAAGCATGACCACAATCGTTTCTGAACCTCAACCACATGTTTATTGTTGTAAATATGACGACGGAGCTCCCTTAACCTTTTCTCCCAAATAATGATGTTTCCCATTTTTGTTCCTAAATCTAACCCAAACCTTAACGACAGCGTTGATGCATCATAAAACGGACAAGGGTCGTCAGATCAGAACATGCTTCTATGTGTCATTCTTGAGGGCATGGACAACAATGCATTGTGTCGTTTAATTTATAGGACTTGTTTGTTCTGGGCCATTGGAAAGTACAACATTTAGACCCTGGTTCTTCCAGCCGAAAAGCAAGTATAGTTCTTAAAGCTCTAAAATAGTTCCTGGGTCCCTGGAATTGTCTCAGTAGCAGAAAGGATCTCTGAAATCATAAAACATTTAGTGATACCCAATCCTATTGAAGACAAGAATAAACCCTTTACTGCTTCACAACTATACTGTATTCTGGATGATATGTTGGATAGATGAATAAATGACTTTGAACTTGATTTGCATCTTCTATGCGGTCCTCGGCAAAGTGGTTTCCCACGTTTCGCCATAAATAATATATCATACATTGATCAATTAATGAGGTGGACAAAAGAATACCACAGATGATGTTACAGCGGTCATGTAGAGCGATGGAGGTGCCTATGAAGCTAAAGGGTAACACAGACCAGCATCTTGATGCGTTTGTCACATTTGCTCCAGCTATTTTTACATCTTAAATACTGTGCCTTGACTTGATCTTCTGTCTGTACAGTATGGTACATCTGACGCAATGCTACGTGAAACAGCAGGTGTGTGTTGATGTCATTGTGCATAATAGTAAGGGCTATTCAAAAACCTGAACCAACAGGAACCGCACCTGCACAGAGGTCACTGTACACTATACTAACAAACTATGGGAGAAGGGATACAAAATCCAACACAAATTCAGAAAAAAATGAAGGAGGGAGAGGCGTGAAGGATGTAAAAAAAGGGGAGAGGGCAAACAACAGAAAGAGTTTAACGCAGGTAGACCAATTGGGTTGAGTGGGAAAAGAGGAAGATGATGAGCTTGAAAGAGAGACGACAGAAGACCAGAGGTGAGGGATGGAGAGGCATCATTAGAGGAGGCGTAAAAATGTAATGAAAACAAAAGTGGAGTCCAGAAGAAGGAGAAAATAGATCAAGGGAAGCTTAAAAATGTAGGCTGAAGGGAGAGGAAATTAAGGCGACCTTATTATCTAGCGGAATGACTCAATTAACTCGGAGGTCTAATAACCTGCCTTAATGACACACACTGATAATCAGTATGCTTGCTGGTGTGTATCTACATAAGTTTTGTTGCTTGATGTGTATTGTTGTATGTGATGCCCGAGCAACAGTTTTGATGCAGGACATTTTTTAGAGCTATCCAGTTGCTCAGTGTTTAATCATCTTGTGCCGATGTTTCTCATTTCATGCATTTTTCTTGGTTTCGTTGCCAGGTTGACAGAACAATGAATGAAGCACTTATGGCAAAGACTGCTGTGTGACTTGGGATAGCTGAGCACAAGCCTGGCTTTTAAGGAGCGTTCAAATTCTTACCACCCTGCAGACAGGAACCACAACAAACACTACAGGGATTATACACCCCTTTAAAACTCTCCCGCTGCCTTCATGTCTCTCTGTCTCACTCTACTTTTGTCTTTCAGTTTCTCTGGCTTGGTATCCTTCTTCCTTTCACCCTCTTCTTTCTTCCTCTGTCGCTATTTCTCTCTGTCTCCCTCTGATTTAATAAAAGTGGCAGAATAAAGGATTTACACTCAAAAGGAAATCATTCAGGGAGCCAGGAAAAATAGAAATAGCCTGTCTTAATCACCACATGCACACTCGCAATCACACCACACGCATGCGCCGTTTCGGAAGCACCCACACAGAAAGGCATTCTCCATATATCATTATCACGGGGTTCCAGGCTGCAGATAATCCGGTAACAGTTGACATTTAGCAGCCTGTTGTTCGCACAGAAACGTTCAGCAGAAGCCCTGATTAACACTGGGCATTAACACATTTTATGAAGGCGAGATTAACAGCAACTAGCAGAAGATACATGCCCTCGAAAGCTGCAACAACACAGGACACTACACAACAAAACAATAGCCTCTTTCTTTCTTTGCTTTACATTATTTTTTAAAGTATTTTTATTTGTAATGCAATAGAGACAAAGACAGAGTTGGACAAAAGGAGAAGAGGTTGGAAAGAGGAAGAGGCAAAGAAAGTGTTGATGATGGAATGACACAAATCAAGAGTTGGATGTGAGCAAGTCATGTCAGCATGTTGAGTGTACGTTAGGATCGACAGGTGGGTTACGAGGAATTGAAATTAATTCAGCATGACATGACTGTACAATAGGGCAGTGTTTATAAAGGTTATAGGCTCTAAAATCATAATGAGGAATAAAATGGCACACAGAACTAGAGGATGCCCTTTGATATGAAATGCAGAGGAGATGGAGCTATAGACAGTATATAAGAAGTGGGCGTAGTCACCGTGACGTCACCCATTGGTTTGTGGACAGCGGTTTTGGAGCCTCGAGTTTGGCATTTTTTGCCATCGCCTTCTTGGTTTTTGGCTGTTGCAATCTTATTTTTTTGCAACCAGAAATGACATGAGAGGGTGGAGCTAAGCACAGACTCTAGCGAGAGACTCGCTGCCTGGCGACCTATCCTAATCTTAACCATTCGAGGTCAATGCCTAACCTTAACCATCTTGCAAGAATTTCGCTATTTGCATGTTACCTTCTAGACACGACCGCCTAAACTTACAAACATGTTATTGCAGAAGGCTATAGTTAATATTGCTAGGTGATAATGGAAGACAGTCAGGAACTGATTGTATAATGAGCTGTTACTTTAGTAAATCAGGAGCTTATTATGTGCAGATAGCAAGCGCAAACTGAAAGTGAGGCACAGTTAATTGCTATACAGTTAATTGCTCCATATTATTGCTTTCAGAAATGTACGTTTTGAGTAAAGCAGCAGAATACAGTGGAATTTGATTATGGTGAGGAGTAAGTGGATTGACCAGGACAATAAACAGTGTAGGGCACAGTTCAATCGTTTGATGGTAGTAGTACTTGAAACACATATAGTATACCACACCAACACACCAGAACTCTCGTTCAGCTCATTTGCCATTAATTCCAGCAGTGGATTTTCTGCAAGATCTCAGAAATCCGGTCTAATGAAGTGTGTGTTAGCCTGTGCGTCTTGTGTGCCAGCGTGTCAATGCAACCGCTGCAGGGCACATTTATCTGGCAAAGGAAATAGATGAGTCCAGTGAACTAATTACACGGATGTAATGTACTCATCAATATTTAGGGGTAATCACAGTCTTAAAAGGTGCTGATTACAGCCCGAGAAGAGAAAAGAAGCATGACCTTGCATCATTCACAGTATTTCAAACAAAGCTTGTGCACAATGTTGGCATGAACGGTATAACAATATGGTCTTGGAGGAGCACATAGTGAGCTATGAAGTGGCTATGAAATGGAAAAGCAGTTTTCCTGAGGGTCAAAACCAATCCAACTAATGTTTGAACATGCAAATGCCTCTCAAAGCCAGAAATCCGAGTGCTAAATCTGGAATCCACTTTGAGTACAATGTACACATAGACTAGGTTAAATTTGGAAAGACAGAGCTCTGAGCAGACGACATGAGCTGGAATGAGATGAAGTCAATCTCTCAATGTAAAGAATTTTGAAAGTTCATATGAAAAATCAACGCAAAGACCGCTCATGACATCCTGTTTTCTTTTACGCTCCCTCTTTGGTTTCTTTCTTGTTTCCTCCTTTCCCTTCGCGTGTGATTCATTGTCTCTCCTCTGCATCATCTCCTTGTTTTTCCACGTTCTCTGCCTCGATGCCGTGAAAGGAACATCAGCACAAAGCCATCACTCTCACTCAAAAATACCCAGAGAGAGGCATAGGGGGAAAACAGTTGGATCATTGAAAAAAGAACAGAAAGAAGCACCCATGGAGACAGAGAACAGTCACGCATGTAATTACCCTGTTGATTTCTCTGACAGATATTGAAATCAAGATTGAGAGAGGAAGAGAGAGATGGAAAGTCATTACTGTACTCTAACATCATGTTTTTTCTGCTACTATTATTGCCACTACAGGGTCCTACATGCTCTGATTAGTCCTTCACATACTGGCACAAAAGATACACAGATAACTCACACGGACACTCTCAAGCAGACGTGCTCATCGGAACACGCAAGCGTGCAACCCACACTCGATCGTACACACAAACCTTCACGGTCATTTGCACCCACACCTGCATGCACGCACGCAAACACTCCCACACACGGTAATTCTCTGGTTTGTCTGGGCTCAATCATACGAAACAAGAAAAAAAGGACAATTAAATTGGACAATTTGTAAATTTATTTGAAATGTAAATTTGCAAACAAATACAGACAAATGGAGGAGTGAGATTGAGGAGGAAGAAAGTCTGAAAGGATTTATTTTAATGACACAGAAATAGTTTTAGTTAGAAGAAGGAGGATTTGTGTCTATCCTGAATGTGATATATGCTCATGAATAATCTTTTTCACTTGAATTTTAAAGCTTTGTGTCATTTCTGCATCGCGCTTTATGACAGGAAATGGATTACATTCCCCCTCAACTGTATAGTCACACTAGGTTGTGGAGAGGCCATTTCTCACTGTTAAAGGTGCTAAATTCGATATCCAGAGCATTAATATAGCATCAAACAACTATTTGCTATGTAAAGATATGGAGGAGTAATGTCCACCTGAGCAGAGAATGAAGTCACTCTCCCTCTTTGTGGGTTGTAATCAGAGCTTCTCCATGCTTTGTTTACGTTTTGTTTTTAGTGCATGTTCGTGCATGTGAGCATGCGCCACTGGCACGAACGCCGTCCCGACCAACGGCATCATCGTGGAAGCGTAGCACCCACCCTCCGGTTCTCCCTCAGGTTAATACTGTTAGCTCTGTCTGAGCTTTCGCCGTTGTTTGCACTGTTTGCACTGTTTAACGCTGTTACGGCTCACCATAGTCATGTTGAGAGCCGTTGAGAGGCAATAGAAATGCTCCCAATCCCGTATTTCGCACCTTTAAAACAGCACGAGGTGCGATATGTGCCGATTCAGATGCCTACACTATTTCTTCTCCAGCTTGTTCTTACTGTCCTTCATGTAAATTGTAATGCAGTGTTATTAAAGTCCTACATTTGTTCTTTCTTATGGCTTTTTGTGGGTTTCATAGACTTTTTATTTTCATCCAATTCATCCAATCATTTCATTTGGGCCAAAGGAAATGATTGGAAGGGTTTATTACAGTCCTGCGACAGCCACAGATACCAAATTGTTTTCTTTATTTGTAAGAGCATTTGATTTAAAGATTTATGTTGGGATGTAAAGAGAATTTTCAACTAATATAAAAATATTGTTTCTAAAAATGTTACCAATCCTACCTTTAACCTTTTGTAAAAGTATCAAAATGTGGGTGCTTAAAAAAAGCTTTGAAAAAGTGAGGAGAGGTATTGACCGTTGACCTTCATGTGATGATGCTAAACTCACAAACACATACCTATCGACACAATACACCCTCCCAGTGGTAACAGGTTGCTCTCTGTGTGGTCATAAAAAAACAAGGTCACTCCCACATCTTGGGCACGCCAACTCCACAGGCAGCCATGCAAGCAAGGTTATTAAATGGACCATCTGTCACTACACATGCACATGCACACACACACACCCCAGCACACTCACATGTGCCATATGCATACACAAGCGTGTGTTTGAAGACGTGTGCATGTGCATAAAAACAAATGTGCACACCCACAAATCAGTGCACACAAGAGGACAGTATTCATTTGGGTCTTTAGGGTTCAGTGGATTTCTGATTGTACAGTATTTCTTTTCTCCTCCTCCATTGCAGAAAGACTTGTGCCGTGGACACTTATGTAGCACTAGTGCTATACAAGATGCAAGGTTTTAGTCCAAGTATGATATTGCCCCTCGATCAGCATGCCTACACCCACATTTGAGAGATGTGCTATAGCAGACTGTGATATGTCAAATCAGTTGTACTCTGCAACATTTGAAAATTAAAATGATGGACCGATTGCTTTAATAATAATGTGGGAATGATGACATGAGGGTGTAGGACTTGAACATTATACCACAGGTCTAAGGGATTCTGCTGTCAGCCAATGTGCTATTAGCATCCAAAACTAGCATGCTAATCTTCCCCCTAGCAAAGCAGATGGCTTACTGCTTCTGTCGATGTCTATGGTGTTCTTAGCATGGTGCTAAGAGGATGCTAAATCTGTTGCAGAAATCATTTTATGGAAAAGTAGCTACAGTTGAAACTGTTTAATTCGACTCTGTCAGTGAAAGTAAAAAAAAAAGTGTTAAAGGTGCAGTGTGTAGAATTTGGCGGCATCTAGCAGTGAGGTTGCAGATTGCAACCGACTGAAACTTGCATGTAGGAGAACTACAGTGGCTGACGCGATAATGCGAATGGCCCTAGAGCCAGTGTTTGGTTTCTCCATTCTGCGCTACTGTAGAAACATGGCGGACCAACATGGCGGACTCTGTGAAGAGGACCCGCTCCCTATATAGATATAAACAGCTCATTCTAAGCTAACGAAAACACAACGATTCTTATTTTCTGGTGATTAAACACTGAAAACACACTGTTCCTTTAAATCCATCTGTAGTTGTGAGCCAAAACATTGACATTCCCGTGTTCCTGTTCCTATTAAACCTACAATTTACATGAGTGATTAAACCATTTGTATCACACAGGGAGTCATTCACCCCATGTCTGTAAATAAATTAATGCAATCATTTTTAATTTTTAGTGACAATTACGACACTGATATCCCTGTGGCTGGATTCATTTAAGAGTTAAAATTAACCATCATTCTGTTTCTTATTCCTCATCAGCTTCAAGACAAATAAGGCTCTGAATCCACCATGACGGATAACCTTGGCAAAATAAGATGATTGCAGTGCTCTTTAAATCTTCACATTAAATTTAACCTTGACATTTACATCTGCATGTTAATTTTCTCTGATTAAGGGAGGGTTACAACCGTATATATGCTCCTGTTATGCTTAGTGTCAAAAAGAGCATGTAGGTACTGTACCACAAAGGACTAATGTTGGGGTTTTCTATTTCAAGATGACATTTAGCTTAGCGTAATCTCACTTAAGCAGGATGCACACCAGGGCTGTCGTGATATCTCAAATGTTCACTAAAGTAATAACAGAAAATTAATCTTTAATTTTCTTTTTAATATCCTGTGCCTCATGGTCACGCATATAAAAGACAGAATATCATGTTTTCTAATAAAATTTGTATTTTCCCCCTCAATTTGCCCTTTATTAAATTAACTGGTTCTTTAATGAATGCATGGATCGCATTTCTAGATGAGTGATGGAGACCAAGTGGGAAAAGACGGAGCTCAGATGGCAAAATCTGCATGTTTAGTTGATGAGTTTTCAGGCTTGATCAGAAAGCTGTCTGGATGCTGCTTGAAGGCTGGCTAAATTGCAAAGCATCTAGTTCTGCCAGCCTTGAATCTCTGCCTGGTGAGTTTTTCTCCGCAGCAGCTTCACCTACAGTGATATTAGTAGTGGATTGCTTGCAGATTGTTTGTTTCAAGCTGCTTCCAGTTCTTTGTGCATTGTGATTTATGCATTGGGATCATCTTGAAGAGGCCACACAAGCTGTTTGGATCGTCTCATCTGATTTTTCATCAGTCCTGATCCAAAATATCTATTCCGTTGAACTCTAAAAACACCTTTGCATGATTATTACTCTTGCATCTTTCAGGTATGTGCAGATGGCATGTTTCATATCCATCACCAGGTTGTTCCTGGAGGTAAGTGAGAGTGCACAGAACATGAAAAGATGCAATGTGTTTTATTCATGTTACCTCAACAACACAGGGGTACAAATCCTGAGCCAGTCAAAGATCTTAGCCAATTCGCTCTCAAGCTTTTTGGAGAAGTTGTCTAATTAACTTAATATTTTTTTTGAATTCCCCCAAACTCTGGCATTTGATTCAGTTTGCTTCTTCAAGACATTTCTGTGATACCACATTCCTTGCAGATTTTGGCATGGCGCAGCAAAGCGCGGGGAGCTTGTGGGATTTAAACCAATGAAAATATTCTGGAGGTCTGACAGAGTTTGGACAGATCGCATAAACATGACATGACCGAGGTTCTCTTCAGCAAGATGTTGCTTTACTGCATTCGCTGACACACAACCAGGGTTGAAAGTAGGCTGGTACTCAGTACCACTAAAAGAATCAGTGCCAGTATGCAGTTCCGGGAAGAGGGGAAGTGTCAAAACCCACTTACAATCCGTCACTCACGATCGCATTTCCAACAAGAAAACACCTGCTAAACATTAGGTCATCAGACAGTAACTTACCTCCGCCAACAAGGTTATGTTTTTGATTTGATTTGTCTGTTTGTTTGTACACGCATTAAGATCTTGTTAGACGGGGAGCAACTATCCGCCTGCGTAACGTTACTCGCTTGGACTGCAGGATCTGATTGCGCTCCTCATGCAGCCAAGCGCTCCGTGAGTAAACGCCAGGTGCTACATGGCAACCATGGGAACGGCATCTGTGCACTACTGTAGGCTATGTATCCCTGCCGGTATCAAATATCCCGAATCACAGCTCGGTTTGTTGATACATGTGGCAATGCTGTTGTACTTTCATTAACATTGCGAGATAGGGCATTTGTTCTGTATTCATGTGGTGTCAGAATAATCAGAAATACGAGTTCCCGACTGGTAAAATTCAAGTGAATGACCCCAGTCGGATCAGCAACTCAAAACTTGAGAAGTTTTATCAACATTTACAAATTATTCAGCACTTTCACCATTTAGATAAATAATTTGCGATACATGATGTCAAGTGTTTCTAATTTCTTTCTACACCATAGAAATAGGCATTGAATCGTGTGATCAGGGATGCATGAAGCTGGGGGGTGGGAGAAGATCAATATTAAGCAATGGTGGTTGGGGTAGCCTAGCAGTACCGGCAAGAACTTCAATCTACTTTCACCCCTGCACACAACTTTGGTTGCGGTAGGATGAAGTAGATAAATTACAGTACAGACTTTTTTGTTCTTAATATACAGTAACTTAATCTTCGGAACAGGTTTTGGTCCTCTTTAGTTAGGATGACTCAGTAAGACGCCGAGGGGCTTGCCCAAGGCCATAGATTGTGTGGCTCATGTAAAAGCTCTGTGAGACTTTAGCACATTACGTGCTCTCAAGGGTTGAGATGTGTGATCTCCTTTGTCGCCTTAAGTACTACATTATATGCATTTTTTTCCCCACATTAATTGAGCTTGTAGTCAGCATGCTTTTACTGTATTTTTAAAGTGAACCAAAACACTCAATACACAAAACACTGACGTTTGACTGAATCTTTGGAAATCTCATCAAGCAGAACATCTTGGACTGGATGTTGTGGGAAATTTGGTTCCGCTGACATTGTTCCTTCTTTTTCTTCCAGGAGTAGTTAAATCCCTGGACCACACTCACACACGACTGCTGCATCCACTTTGCAAATCTTCAGTGCTATTCCAATTGCAAATTATGCTGAAAGCAGATGATTTTGGGAGAAAGGCTTTTAACACAGCTTTGGAGTTTTACATATTGTACAGTGATGCTTGTAGAGTAGTTCAAAACACATTTGATGTGTAGGTACATACTGTATCAAGGGTAGGGCCTCCTCAGGACTTTGAAACAGCTGTTCTCATAAATACTTTGAATCTCGACCTCTACTCGACCCTGAAAGACATCATGTCCATCGCCAAGACCTTGATGACTTCATCCTGACATGCACTAATCTCATCTGCCTTTCTTTTCCTCTCCATCGACTCAAGTATGCCTCGCCTTGCTGACCTTAAATCTCTTGTTTCTTGAACGAAGAAGAAGTTGTCAGTGACAGCAGTTCAGCATAGTCAGCTCGGGCATTAGCAGTAAAAGGCTTTCCACAAGCTATCAGAAACCGTCTGGCTAATTAAGTGCTATCATGGCTGTGGTTATCTACTCATTCTGTCTACCCAGCTTTTTCCGATCTGGCTCTGAATGTGTTTATACCACTGGTGGAAAGTAACTCCGAACATGCTACAATAATAAAGTGCTGCTTATGGATTAATGCATCAAGAATCTAATAAGAATATAAAAAATGCATCTTACTCACAGGGGGCGTTTTGGGCCATTCTGCAAAATTAGTGTTTTTACCTTGTTCGCTTTCTTTGCCAAAAACATAAGAAGATTGATACCATGTAAGACTACAAACAGGAGGAAAAAGCTAGCATCGCTCTTGTCTTTATGCTAAACTAAACCAACCAGCTTCTGGCTCCAGCTTAATATTGAACATGCTGATGTGTGAGTGGTACTGATTTTCTCATCTAACTCTCGGCAAGAAAGCGGATGAGCGTATTTCCCAAAATGTCAAACTATTCCTTTGATACTGTTACTTGTAATGGAGTATTTACATGGTTGTATTAGTAATTTTACTTAAAGGTACAGTGTGTAGGATTTGGCGGCATCTAGTGGTGTGGTTGCAGATTGCAACCAACTACCCCTCCGTTCACTCCTTCCTTTCCAGGACTGAGGAAACGTGAGCCGCCGAGTGCAAAACCGTGGTAACGCTGTACCTCGTGATCCTTACCATAATAACACTACTTTAGGAGCAACCGATGTCAGACGGCGGCTAGCGGCACCACGGTTTTGCACTCTGCGACTCATGTTACCGCAGTTTCACAAGCATGTCGGAGAACTACGGTGGCCTTCAGGTAACGTAAACACATGAAAGGCTCTCTCTAGAGACAGTGTTTGGTTTGTCCGTTCTGGGCTACTGTAGAAACACGGCGGAGCAACATGGCGGACTCCGTGAAGAGGACCCGCTCCCAATGTAGATATGAAGGGCTCAATTTAAGGTAACGAAAACATTTCAGGTTATTATACACTAATGAAAACATAGTTATGAACATTATATTCCATTTCTGCCAGTAGATCCCCGAAATGTGACACACTGTTCCTTTATGTAAAGGATCGTCATACATCCACCACTCGTTTATACAGTTGGCAATGCTACATGCTACATCAGACAAGTTTCAGTTTCACTTTTGAGTCATATCAGGTCAGTTGAAGAAATATGTCACCATTTTAACCACTGCAGACAGATATACTGCTGAATTATGCAGCTATTTCTTCTTAGCATCTATTAGGCCTATCATATACACTATCATCTTAGCCTAAGCATGACTCGATATTCCATCCATTTCTTATATTCATAAAATGTATTGCAACGTTCCTAGCACACTAATGCACACACACACACACACACACGCTGCTTGTCTGCAGTGTTAGTTATGACCCCTGGTGAGTCGTGCAACATAATGTGTTTCCTCTGTGGGAGAGATTTATATCGGCCGTCTGACAGCTGCTCCGTCCCACACTAACACAATACACCACTGCCATCTCTTCACTCTTCCTGCCCTCCTTCTCTCATCACTTTTCTTTCACCTCGTCTGTGATCCAATCTCATCCTCCTTTACATTTCAGTACATCCTTTAAAAAGGCAGACAGCGCTTGTTTGCCATAGCAACTTTGTCCTTCGAGTCATAAATTAATTTCTTTTCATGCTTCCTTAATTCTGCACGATGGGTACAATGAGAATCTGTTAAACTTGATCACCTCGTGTCTTGTTTGTCTCGTTTTTCTCCTTTTCTCTACCCTATTGATTTTCATTCCTATAAATATGCAGTCAAACCTGATACCGCCATTTCTGTCTTCTCTCTTTTCTGTCCATTTTTTCACCTCAACCCCCCCCCCATCCTCGTTGTTTGATACTTTGTCCTCTACTCTGCTTTTTCACCACTCCACTGCTTTCCTCCTCTCATCTCCTCTCGTCAGTCTTGCAACGCCACTTCTCTTCTTCTGTTTAGTCCTTTAAATAGCTGTTCTAAAAGCTCTCTTATTGGTTTATATGCCTCTCTTTGGAATAAACCAGAACAGTGTAATGCTTAGAAGCTGCAGCTTATGGGAGCATGTGTGTGTGTGTTTGTGTGTGTGTATGCGTGTGCGTGTTTTTGTGTTGCTTCTTTTAACAGCAGGGGGCACTGCTGCTCTTTAAATGGTGATGGGTGCACAGATGCCAGCAATATGTTACTGTAGTAGGAGGCCAGTCTCTTGACACAGTAGGTGTGGTAGAGACAATTTTAGTGTAAAATCATCACTGCAGGGCACATTGTCAATGGAATAATGTTACAGGTCAGGATATCCCATGGTGTATTAAGATCAGAGCAGAGCTATGAGGAGATTTGGGGGCAGACAATGTGGGAAGAGGTTTTAACGCTGTGAAAATTTAATTAGAATATTCTGAGAAAGGATTTTCGGCACCTCAGCTCACGCAGGGCTTTAGAGATGAGGTGGAATAAAAAGTGAAAAGTGCATATTTTCTAAGTGCACTTGATCTATCTTTATTTAATGTAATTTACCTGTGACTATTATGAAAGTTTGTTTTAATACACTAATGCAGTCAGGAGGGGTAATGTGGTATTTAGATAGATACATCCACATGCTTCTGCTGTTCCAACTGTTCTTGTGCACGTCGGAGGTCATGATCCTGTGAGGTCCGAGAGAAGGCATCATTCGCAGACAATAACAATTACAAAGATACTAGCCTCATGTTAGTCGTTCAGTTAAGTTGCAAAATGAGAAAGCCAAGAAGACCCAACATGTACTGTATATTTGTGCATGTATGTATTTGTGTTTAGAATTGTTTTCAGTAAAAAAATTAAAGGGGACCTATTATGCTTTTGTGCTTTTTCCCTTTAGTTTAGTGTGTTATATAGTATTTTGTGCATGTAAAAGGTCTGCAAAGTTACAAAGCCCAAAGTCCACATCAAAGGGAGTTACTCTCCCCCCACAGAAACACTGCTCCTGAACTGCCTGAAAAGCCTCGCTTGTAGTCCTACCTTCTCTTCCGTAAGGTGGTGATGTCACCAAGTAACAAGCTTTGTCTAGCGTCTAGTTTGGCACACCCTCAAACAAAGTTATTCGAGCGGAGCTGAAGCGTCAGAAACGTTAGGTTTGGCTGACCAATCACAACAGAGTGGGCCAGCTGACCAATCAGAGCAGACTGGGCTTTTACATAGGGCGGGACAGGAGCTCAAACAGAGCGTTTCAGACAGAGGGTGAAAAGAGGTGCTGCAGCACAGCCGGTATGAGAAAAGTAAAGCGTTTTTTTAACATTAAATCCTGTAAACATGTTCTAGTGGAAACCCAAAATACAAGCATGCACCTGAAAATAGGCATAATAGGTCCTCTTTAAATATTACCCTTATGTCAGTGAACCACACACTCAGACTTTGGCTGCACCCTGTCTAGTCTGATGCCCATCTTCAATATGTCTTGCTCCTACTGATATAGCCTATTAATTTAACAAACATGTAGAAATAATAATTCAAACATAAAGAACAGCTGTTATGTACTTTTGAATGTCAGCCAACAATATGCTGCATATATATATAAATCATTATAATTAATAATACTCATCACTTATTTACTCCCTACCCCTATCTACCTCCCATCTTGCCAACCAATAATTTATAATAGGCCTAGATATAAAACAGAAAATAGGGGTTTCATTTTCCTCCATTTGGATGCATGGATGAAAATATTTGCCAGCAGTATCAGATTGTTCAATATCAAGTCACTCTTAATGTCCTTCATGTTAATACCAAACACAATATTTTCTCTTGTGAGAGGATCAAGTAGTTGGATTTTGGTTGACAGCCAGTCCTGCAAATCTTCCCAGAATGCCGCAGAATATATACAGTGGAAAAACAGATGATCAGTAGTTTCAATCTCAGTAATGTGTGTGGGTAATCCAGGATTCAAGATTCACTTTATTGTCATTTCATTTGTCATTGTGTATTTGCATACAGAGAAGGAAACAAAATATTGTTTCTCCCAGCTCCCGTCAGTGCATTAAAAGGGATAGAATAAATAAGTATTAAAATGAACAATACCTAAAAATAACAATAAAAAAAAAAAGATAAGTAAACGTTTCAGGCACAATTTCACAATTTGCAGTCATACACCCAATTTTGCAGTGGTGTTTAGCAGCAGAGAAAATTGTATTTATGTCCGTACTAAAGTGCTGTTTGCATTATTACTGTTCCAAAAATTGTCTTTGACAGGTGACTAGCTTTAAAAACTGTTTCTGTGTTAATGCTGGGGGGTTGGATCAGAATCAGAATCAGAATCAGAATCAGAATGGTGTTTATTGCCAGGTGTAAGAGGTATACACTAGGAATTTGCTTTGGTTTTGTTGGTGCAAGTAAACAGTATAATAACAAAAGAATAGATAAAAACGTTAGAATAAAATAAGAATAAAAAAAATTAATTTCTACCAATATACAAAATAAGCTATAAACAAAAATAAAAATAAATAAAAATAAATAAACATTCAAGATTCAAGATTAAAGATTCAAGAGTTTTATTTGCCATTTGCACCTAAGTACATTGGAATTCTGAGCAGTTTACACCAAGTCAGCTTTAAGAAAAGAAAAAAAGGTAGAAAAGGCACAAGGTAATTACAGTACAAAATAAGTAGCACCTTCAACTCAACACAATAAATAAATAAATTATTAAAATATAAAACTGTGTAGTCAATAAATAAACTAAACTACCCTCTGCATAGGAACAATACCCCAGAATACAAATATACAGTATATATATATGCTCCATGACCATGTTAAAAGAACTTATAGCTGTCAAAAATATTTCAAAAAATAAATAATTAATAT
The DNA here is from genome assembly GCF_043250625.1 of Sebastes fasciatus. Classification (NCBI taxonomy): domain Eukaryota; kingdom Metazoa; phylum Chordata; class Actinopteri; order Perciformes; family Sebastidae; genus Sebastes; species Sebastes fasciatus. The sequence goes on from NC_133801.1 coordinate 17,071,454, forward strand.
ATTTCAGACACACAGTGGAAGGCAGCATATTGCACAACATTACAGTCAATTCAGTTCAGGTGTACTGTGTGTCAATAATGGTATGAAGGTGAGGTGTGGGGTATTTGTGTCCCTCTTTAACGTCCTTTACCACCAGTCTTATTGTAGACTGATATAAACATGGATATAAACATGGATGTGAGTGTGTGTGTGTGTGTGTGTGTGTGTGTGTGTGGGGAGGGGACACAGTCCATTTACAACCCTAACCGCTTGTGGGAAGAAGCTGTTCAGCATCCTGCATGGACCTGCAGCAGATGCTTCCTGTACCTCTTCCCACCAGACGCTGCAATCCATCGCTCAAGATTTTTGAGGTCTGATTTTTTCCTACAGCCCTTGAAAGCACCATTTCTCTCAACGTCACCAGGTATCCCAGAAGCCTCGTCACCAGGAAGTGTGATGCCGGAGAGGTCTCTGGATTTGTTTTGACGATGATGGAGGAGGAAGAGTTTGAGTTTGCTGAGGATTTGGAGGCTATTTTGCATCTAACCCCAGAGGTGCAACTAGCCATTGAACAGGTAGGTGTTATAATTACACCACTATTAGTATTTTGAACGTTGTTGCAGGGGATTTGCTGATAAAGCAGCTGTTAAAGCAGGCTGACTGGATGAGGCTCTGCTGCTCTACGACCTCTAGCATCACTAGTCTGCATGCTGAACTCATCACAATACACCATCAGCTAGTCACTGTAACGTCCTTTGTCTTGTGTGTACCAGGTTTTCCCCAGCCAGGACCCGCTGGACAGAGCAGACTTCAATGCTGTAGAGTACATCAACACACTGTTCCCCACCGAGCAGGTGAGTTACAGTCACACACCTGCAGACAGACTTAGTGGTGTCACATGCATACTGAGTGTGATCCAGCAGATAGCTATACATAATGAAGTGGATTGACAGTGCTAGCCTTTGTTTAGTTGAGAATAATTTGTGGTTTAAAGGGACTATTTGTAACTTTCAGAAATGCTGCTTAACAGCGACACCTGTGGCCGTGAAATCAACGAAAAGTCAGCGTCGAGCTCGCGCTTGCTCGCTCTACATAGACATGAACGAGCATCGCTCAAAACAGTGAGGCGACAGACGTCAGCTAAAACCACAATATCACTCTATATTTCAGTTGCTTGGCAGTAATGTTAGCTGACCAGATGAAGGTGTCTCCATGAATCAGTGCTGATCCTAGTGTTGGCTTTTCCTGCTCAGCGCAGGCTTCAGCAGCGGGGCTCCTCAACGAGTTACGTTATCGCCTCCCGACCGCAGCCGAAGACGCCGGCACCCGGTCGGTAACGAGACGATAACGTAACTCGTTGAGGAGCCCCGTCACTTCACAAGACACGGAAACCCTCTGTTGGTCTGGAGGAGCTGCAGCATTTATTTCTGCACAAACGTCCACTCTACATTCACTAGATATTCTCAGAGCTAAACTAACTCTTCTGCAGTGTGGAGTGAGCGTGCGTTCACGTCTAGTAGAGATGGAGCGAGTACGCGAGAACGCGCGCTGTCTGAGTGAAGGAGAGCAGGCAGCGGAGACGAGGCTCCGGCCACACGCGAGCGCGCATATGCGAACGCGCATGTGTGCCGACCCGCTACATTTATACGCTTAAAAAGTTACAAACAGTCCCTTTAAAGTGAAGCAGCTGAATGAAATTCACCCATCTCTAATTTTATTATTTACATTGTATTTTTGCTACTGTAACATCAATCAATCAATCAACATTTATTTGTATAGCCCTTTACAATAACCAAAAGGTACCCAAAGTGCTTGACATTAACGTCAAGAAATAACAGGAATAAAAACACAACATATCATAAAATCATAAAAAAGGTACATAAAAAGCACAGGAAAAATGTCACAGCGCTACTAGGTATTAAAAGCCAATATAAATAAAAAAAGTCTTGAGCTTAGATTTAAAAAGTACTAGGTCTGTGACAGTGCGTATATCAGGGGGTAACTTGTTCCATAGTTTTGGAGCAGCGACAGCAAAAGCACGATCATCCCACAGCTTATACCTCGACCTTGGGACTTCTAAAAAAGTTGACCCGATGACCGCAAAGCCCTGTCATGCTCGCGGAGAGTTAAAATCTCAGACAAATAAGGTGGGGCGAGGCCGTTAATGGCTTTAAAAACAAACATCAAGAGCTTAAAATCGATTCTAAAGCGAACTGGAAGTCAGTGGAGCGAGTAAAGTACGGGGGTGATGTGTTCACGTCTGGAAGTGTTAGTTAAAAAGCGAGCAGAAGCATTTTGCACAAGTTGGAGGCGCGCGAGGGAAGACTGGTTGAGACCAACATACAGTGCATTACAATAGTCAAGTCTCGAGCTAATAAAACGCTTTCTGTACAGATTTGAACAATACAATTGTGCAAAAAAGGGGGGAGTCCAAGGCACTCTTCTGGCAAAAAAATATAAAAAGCCTTTATTCAATTGTCTATTTCATGATGAAATGCTAAAAACAATGCTGGTCCATGTAAGATTGGGTAACAACCCACGCGTAGCACCATGAAGAAGGCTGTTTGTGCCGCTACGCGTGGGTTGTTATCCAATCTTACATGTACCAGCATTGTTTTTAGCATTTCATCATGAAATAGACGATTGAATAAAGGCTTTTTATATTTTTTGCCAGAAGAGTGCCTTGGACTCCCCCCAAAGAGCACCTTCATCACACTGATTTGAACTTCCGAGCAATCTGGACTTTTTCCCTTTTGTGAAAAAATAAAATTGTGCAATTGAAAGGGCAGGGAGAACAATAGAAGAAATCACCAGTCATTGGTAAAAGACATAGGAAGCTTAGCATCAAAATGTGTGCAAATTGAAATAGGAACAGGTTCCTGTTTCAGTGTCAAGTGCACAATAATGCCATTGACAAGCTGTAATTAAGACTTGTTGCTTTAGCAAAGCTGTTCTTCAAACTTCACAATAGGAATAGAAGGTTAGTCTACGATTATCACTATTGGAATGGGATCACTGAATATCAGCTGAATGTACTCTGGACTGACCAATCACAGTTTAAGCTGTGATTGGTCAGTTTTAGCTTTTCTAGACTGGAAAACAAATTCTAAATCAAAGTAGTGTTGTCACAATACTGGAGTTTCTAACTTCCACACAATACCTTGAAAATGATTGATATTCAATACCATTTTCAATATCAGGGGGGAAAATTGGCATAACATTTTAGATTTTTTATTAAAAGATAGATAGCAAAGTGTTTTTCACCTCAATATCTGAGAGAAGAGAAAGCAGAAAGCGCAGCTGGTACCCGTGTATCAACACTGCGAAAATTAGTATTAGAAACTGTTTCTAATATTCAGTCTCGAATATGAATCTATCGATACTTTGATATTTTGACGACACTAAATCGAAAGGTATTTGGGGGGGAAATGCTTAAAACAGTTGGTGATTCAAAACTTTTGAACAGAACTTCATAAACCAAACCAATAGATTACATAAATTGGAACTCTTTATCTGTGCATTTCTTTAACAGGAGCAATACAACTAACCATTATAACCAAGGGAAAGTGAATGTAACACATGTAATGTTTATATGGTGTATAGCTGAAGTTAATTTGCAGTGTGTAACGTTGATTAGGCTTTTAACACCAAGGTAAAACAACAAGACAAACAAATGGATAAACAGATTCAGAATAAAAACAACTGAACAGAAAAAACCGACAGCATCATTTTATATGCATGTGTGTATGTACTGGACATGGATATATACAAAGATATATAGGTGCAGATGTCTTTGTGTATGTATGTATGTAATCATGTGTGTATATTGTGAATTCTAAATGACTGTGTTGCACTTTATCTTGAGAGCCTGTATATGCGGTATACTTCATCCATACACATGTTTATGTGTGTATACTCCATCTCCATGAGGGGTCACTGTAACACTGTAGTTTGTGCTCATATATTTAGAAGGGCTCCTAGTAGTGCGCATGTATTTTCACCTCGTTGGGTTTTAATAATGAATAATTCAACAGGTGAGGGGTTACACCTGCCCTGCATTTGACAGATGAGATATAATAGAATCGATTTGTGTAATTCGAAGCCAAGTAATCATCTTGTTTAAGCACAAGTTCATTAAATGTTAGTATGTATTTCTGTATAGAGGTGTTTTGTTCTGGGTAAAATATAAGGTCAACAGAACAACACATTAAACAGCAGGATAAGGTACCGATAGAAAAGAGTACTCGTGTGTGTGATTGTGTCTGTATGTACGGTTGCGTCATGTTTTCCTGATTTCCTGTCTGTGTATTTCCTCTCAGTCTTTGGCTAATATCGATGATGTGGTAAACAAGATTCGTCTGAAGATCCGGTAAGTTCATGTCAATGTCTTTGTATTTGTATCTGATTGTGTTTTACAATCTGACAAAATGCCATTTTTGTGTCACATATGATAGGCGCCTGGATGACAACATCAGGACGGTGGTGAGAGGCCAAACCAATGTGGGCCAGGATGGCAGACAGGTGAGTTGAGCTGCAGGTCATATACGGACAAACTTGGTTGACTTCAAATTTCTTTTTCTGTGATAAATTTGATCACCTTTCTGGCAATATAGCAAGAAAAACATCACATTTCTTTTATTTTAGTTACATTTTTTCATTAGGTGAATTATAATATGTTGTTATGGTGATGGTGGAAGAGCCTGAGTTGTTCCCAAAGGGTGATTGATGTGTGTGTTGGTCTAAGATAGAAGGAAAACCAAGTGTACAGCATTGTTCCTCACACATCAGTGTAGAAACGCAGCACTTAGACCCTGCATGCACTATTGGGGGAGATTAACAACCACTTTTGCATATTTTACATACAGTACAAACCACCAGACCTATTCATCACTTGGTAGTCGTGGTGTTCAAAACAGCATCCTTCTCCTGAAGCTAGAGTAGTGCCACTGGTTGCTCCCAACCCAGAAAAACATGTTCTTCCCGCTCGCCTGCTCTTTCCTCTCTCCGCATTGCTTCCATGGAAAAGGACAAGATGACTCAGAACCATTCCCACCGCTCAAACTGCCCCTCTTTACGGAAAACACGTCTGGGAAATAGATTCCCGTATGTAAATACTTAGATTTCTTTTAAACCCCGGCTTTTGAGCCTTTTCTTGTGGGAGCACGACGGAAAAGAACAGCCCCTGCTGATTTAATCCAGGTCCTCGCTTCGTCAAGGAGTTGCGGCATAAAGGGAACGTGACACCTGACGGGTGAGCCGCGTACGTTCTGACCGGTTGACATGATTAGGTGTGCGTTGTCGTCAGGGTGTCTGGCCCGGTGGCCCTGTCTCTCCCAATTAGCTACCGTTTGGTAGCGGAAACGCTCTAAATCCCCTCCAGACCAATAACATTATATAGTCACACACAATAATTTGAGTTTGTTTTTCCAACCCCACAGTGCCATTCCAACATTTCCAGTGGGAAAAATCCTTTCTGCAGACGGAAAGACGGAGAGGTGTACATTTCAACATGGCGATTGAAAACATAAAGGCGGCAATAGAATAAAACCAACAAGATCAGCAATTTAGTCATTCCTGCTGTTGACTGAACTCACTCGCTGAGCTAAATGCAATCCCCAGGTTGAAACCTGAGACGGTAACATTTATGGAGAAGGATGGAGAGAGAGCGAGGCAGGAGGAGGGAGAAAGTGGAGGAGGTCTGGGGAATGATTTCTCCTGTGTGTTTTTTTTTCTGTAGGGAGTCAGACAGTTATATGCTGCAGGACTGAGTGTGGAAATGTGATTCTCTTAGTGGTCGGACCTTGGCGGCTAATAGACCTGATATTTAGTGTGTCGATGGCTGTGTTACTTGGCAACTAAAAATCTTTACATTTATAAAAAAAAAAAAATCCACAACAACACTGAAATGTCTGTTGCATCACATTAAGACAGATGCCTACACACATGGCCCCACAAGCCAAAAATGGTGACAGTATGATTGACTGTAATACATGGTGTCCAGTGGCAGAGAGGCGGACACCATAATAATGACATGAACTCTGTCAGTAACTAGAAATTATGGCATGCAGCTCATTTCTCACCAATCCAGACTAATCCATTTAACCTGCATCATTTCATGTGGTCGAACTATTACAGATGTTATTTCCTAAAGTGCTTAAGATTGTTGGAATCTCCTGACCAATCTGGCTGAATTGGCAAATGTGCGCAACTTTACACACAAAATATCTGTATCTGGTTGTCGTCTGCCGGCCGAGAGTTTCCTACCACACACAATGTTGAACGATGTTCCCGCCTGCCTGTTGTCAAGGCCATGAGGATACCGCATGCACACCTGCTCCACATAGTCAGCTCAGTATCAAAGCGCTAATGAAAGACGTAAAAAGCATTTTTGTTGGATTCTATATGTGGACGTCGGTGTTAAAGAATCTCATTAAGGAGACCAAACATTTGTTACCAGTTACTGCCATTCGTATTGCTGCTTGCATGGTTGGCAACCTGGCATTTGTGCTTTTCTTTCTGTGTGTGTGAGTGTGCACTATTTAGATTGTATGTCAACTTAGGTATAGAGATGGCAGCATTACAAAATACAGTGTCAGGTGGTCTTCCTATAGATACAGCATTAATGTAAATATTTAATGTAAACTCAGAAAAGACTGTTCACAGCCTGTTTTAGCTTCCACGCTTTCATCTTCTCAGAGCTCTGTCTTCAGTTGCTCTAAACTGTCACTCTCTTTCTTCTGTTTCCTAATTTATAATGTTTAAAACGTTCTGGATTTGTATTTCTTTAAAAAGAATCTGCAGGGTTCAACGTTAATGTTTTCTTTCACTTGCCCAGTCGGACATGTAGGTCAGAAATCTACTTGCCCGAAGTCAATTTTTACTTGCCCCATTACAAATTTTTGTTTTAGGGGTAAATATGGAAAATATAGGGAAAGAATCGAATACCGCGATATTATGTTTTGTGGTACACTATTCATTTTTGATTAATAGTTTCCATGCAAAGATTAACTCCTCTCAATACTTTATATCATTTGCAAAGAGATGCGCCCTCTCACTATACATATGTACTATCTCAAAGTAGTGCTATGATGTTGGATGTTACAGGGACTTTGATAAATGCAAATGAAGATCTCACTGTTCTGATTGCATGAAAAAGTAAACTTTGTTTTACTCATATTCTATGCATATGGTGGTGTGCCTTTTATACTATGACCGTTTTCCTAAAATTAGATTAAAAATTGCAATATATAGCCTTGCTTACAGTATCGCAATATATTGAGTTGTGACCCCTGTAGCATGATTCCTATCTTAGCGCCAGATTCTTGCCAATACACAGTCCTATTTGATTTATTAGCAGTTATCAAATAACAACAAAGACCAAAGTTAATTTTCATGTTTAATCTACCCACCCAACTGAACTCGAAATGCACTTCAGCTCATAAACTTTGTCTGTGCTTGCCACCACTTTTTTCGTGAGTGCCTGATTGGTACTACGCAGTGCAACTCTCAACAGAGATGAGGAGGAAGCAAGGTCGCTCACTCCTTAACTACTTCTATCATCAGATCCTGAAAAAAACTCGTTGAGTTGCTAGATTTACTAGCCCAATGTGGCATTTTACTTGCCCTGGGCAAGCGGGTAATCCTTATTGTTGAGCCCTGCTGTCGCTCTTTTTCAGATTCTATCAGTCTGTGCCTCAATTATGTTTAGTGACTTTTTCAGTATAGCCTATTAAATCTGACTATAACATCATCTGCAAACACCAACTGTGCAAAAATGTTGTACCGCTTTATGAATGGAAAATTAAACAATCAAGCAGCATAGCAGCACATTTATATTTAAATCAGAATGCATTAGAAAGTGGTGCTTTTTGAATATTATTTACTGCCAGGTTTAACTATAACTAAACAATTGTTTTAACACGAGGAGTGTTTCTATACAAAATGCATTTCATGAGCTATTCTTTTCTCTGTTAAGTGAAACACTCTTCTCTCTAAACCGTCTCTCTAAAAAATGTTTACATGAAGCTCAGGCAATGATCCAACTGTTAAAATAACCCTGTTTGGTTGATCAGATTTATTGTATTTGGCCCTGAACTCAGAAGTTACACTGATGTCTGTCAGAGGGGGAGAAGTGCATCCCAAGCCTGTTCAAGCTTCTCTATATAGAAACTATATATCATATCGCCTATGTGTGCCTTGGAACCTGTTCTGCTTATTGCATGTTAGGGATACACTGCCTGGTGTGCATGTGTGCATGTCTGTGTGAGAGCAGATAACAATCTCGGGCACGGAGGCGCCTGCTGGGCAGTGGTCTCTCTCTGCTTTCCTCAAGGCTAAATACAGGAAATGAGCGCTAGGAAGCGAGCCAGATTGACTCAGCTGAGTCTGCATGAGCGACGATTGCAGCCTTGGAGGTTCTGGCCTCTTCTTCTGCATGCACTTTGTTTGCTCAAGAAGTCCTCCAGGGAACCTCTTTAAAGATTCAGCGGCACTCCCTTTCCTCCTCACCCTCAGATCAAAGAGTAATCACATAACCTGCCTGCTTTTTTTCCAATTCATTTATCCAATCACCCCAACAACCAAAGGCTTGTTTGAAGCCTGAAAAGAAAGAAGGATGCATGCAAGCTAGAGTCAGCTCTTGCTCATCTTTATTCAAGAGGAGTTCCTCTCATATTACACGGAGTAGATGAAGTTTTAGATTAGTTTACGAAGTTAAAACTCACCTTGGAGGGTTTAATGTCAGCATGTTTTTTTTTTTGTGATTTTATGACCTGGTCACATGGTGTCGTCTCGACTTTGACTGTGTCTCCACGACGCTGTCACCAAGTGCTACACTCGGGAAGGAAAATTAATTCTCTGCTGTCAGTGCGAGCTGTATTTATGTTTGTGTATGTGTTTGCGTATGCATGTGCACAGTTTCTGTGCGTTTGCTCGCTCACTGTTTCCTTCTCGGTGCTTGTAAACGTGATAAATTCCTCGCACAGCTGGTGCCGGCTGTTAGCATTCTTTGTGTGCGTGTGTGTGTGTGTGTGTGTGTGTGTGTGTGTGTGTGTGAATCTGAGGAGAGTCAAGTTGTGTCGCAGCATCGGGGCCAAGTGAAGCCAATTACCTCGGCATCAGATGTCAGAGCGCAATCTCTGTTTAGGACCATCAAAGAGCAGCTGCCGTGTCAGATGATGGGGAAATATTAGAATAGCACGTTAACTATCTTACAATTGTAACTGTCTCATGTTATCTAATCCGCTCTGGCTTTATAGGCTGTTAAAACTGCTAATAATCTCTTTAGCCTTTATAGTGACAGCCTTTATGCAGAGGTTACCCTTATGGCTCATGTGTCAAACTAAGACCTATCAATGTCAGATATCTAGATAGCTCGCCAATTAGACGGCCAATTAGTCCGTATTCCAAAAGCTGGGAACAGGCATAAGCGGGATCTTTTTTCACATGGACCAAAGCCAGTGGTGAGCGCGGATAAGAAAATGTCCCTGGAAATTCGACCCAGACTGGCACACCACCACAACAGTTATTCCACACACCGCCCTGCTTCTCACAACAAAGTATTGTTAGTGTATCATATTTTTTTATCAGGAAATTTAAAGGGAAGTTGGTATTTTATTTATGGGACGATACATTTTGTCAGAAATATATTAATTTTACCATTAAATGCTCACAGGGTTTTCATGTTCTCTGCCCGTGAGTTTGTGGGTGAAAGAAAATCCAGACTGACTGTTTTTTATATATACAGTAGACACTAGAAGGCAGTTTAATGTGCATTTGTTATGTTGACTCATTTGCAATTAATGCACAGTACAGAACAGTCTGTTAGCTTAGTGTATGAAGGAAAAGTAAGAAAGTCAAATTGGACATATCATGAAAAACCTCAGTGCTTGTGCAAATACATATTGGTATCTACCAAAATACTTTTGCAAAGGTTAACCATTTTTTTCTCTCAAGCCAATCAGAGCAGACTGGGCTACTTTCGGGAAGGGGTCTTAAAGAGACAAGCACTAAAACAGAGCGTTTCAGACAGAGGGTGAATATAGGTATATCAAGACAGACAGTATGAGAAAAATAATGTGTTTTTTGAACATTAAAGCATGTAAACATGTTCTAGTAGAAACTCAAAAGTATGAACCTGAACCTGAAATGATATGTACCTTTCAATTTGTAATGGATGAAGATATAAGGAGAATTAATGAGCTTAAAAACACACCAGAATTGCATCTCATGTGGAAGCAAGAAAATGTTTAATCTTCTTGTGTCTGTACTGTTTGACTCACCATTACTCTACTGATTGACCAGCCAACAGGTAGAAAACTCTGTCGCTGTCCACTCAGTCGAGCTCAGTATGTGAGAGTAAACTTAGTGAGAAGTTTCTCATCAGTTCGATTTTTTTCTTCACTTCTTGTTTCTGCTTCATGTGTTATTCTGACATGATGACGGACTGAGCTGGGCTTAAGCGTTAGAATTCCTTGGAGCCCCAAAATTTCAAGCCCATGTTGTGTCTTTATGATGTGTCTTCTCTGCATGTTTCTTATTGCTCTTTTTGTTTTGGGCAGGCTTTGGAAGAGGCCCAGATAGCCATCCAGCAGCTCTTTGGCAAAATCAAAGACATCAAGGACAAGGCGGAGAAGTCTGAACAAATGGTATGTACACACACACACACGCACGCATGCACGCTCATGCACGCATACAAAGGTGGCTTGTTGACGCTTATCAGGGAAATGACCCTAGCACAGGGGATATACACCTTATATCCTTCTGTCACAATAGAGGACAGTAGGGAGAGTTATTTAAAGTCGAGGTAATGCACCTTCCATGTGTCTGTCTGGGCCAGGAGGCGGGGTGCTTAGAGAAAGGATGAGGGGGGAGATTGGCAAGCAGTCCCTCCCTCAGGAGGCATGTACCGTAGGAGCAATGATTTCTCAAACCAGTGGGTGTGTCGGTCATCTTGCTCTATTTCTCTTTGTCCTATCGCCCCATCCAGCGAACCACTTAACATTTGTTCACCTTCTCTTGCTTCTTCTTTTCCCATCTCTGTACTTTTACTTCCTTCTTTCTTCCATGCTATATGACCAACCTGTCTGACTTGTTCCTCTTCCTGCACAGGTCAAGGAGATTACGAGGGACATAAAGCAGTTGGACCACGCCAAACGACACCTAACTACATCCATCACCACCCTCAACCACCTGCATATGCTGGCAGGGGGTGTTGACTCTTTAGAGTGGGTACAATCACATTTAACAGATCCAAAAGACTTTCACAATTTTACCTAAAGCTTATTTGACCAAAATAAAACATTTGGGATTGTTCAGAGGCTCTTTAGTTGTGATATGCACTCTTAATTTTAGGATAAAGGATTAGTTGCTGCCAGTACAAGGCAAGTTTTCAAACCTTATACAACTCAAAAACTTTGGCTGAAAGATGAGTTTTATTGCGGTCCAATCTGTTTTCAGTAATGTTGACCAAATCTAAAAAGATCTTTGGGTTTAAAGCTGCTAATGTATATTGATGAAACATATTTAACTGCAAGAAAATCCCATAGAATTTCACCCTTTTTCAGATGCATGGAAAGAAAAACATACTGTGCAGTTCCCACAAGGGGCTTAACCCTTTAAAAACGGACGGGAGGTCGCTGTTTGCATGATCCTGTTTAAATCAATGTAAAATAAAAATCATAATAGCTAGAGCATTCATTCTCTTTGCAGCAGAAAGCTGAGGCTTCTATCTTTCGCGTCATCACATTGTACGCTCGTGATGACGTCATTACGTTACGTCACCTGCGGAACAAAACTATCAAAACGCTTTTGCACTTGTTCTGCTCATTAAAATGAGCATATCTCAAAAAATTAAAAAAAATGTGCATCGTGCAAATAACTTATGGAGTGTTAAGAAATATTTTGTTCATGTTTTTACATTTAGAAATATTTTGGATCAATATGTTTTGTGTTTATTTAGTACAAGTTTATGAAAAAACATGTCCGATATTTGTATTTTATTTTATTTATGACACAATTTCAATACTTTTGTCAATTATTATGGTTTATTGACTTGCATAACTCTTAAGCTTAGATTGTACAGATTTTAGGGTTATGAAGAATTTGAAAATACTCCAAGAAATGATAAGCAAAAATACCAATTGAGGCACTGGCAGACCATTTCTATTGCAGAGTTCAAAGGGTTAATCATTTTAATCTCTAGTATCCGTATCCTTCTGTATTCTACATGTGTTTTTTTAAGATACCTATAGCGTGTTAGGAATTAATTTACGACTAGATTGATGCTGGAATGATATGTTTACAGAGGTGCATGGCATAATCACTTGACAATTGTAGCATAGAGAATATAAATATAAATATGTTCTTTATATAATGATAACACATATGTGAAATATTTCTGTGTTCCAGAGCCATGACCAGAAAGAGGCAGTATGGTGAGGTGGCCAACCTGCTGCAGGGAGTGGTCAATGTGCTCGAACATTTCCACAAGTACATGGGCATACCGCAGATCAGACAGCTTTCTGAGAGGTAACTAATATGCACACGCTCACCAGTGATGTACTGAGCGTGCTTGTATAAGGTTATTTCTTTACATATTTTCCTCAAGTACACTTTCTAAGAGCGTATCAGCTGCATTGTTGAGCGCCTTGCTCACTGGTTGGCTGTTGGATGAGCAGCATAGCAGTAAAGAAACGCTCATTTCCAGTAGCCAGTTCAATGCTCGAGCTCTGCTAACAGCTGAAATGTTCCACACACAGCTCGTCAGCTGAACTGTTGAAAAGTGGTTACAGTAGTTGGCTGGAGGTATTTTGCGTATTACATCCTGTTTATTCAGATATTCACGCACAACCTTCACACATACAGGAACACACAGGAAGGAAACACTGAATACGGTCCTGTTGTGCCAGAAATTCTTTCATTGTGAGAGGTTGGGGGCATCATTTTCTGAGGGTGTGTTTGTGTGTCTCCATGTATGTGCTTCCACTCGTGTGTGTGTGTAAAATGCATTTATTACATTATACACTTGAGATAGTTGTTCATGCTTTCAACATGTCTATCAATCTAACAGTGTAACTTTAAATTAATGGTACATTTAGGAACGTTAGTTTGCTCTGGAGAGAGTTACTGGATGTGATATTTAGTTTAAACACACAAGCACTCACACAGAGATTCACACACACACAGAACAAAGTGCATTGTTATACCGTTGTTTCCCACAACCCTGACTGATCCAATTTCCATTTTTACTCTTATTTTCCAAGAACATTATAATCAATTTGGGACACATTGGCCAAGTTGATGTTCAAAGTAGTGCTGATCCCCAAAAACAAAAAAGAGGATGACCTTCTGTTCTGTTTTGACTGAGGTGTGGCAGACCGTGTTCATACCAAATAACAGCTGCGTGGAAGAAGTGACTGTGCTGGAGAAACAGATGATAGGAGGAACACAGGGAAGGGGGAGATAGGAAGACGAGGCAGACAGCTGGACCACAACAGTTAATAGAAAAAGTATACAGAAAGACCTCTCTGTGACAAACGTGGGCAGACGAACGCATCAGCCACAAAAATACTACAGATAGAAGAAGGCAGACATCGGCAGCAATAGATATAGAGGCAGGATGAAGGATCAGATGGGGAGTTCACAGAATTACAGCCAGGGTGAAAGTAGCTACGGGGTGTTTAGAGCAGCAACATTTTCATTTCATTGTTGCCATGTTTGTATAATTAATAATAGCAAGCACAATAAAAGACTATATATTTCCATTTCCAGAATGTAAAATAATTTGGATAAAATTAATTATTCGATTTATGGATTAGTTGTCAACTATTAAATTAATCGCCAACTATTTTGATAATCAATTATTCGGTTTGAGTAATTTCTTATTTTTAAAGAGTCAAAATTCTCTGAATCCAGCTTCTTAAATCTGAATATTTTCTGTTCTCTTTACTCCTCTATGACAGTTAACTGAATATCTTTGAGTTGTGGACAAAACAAGACATTTGAGGACGTCATCTTGGGCTTTTGGAAACGCTGATTGACATTTTTCACAATTTTCTGACATTCTATAGACCAAACAACTAATCAGTTAATCAAGAAAATAATCAACAGATTACTCAGTAATGAAATAATTATTAGTTGCAGCCCCAGGTAACATATTTCTGTCAATTATGAAATTAAAGAAATGATTAAAAAAAAGAACAGGAATAAATATTAAATGTTTGTATTAATTTCTATCTATGCGATAGTAGCATGATTGTTACAACATAAAATTAATCTGATTGTGAAGGCTATCTTGAAAGGATGTTTATTGAGACAATGCAGTGTGTAACAATATAATTAAGGAGGCTAAAACAAAATAATATCTCATTCTGAAAAATAAGAGCTGAGTGCACGTTTTAGTAATAGTAAAAAAAGAAGCACAGCTCAGGTTTAAACAAATGTAAAACTTCTACATGGTTACAGTCTAAATGCATATTAGAGCCTCTATTCCTGCCTTAGCTTTCTTTAATTCAGGGAAAGAAATTACCTTGTTTTTCTGGCAGTACTTTGGACCGTGACTAAATGGAGTCAGTGCAGCTGTCACCTTTGAACAGGATCAACTTTGATTATGTTTTAATGAGACATTTTCTTGTCATCTCTTCATGCTTTTTTTCACTGTCTTAACTACACTGTGACGTCCCAGTTCAGCTGACGGGCAGACAAAATGTTTGGCTGTGTTGCACTATTGTATATACTGTATACTGTGTGTACACACATACGTGATCTGACAAAATGCAGCCACAGACTGGACACAGCTGCTGACAGCTTGCTCTCTGTGACATCAGCTTATCAGAGTGTGAGACACAGCCGAAACAGGAGCTGTAGGACAGTGTGTGTGATTAGAGTCTCATACACAGTTGCTGACCAGGCAGAGGTGGATAGTTAGATATTTAGCAGACAGCGAGCACTTGGAATGAAGGCTACTACCAGTTGCCATCCATCTCTGCACCCTCTCCTGTTTGTTCTGGACAATTGTCATGGCATTGGGTGCTGTCCTGGGTTAACCCGGCCTGGATGCCTTCAGGCGAACAGAGACTCTCCGAGGACTGGACAGACTCAGATTGTCCAAGTAGACCTCATTATATAAGCGCTTCTCTGACATTTTTCTTGGAATTTTTGAAATATTTTATACAAGCGATTTTACAGTGGGTGCTGTGACACTTCAAAAACCCATCACTGGTCTGGAGGTTAAGTAACTTGTAAATAGCATCTTTCTCTGCAGTCTCTTGGGCAGTCATTAAACTAGGTATCTTTTAACTGGATGTTGGCCATACAAACTGCCACAGTGGCTAGAGTGTCGAAATATTCAAGCCTTACTGTCGGTTGTATATTAGAGGTTTCCACAGGAAATTGCCACCGTTTCAATATGACATTTGAGTGACTGAGAGAACAATGAATAATTTAGTGTCATTGGGTTTTTGTCCTTTCTAGAGTAAAGGCAGCACAGAGTGAGTTGGGGACTCAGATCCTGGCAGATTTTGAAGAATCCTTCCCCTCTCAAGGCTCCAAGGTAAATATGATGTATGGGAATCTGGATTTTCAGATTTATTAAAGGTCCAGTGTGTACAATTTCGGGGGATCTATTAGCAGAAATTAAACATAATATTCATAACTATGATTTCATTAGTGTATAATCACCTGAAATTAAGAATCGTTGTGTTTTTTTTAGCTTTGAATGAGCCCTTCGAAAGGGAGGGTATTCGGTTGGTTGCAATCTGCAACCTCACCACTAGATGCCACTTAATCTTTCACACTTTAATTTTTTTTTTTCTTTTAAGTTTATTAATTCCACTTATGTCTATTTAGAAAAATGCTCTTTTTTTTTGTTCCCTCCTGTACAAAACTTTATGTCAAACTTTTATTTTCATCCATCCAGAGACCAGGCGGTCCCAGCAATGTGCTGAGAGATGCCTGTCTGGTGGCCAACGTGCTGGATCCGCGCATCAAACAGGAGATCATCAAAAAGTTCATCAGGCAGCACCTCTCAGAGTACCTGGTGTTATTCCAGGAAAACCAAGATGTGAGTAAGAATTTTTTAATTTGAATCATATCTAATTACAGTAAATGAAAAAGTTGGTATTTAGATATTAATGAAAAAGTATTGTAACCTATTGCTCAGGTTGCATGGCTAGACAAGATCGATCGGCGCTATGCGTGGATCAAACGGCAGCTGGTGGACTATGAGGAGAAGTATGGACGCATGTTTCCTGAGGAGTGGTGCATGACGGAGCGGATCGCTGTGGAGTTCTGCCACATCACCAGGTAAAAACACACTAGTGTTATAGCTATAGTATAAAAACCCATCTAGGAACAAGCGTTGCAGGTGATCGTAGACCATGAATGTTACAGTTTGTGGCTTTAGTCTTTTTAATGAATATTTCATGCCGTGTCTCTGTCCCCAAGAAAAGAGAAGAAAAGAAAAGGAATTAAATGTAATTAAATTAAAAAGGCTGAAATTGAGAAATTGGTTGTGGGACTCTTCTGCATTATGAAATGAACCACACTGGTATGGCGTGCCTGGCGTGCCTGGCGTGAGTCGGTGATTCGGCTTCCAGTGCAGTTGACGTAGGTGGCCTACATGAGCAGTGACCTAGTGTCCACACTCCTCAGTCTTTTCCCCCCCTCAGCTACATGAAGGAAGAAAGAGTGGGCATTGTTTGTGTGTTACTCCCGGGCTGCAGCTGACAATAAAAAACATCTGGCAAAAACCATAGTAGTGTTGTTAGAAAAAAAGCCTAACAAGACATGTTTTTGCTAAAAGGACAGATGTAACAATTAAGGATCATTGAAGACATTTTTGGGATGTCAAAGCATAGAAAATTAGAGTTAAATATATTCAAACTGATGTCCATTTTTTTTATGTGTTTGTAAGGATCGAGCTAGCCAAAGTGATGCGAACACGGGCTAAGGAGATCGAGGTGAAGCTGCTTCTGTTTGCTATTCAGAGGACCACAAACTTCGAGGGTCTTCTGGCCAAACGCTTCACAGGATGCACCTTGACGGACATACCCGGAGTGAGAAAAACACACACACAGACAAAAACAATACATGTTGACTTTTAACTCCAGCTGCTTCAAATTGTTCAAGCTGAAAATGTCCAAACACAGAAAATTAGATTAGAGATTGTAATTGCACTCCTGCCCTTCACTGACACCTTTCTTGCATTATGAAATATCATCCAATCACAGCATTTTTCAAGTTCATGTAAAATCTTCCATGTGTGTATACACACTATTCTCCAATTAGACCACATGTATCGCTTGCCGAAATATTCTCAGTATTGTTTTAGCAAAAATAGCAGCATGCAGATTGATCCCATTAAGGCAAAATATGTCTTCGTTGCTGGTTTTTGTTTGTGCCATAATCACATTTACATGAAACTGCTGATTCTTAGTTTGTTGTGTTCCACGCTCACACACACACACACACACACACACACACACACACAAAGAGCCCTCTCTGTGTCACGGCCTGAAGAAACCTTTTAATCCAGTTCATGTTGGCGTGTGGAGGTGGAAGCGATACACAGAGAACGGACAGATTATGATTATTATTGTGTTGGTGCACAACGAGGCCAAGCTGGTTCAGAACTGATCATTTCTTACAGTCAGAGAGGCCCTTTTGTCTTCGGTTCAGTTTTACACCCACGCCTGTTGGGTTCTGTAATTCAATCAGGGATTTGGTTGAGAGGAATTTCATAATTGGAGGTGCAGTTTCACCAAACCCTCTGACATAAACATGGAAGAAAATGATGAAACCTGGATTGTATTTAAAAGAGTTTATGATAATTACGGAAACAGTCAGTCGAGTCGAGTATTGTTAGCATGTAATGTCTTACTGGCAGTAAAACTCGTAATGATGCTCTAATAATTTAGCATTAGAAAAAATACTAAAGTTGTATCTGTGCTTTTATAGCAGAAGAGGCCAGACAGCCCTCTGGCCCCTACTAACCCCTTCCTGGAGGATGAGGCAGGTGAAGATGTGGGCACAGATAAGGACGAGGATCTGGCTAAGGTGAGTTAACCTGGAATGACCTCATCTGACTTGTTCTGTGGAGCTTTCTTAAGGCAGAATAGATTTGTATCCTCTTAAAGGTTTTTACACACCAGCAGTATTCCTTTCATGCGATTAATTCGCATGCCAATTTATTTTTTCGAATTGTTGTTTTTGTCATGAATACTTTCACAGAGATCAATATCACATACTTTTTTTTTCCGAAACAAGGATGATTTTTCTGAGCTTTCGCACTGTGAATATATCAACCAATCATGTTGTGCGGAACAGGTTGATTCGCATCTATAGAGCGCTGCAGGGATGACGTATTTTTGTAGGCCAACCAGGAAGTTAGCATCGCCCCGGTTTCCCTCGACAAAAAAACAACGGGATTTATTCCAGACATCTAACCAAAAACTAAAAAAAAAACATTCCAGACTCACAGACGAGGGAACCGGAAGTGCTAAAATGCTAACTCATTTCCGTGTTTTTGGACTCATTTCCGCACCACTCTATATTTATGAAACAACACAGAGGCTCCGTAGTCCGAACCGAGACGGCAAATTGTATTACACCTTCAACCTTGACAAAGGCAGCGCAGACCAGATCCACTCTCTTTGTTCTTACCTTGCACAATAAAAGCCTGAGAGATATAATATTCACAGGCGAGTATTTCACATTTGCACGTCGTTTATTCATCACTCCCCGACGTTTAAAAGGCCTTAAAGGGAATATGACTCATTTGCTCATGGCAATGCAGTGGCAGTAGAATAGTGGTGAAGCAACGTTATTTCAATATTCTCCCATGTACTACCGCAACTTACAACCTATGTGGAAGTAGTTTCAACACAAGAATCTTATCTGTTATACTTGTTGTCTTGGCTGAAGGATGTTAGGTACACCAAGGTAAAAGCTCCACTCTAATATAACAGTCCTACAATGAAGTTAGAAATACTACACAAACTACAGCCTCCAAAGTGATCATAAAGTTGAATCCACGCCTCTTTAAAAACTGTTTCAACAAAAAAAATGACCGTTATACGCGTTGTTGCAGGGCTGGTGTTTTGGACTGCATCAGTTATAGTTAGATATAGCTAATAAAGTGGTATCTGAGTGTATGGGAAGTAAATTGCTTCAGTTTCTAGCATGTTACATCACGTGATCGTTGACAACTGTGTTTAGTGTTTTCACAGAGCTGCAACTAAAACCTGTTATTTCACTAATTCCTCATTTCCTGTGCATTCTTTCAGCCCAGGAAGCCAAAAGCTCCGGACAACCCTTTCCATGGCATTGTCTCCAAGTGCTTTGAACCTCATCTATACGTCTACATAGAATCCCAAGACAAGTGAGCAACACGCACACTCACACAAGCAGACAAGGCCAAATTTGGGTGGTGGTACACAGAGCCAGGATCGGTAGCAGGTTGTGTTTAAAGCTGGCACGTGCGTCCTTTTTCCGTTGCCCACTCATCAATCAGATCTCCCACCTCCCATTCTACTTCGTTGCCTCTTCTGTCTTTCCATCTCTTGTTCCTGTACATGCCTCTGTCTCCACTGTGGCAGAAATGTTTCCCATTAGCTACACGACCACAGACGCTGGGAGAAAGAGAGAGAGAGGTTGAATAAGTGCTGCCACAGCAGATCTGCCTGTTTTCATTCCCACCTCTTTATTTTTTTCCCTTTTTGGTCCCCCTCTTTCTTTCTTTGTAATTTTTATTTCATTCCTCCTTTTCTTCATCTCAATCTCTTGTTCCTGTTCTGTACAGTCTCTTTCTGTTTTCTTCCTGCCTCCCCTTCCTCTTTCTTCTACCACCATTCTCCCTCCATCAGTCCCCTCCCTTCCCCCCGGTCATGGTGATCGCTCCTGTAACTGAACACAGTTCTGGGACTGCTGTGCTTGCATGCAGCCCCTGGCTCTCTGGACCGTTAAATGCTGTTTGTCTGTCCAAGGGAACAGGATTGACCTATTCTGCAGCTCCAACCTCAATTCAGCTCAATCCAAAGGCCTTAAACAGGCAACAGCCAGATCAGCCTGTCCCCAGTGGGACGTAGCAGGAGAGAACAGTGGCCTGCTTGTTTTGTCCTTGGCTTTAACTCCAAGATTCAGTAGGATTGGGCCACAGCAACTGACTGTGGACCTGTTGACTGTAGTACTGAGGATTTTGATATGCTTAGTTGGAATATTTTCTCCTATTCATCCATGTGGCTCTCTGTCTCTCTGTCTGCCTGTTATTTTTTTCCGTTTATTTATTTTATTGAGTTGAGGAATGAATCATATGTTTTTTAACTTTTTTATTTGATTCATTTATTTCCTTTCATGTGCCTCTAACCACCCATGTGTACGTGTGTTTGGCTGTACATTTTTGGGCATTTGCAGGAACCTGGGCGAGCTAATTGACCGGTTTGTGGCCGACTTCCGAGCACAAGGCCCTCCGAAGGCGGGCACGGAGGAGGGTGGAGCGGTGCTTCCCAGCTGTGCTGACCTCTTCGTCTATTACAAGAAGTGCATGGTGCAGTGCTCCCAGCTGAGCACCGGAGAACCGATGATCGCCCTCACAACCATCTTCCAGAAATTCCTGAGAGAGTACGCATGGAAGATCCTCTCTGGCAACCTGCCTAAGTAAGACTCAAGGTTCAGGTTTGGTCATATATTAGAATTGTCCTTTCTTGTATAGGGTGAAGTTTTAGACTTAACATGGAGCTAGGGTAACCTGTTGTTTTTCTGAGTAAACTTAAAAACAAAGAGAGGTTCAGTGTAAGAATAAAAGGTAAGCACTAGCATGACATTGAGTGATCGGATCTCAACGCGTCCTCAATGCGTCTTGGGTGCATTCACACCTGTACTTAGAGCTGTCCACTTGTGATCGGATCACCCAAGACGCATGTTAATGGCAGGTCTGAATAGAGCCTAGGACTGCCTGACTGATTTGAGTTGACAGGGAAAACCCTCAACTTCTCTCTCAAAATACAAAGTCATTTCATATTAATATTATAGTACAAGTCTGGCAATATTCAAATTTGTTCTTCTCTTCAGCTATTACCGCACTAACAAGTATTGTCTGTGTATTCCACTGCGCCACAGACCTCCATTGCTTTCCAAAAACTATTAAAAACACATCATTCAGTCACATCGTCGCACTGGGTGACATGTTCCTTTTATTACAACAAACACAGGCACTGTAGTTTATTTTGAGTCGGTCCCACGTACACCGTCCTGCTGACCAAAACACTCACTAGTTTTTCAACCGTTTCCATCCATTGAGAATCATTACATTTTCTTGGCAGTAACACAAACAGATATTTATTTGGGATGAATTTATCATAAACAAGCCTCTCATGCCCATATTTGTTCATACTTTTGGGGCTGTTTAGGAGTTTGGTTTGAAACTTAATGTCTTCAGTCCTCGCTGTGTTTGATGGATTGGGATGGCACGCTATTTGGAATCTGGAGTTGGTTATGTTGTGGCAAAGCCTAATATGCTACCAGCAAAAACATCTCTGGCTCATTGGCCACATTAGAACTGTGGTGCACACACACACACACACAGGCGTGCTCTGTTTCTGTCTCAGATATGCATGCATGCTAATTACACACTACTTACGCTCGCTGACTAATGTATACCATATTCTGAGCCGTATGCAAACACGATACAAAGATGCACTCAAAGGCTTTGCGAGAGCGTACACTTACAGACACATGAAGACACGGCCGTCCGATGTGGTGTGCTGTGAATTGGTTTTGCGAGGTTTGGAGAGGGGCCCTCGAAAGGAACTCGAACTATGTTGTGGTTTTACCCGCGTCTCTGTTATGACGTTTATTAATGACTGGGTCGCCGTCGAAGCCTCATTGGCGAAGCATCCCGACACTTGTGTCTGCTTGTAGTTATGCCTGTTGTGCCTCGGTTACTACGTCTTTACCTGTGGTTCCACAAAGAGCTTTTTTTCTCAAAGCTCAGTAGCAAAGGGGGTCCACATCAGACAGTCTTAGGAAAAGCGATACACAGCAGCTTGGGGTTCGTCTCAATCCCTGATTCCTCTCATTCACCCTATAACTTTACGGCATACAGTAATCTCTGATCCAAATTTAAACAAAGTAGGGCTGGGCAATATATCAATATTATATCAATATCCTGATATTGCATACAACATATAACTTAACATAACTACTTATTGGACCTTAAATCACTTCCCTCTTAACTCAAATGTTAACCCGTCCTTTTCTGTCTCTATCTCTGTTTTATCTCTCTCTCTCTCTCTCCAGATCCAGCAGTAACAGCGGAGGTCTTACCATCAGCAGCCTGCTGAAGGAGAAAGAAGGTTCAGAAGCTGCAAAGTTCACCATGGACGAGCTCTGCCTGATCTGTAGCATCCTCAGCACTGCGGAGTACTGCCTGGCTACCACACAACAGGCATGCACTCACACACATTAAGCACACAGATGCACAGACCTGAAGTATCTATGAATGCATGCAGTGACGGTATATGCTAGGGAACATCAGAGATGCCTATCATGTATCAGTTAACAGAATGTCTGACCTGTGTTTCATCAGTGTTTTAAGGAACTCACAGTGGCAGTTGTGATTACAATACACCCTGAAAGGTTTCATCCATGCTGTTTGTTTTTTTTGCAACACACTGAAATTTTAAGTCAGTATTTTTTTATTTAAATAGATCAACACACATTTGAAAGGATGAACTCAAAGTAATGCATCTTATTTATATGTTTATGTTTGTGTTTTTATATGTTCCAGTTGGAAGAGAAACTAAAGGAAAAGGTAGATAAACTCCTAGTGGAGAGAATTAATTTGACTGGGGAGATGGATACATTCAGCACGTAAGTACCACACCAGTAATGTTATTCTTCTTCTTCTAAAAAAAAAAAAAAGAGCCTACCTTCTATTATGTGAAGAGTATGTTTTAACGGTGTCAATTATTTACTTTCATGTATTTTCAGTGTGATCTCAAACAGTATCCAGCTACTCGTTCAAGATCTTGATGCGGCCTGTGACCCTGCTCTCACTGCTATGAGCAAGGTTGAGGACACACACACACACACACACACACACACACACACACACACACACACACACACAGTAACACATTCAGCTCATACAGTATATAAGATATTGGAATCCAATACCATTGCCATCCATTAACAAAGTTAAATGAACATTTTATTTTGTTGTCCTTAAAATATGATGTAAGAAGATACCATAACACACACATGGTTTCTGGGGGTTGGTGAATGTCTTTTTTTATGTGTAATGCATTTAACAGGATTGTCACATATTTACCTGACGATAAAGAAGTCATTCAGATTTGGCTCCCCATCCTATGTCACATGCAGGCTCATTAGAATATACCGCCCATGGCTTCAGACCTATCTTTGTAAAGGTGCCCCATATTTTTCTTGCAAGCCCGTCAGAGCAGACTGGGATTTTTCGTGAGGTGGGCTTTAAGAGACAGGCCCTAAAACAGAGCATATCAGACAGAGGGTTAATACAGGTATATTCAGACAGACAGTATGAGAAAAATAATGTGTTTTTTTAACATTAAAGCATATAAACATGTGCTAGTAGAAACCCAAAATACAAGTATGGACCTGGAAATGAGCCTGATATGTCCCCTTTAAACGCTACTTGTGTGTAGCCTCTGATGCTCTTTCTCTCTCTCCCTCTCAGATGCCGTGGCAGAGTGTGGAGCACGTGGGTGACCAGAGTCCTTATGTGACGTCTATCATCATGCACATTAAGCAAAACGTGCCGATCATCAGAGACAATCTGGCCTCCACGCGCAAATACTTCACACAATTCTGCATCAAGTTCACAAAGTACAATACATACACATTCATATGCACATCATTGTTCTACCCATAAGTCCCAGTGTTCCCAAAGTTGATGTATTTGTCACTTCTTTCTTTTCCTTAGTTCTTTCATTCCCAAATTTATCAACCACCTGTTCAGATGTAAGCCTATCAGCATGGTGGGAGCTGAACAAGTAAGTTTTATTTATGCTAATCTGTCCTAAAGCTGCGTTGTGAGTCATCATCTCAAGCACATTTTAAACCGTACATGTATGTGCAATATTACATGATCATTACATCAGAAAATTCATGCATTATGTGCACTGGTATTTAATCTTGAAAAACTATTCTTATATGCCTGAGTTTCTGTCTTGTGTATCCTACCCCACCAGCTCCTCCTTGACACTCACTCCCTGAAGACAGTCTTGCTGGATCTGCCCTCCATAGGCTCCCAGGTGCTGCGCAAGGCACCTGCCAGCTACACCAAAATCGTGGTGAAAGGCATGACCCGTGCAGAGATGATCCTTAAGGTGAGAAGGGGACGGGGGTGTTGCACTTCATTAAGGTTGTGTCTAGAAGGTAACCCCGAAATTGCAAAAATGTACAAAAACTCTTGTGGGAATTGCTGCCCGACAATTTATCCTAATCTTAACCATTCAAGGTCAAATCCTAACAATAACCATCTCGCGAGAGTTTTGCAATTTGTGCTTTACCTTCTAGACACGACCCTTCCCTCCAGTGCAGCAGCTCTATTCGGAGGCTTTTGGCTGTGCAGCTTTCAGGTGCAAATTTGTGTAAATAGCAAAACCTTAGAGGAATGTAGGAAAAACACTCAACCTTGCTCTTAAGGCCAGTAGAGATTAATTTAAACAGTTTACCCGTCAAGTATAAACTCAGAAGAAGCTTGTATTTTTAACTGATGGATTTTAATGAGAACCCCGAGTTCTTCTCTAAATACAAAATAGTTCAACTTAAACACATTATCACAGTCGCTTGATCTTTATGGGACGCTTCAGATTTTATGACATTTAACTTGGGTGGCTAAATTCATGCTGGCCATTTTTTACAACCAAAGCTTCACTTTCTGACCTTTAAAGGCTTGGAACTTTAGATTGGACCCTTTTGTGTGAGTGCGGTCTGAATGACTTTTCTTTATCTCTTGTTTGCCATTGTACAGATTTAATGTTTAAACTCTTGACATATCCAGTTAAACAAGAACAACCAAGAATAGTCTGGCATAACTTGCACTCTAACTGGATTTTCCACTGATTGAGGTTCCATCATAAGGAAACAAAAGACAACACTTCTCCTTTGAGTGTTTGCGGTTTGAGTGGCGAGCCAGTATAAAAAAGTGTTTGTTGAATCACTCACACAGATTATCTACTTAGAGTTTATTTTGGGCAGAATAGCCCATTAATTGTGTCTTTAACCCTACTCACAATAGCACTTTATGAGCATTTTTCCATAAAATAACCCACCTCCGGAAAAGGATTCAAGCTCATGCACTACTGGTTTAATGAGTGAGAGACGGGGCAACGCGAGACACACACACACACAAACATATTCTTTAGCACAGTATGTGGTTGACCTTGAGCCAGTGGAAAGGTGTGTGTGAGTGAATAAGTAGATACATGCAACCATCCGTCTACCCACACAGATATGTCTAGTATAACATGGTGTATATTGGATGGACAGGATAGTCAGAATTACCTTAAGAGACCCTAGAGGACGCTGGTATGTGGCTGCCGTAGATAAACCACACCCTAATTAACAGTCTCTGGAGTGTACAGAAATGCACACACACACACATGCCTGTCCCCTTGATTTCCCTTGGACTCCCGGAAGGCCTTCTTTCCTTCCTGAAGTTATTGTGGTTGGACTGTCTTGATGTTTGTAGCAGTTAGCGTGACCTGCTCTAATCGGGCTATGCTGTGCTATAATATTATGGTATAACCACTCTTACGCACTTGGGCTTTCAGCCACACTAAACTTTGTTTTGTCTCAGACATTGACTGTCCAGCCAACACGTTCTCATCGCAACTCATCACATACTGAAGCTTTGTCAGACCACTCTGCGCCACTTTTCGGTTGCAGGAAACACGTGCTTAACGTTGTGAATTGAACAAAAACACTCAGGGTATTAGACGTAGGATTAGGCAACAAAACCACTTAGTTTGCTTTAGGAAAAAACAACATGGTTGGGCTTAAAACTGCTATGTTTTTACAGTGAAAATGTGACTTGAAGTTATGAACACGGGACACGAAGGAACAGCTGATTGTAAAGTGAAACGTAACGCATACAGCGGTCTCCTGGATGAAAGCCTTGTTTGTTGGACTCATCCACATCCCCTGCCTCCCACCCGCCCGGTGTGTCTCTTTCACTTTTTAAACTACGTCACCACAGCACTTTCCCTGAGCATTTACTGTTGCTGCAGATGGGTTTACATTGTAGTTAATGGAAAGCCCGGTGCATCTCATAATGACGCTAAAGGGTGCCTTGTGTGTCAAACGCCAAGGCCTGTGACAAAGCATCGGTGTGTGAGAAACCCCTCTCACCATTCCAGATGAAATAGCCTCTTCTGACTGTTTTCTACTGGGATGCACACTGTTCCATATGGCCTGTTTAAAGGCACATCTTTGTTCCTTGGAAAAATGCCCTGAATGTATATACAAGAATTTCCACTCATCTGCCACACATTAAAGAGGCTTTCACATTATAGAATTATAGAACGTATTCACATCAGCATTCACTGTCTGCTCGCTCTGAGTTCGACTGCCAGTGGGCCCCTTCAGCTGGAATGTGATCTATACGGCTTCTGAAGAACTCGCACAGACGTAGCCGACGCTGCATGAAGGCCTCCGAGTGATTCACATCGATTACTGTGACAGCAGAAGACTTGATAATAATCATTTTGGAGGCTAGAAATCTGATACTGTAAGAAATATCAAAAGAAAAAACCGTGAACAAACATCCTATAAAAGAAAATTCTTGTTGATAATTATAGACAAATGACATAAGCTACAATCAATCATTGTATTTTGTCCCTGGTAGCAAGAAGGCATAAAAAACAATTGTGAAAGAGCCATAAAACGATTTCTTCCGTGAATGTTTTTGGCCTTGGAGAGAGAAAGCCCATGAGTAAAGAGAATCTTTTGTACTATGGCCAGCATTTTAGCCATCAACTTTGTGCAACATCAAGGTCACTCACAGGTAATTGCTTCCACCTTGGGCTGAGACTGAAGCCTCTGAAAGACAAACCCATCGAAACAGGGTCAATACAAGAATTCCTCTGTCTAGCCTCAACAATAGTTTTAAATTACACTCTGTGATGCTGTGACTTGAAATCAAATCTGGCTCGCCCCCACCAAGAGACTGCAATTCAATGGGACAATCGAAGGAGCACTTCAAGTTTTCAAAGCTCACTTTGAGATTGAAGCCGATAGCCCATCTGCAGGGTTCCTTGTACATTTCAAATAATTAAGCAGAATATAAATTATGACAACTGGAATAGTATTGTTTTTGCAAAATTGTATTTATACCTGGAGAACTTGTATAGACAGGTGACCTTAAGTAGCAGTATTTTTTCTTTTTTTCTCGGCCACTTGGGAGCATCGAAACCAGCTTTAAACACAACATATTATCACCTTATAAAGTTGTCACGTCTTAGCCTATTTATACATATAACACAAAAGGACTAACATAAACATTTATTTGGAATTTGTGGTGTTGACTCCTGAGGGGAATATTTGTCTCGTTAGCTGCCAAATTCTTCACAATGTTCACCAGCTAGCCGCTAACTTTGTGTAACTCTGGTGTTTGGTGCTGGGAAGGTATAGCGTATAGTGGTTTATCAGAGTTTGTTTGCTAAAAGCCGCTGCCTTTTGCTGAAGAGAGAGTATCGCCTAATTCACACCAGAGCAGCGAGCTCAGCGATCAGCGGCCGTTTGATTCTGCGGCGAAGAGCGGCCAAACAAAAGTTGGGAAAAGTCGCAGCCAATCAGTAAACAGATCTTGTGACTCCTTTGATATGTTGACCTATGTTACAAAGAATTTCTTCCCGCCTGAAACACATGAATACGCCTCCTGGCTGCAGAAAAATTTAATTATTTCGGCAAGCCGCACTTCGCCGCTGCCTGGTATGAATTCGGCGTAAGGGGCTAATCACACCGAGATGCATCAATAGAAGCGCGTCGCGAGCAAAACCATTGTTTTCTTGTAGTAAGGCGTGTCTGCTGTGTGCTCCTCTATTGCGCCTCGCATTGCGTTTTTTAGATGTGCATGAAAGTTAAAATATTCTCATCTTTTCAGCACCAGGCATGGATTAGCACACATCAATGTCAAACTTGGCCCAGGCAGCCAATCAAATCAAGCAAGAGGCGGGCTTTACTACTTTACCACTTCCTTCCTGTTTTGATGCCGATAGATGTGGTAGGGTTGGCTAGTTAACTGTTGGACTGTGAGAGAGCTAGTATGTGAGAGGCAAGCGGGAATTCATATCTTATGTCGGGATAGTTTCATGTAGGCTACTGTCTTTGAGAGAGAGAGAGAGAGTGTGACCACATTTTCCCGATAATCACATTTGATCGCCTGGTTGCAAGCACACAACCCTGCTCCACAGGCGCACCGTTGCTTTGCCCGATGTGCTATTGCCAAAGCGTTTTTGAAGCAACCGCACCTGTAGCGACGCATCTCGGTGTGATCAGGCCCTCAGACTGCACCAAAACAATAATGTTCTGTCCTAAAACCAAAACAATGTGCTTAAAGGTGCTAAAACTGCCTGTAAAGCTGAGGGGAACTGTGACAATTCTCGGTGGGTTCATTACTACTAGTAACCCCTTTCACATGATGCATGGTGCATTTATGCAAGTGCAGCTTTAAACTGAATATAGACATGCGCTTCAGTTCACACGAGAGAGATTACTACTCTATCTTTTTTAAGTTTTCACTTCTTCTTTAATCTTTATGTAGCTGTCAAAGTATCTACTTTGAGTGTTAAAGATGAGTATATCTGGGTTGTCTGTTCTGTGAGCCAGTGCTCAGTTATGTTCAAAGTACATAGGATTCTTTCTGTCTGTCTGAGACGGCCTCTCCTGGCCGGTACGATGCCTGTGAGACGTGGCTGTTTTCCACGCTCTCCCAGCCCAGCCCACCACAGCTCCAGCTCTCTCTCTCTCCCACCTCTGAAGTTCTCTTCTGGGGAGTATTTAAAAGGCAACCCGCCTTCCCCACCCTTGTTCAGCCTGAATGTTTCCCCCCCTCCTTACTCTGTTGCTCTCGCTCTCCCTTTTTATGCCCGTTTTCATTCTTAAACTCCCTCTCCCCCTTTCTTTCGCTTTTTTTTTTTTTTTTTTTTTTTACAAGGTCCCTACAGGCCTTTCCTTTGGCCTGGCTCCAGGACAGTTGCTAAGTAAATCACTCAGTCAGCAGGGCTAGTAAGAAAGCAAAGAATTCCACACGATCCTGAGCCTTTCATGCCTGCTCTTCCCTCTCTCTTTCTCTCCTGCTTCTGATTGCTAAACTCCCTCCCTCCCTGTACAGCTCACCTTTTCATACATTTTGCCTCAAGTAAAAAAAGAGTAAACACTGAAAGGGCAGATGGGGCTCTTCTTTAGAAGTGAAGGAAAGGAGAAACATTTTGCGAGATGATCCCTGCTTGCATGCGTATGCATGAGATGGGAGGTGGGGGTCTGTCAGCCATGTGTTAGTCTGCCTGCCTTGTAGCGGCTGCAACAAACGCTACCCGATCCACGTTTTCCACCCAGTCTCTATTGTTGGAAAAAAAAAAAGCAACCAATAGAATCCAATCCAGAAAGACATGTGCCCCATTAAACCTTTTCTGCCTGCTCTTGACTAATGCTGATTTTTGCCCACACTCATTATACCCCCAAAATAATTACCGGTAAAACCAATTCTTGCCCACCGATGCATGAAGTAATTGCCGTGTAAAAAGGAGAGAAAAAAAGAGTGAGGAGTGGGCTCCTAAATATAGAACCACAGTCTCAAACTGTTTGCAGCTAGAGCTACTAGGTTTTGTCAGTTGTAGCCCCCCCTTTCTCCTCATTTGGGTCGTAGCTGCCCCATGTGGGATCATTTAAAGATCTCTTGGGTCGTCTCATGATGGTTCACAGGAAAGGAAGGGAGGGGTGAAACCAACATTAAACTCTCCTTTTCCACAGGTGGTGATGGCCCCACATGAACCACCAGTGGTGTTTGTTGATAACTACATCAAGCTCCTGGCTGATGGAAATCCTGAGACTTTCCAGAAGATTCTGGACATGAAGGTCAGTTGTTGTTTTTTTTACTATGCTAGTCCAGGTGATATGGGACACATTTGGGGTCCTGAACATTTTCAGAAATGGAGCCATTGCAAAAACACCTCATGTTTCACTTTCTGCCATAATCAAATTATGGATTATGCATCATATCTCCTGAACCAAACATGATAACACAGAAAAGGTGATGTTTACCCCCATGTTTTAATGGTCAAGGATTACAATGATACCATATACAACATCATAAACTGTTCAGGTGAATAGTTAATGGTGAATTCAGTGATGTTGTGAGAAGGAAATCTAATAGTATCTAAGAACCTAGGCTAGACTTTATAATAGGACGTCTGTTGCATGCATGTTGTGTAGAGGTTTAAAAGCTTAACCTTTAATGCTGCCTTCCAGAAAACGTGTAACTCGAACATTTCCGATCCCCTACTACTCATATTGTTCGTCTCTTTACACTCACTGTAATGTACAAATGGATTAAGCTTTTAAAACTCTGCACAACATGCATACAGACATGCTATTATAAAGTCTAGCCTAGGTTCTCAAATACTGTGATTTCCTCATGTCATTTAATTTAATCCTTTTCTATGTTATCATGTTTGGTTCAGGAGATATGAGGCAAAATACATCATTTGGTTATGGCGAAAAGTAAAAGGGCTGCCATTGCCACCATGAGGCATTTTTGCGATAGCCCCATTTCTGAAAATGTTCAGCGCCCCAAACTGTACAAGTGTGCCAAGTTTCATGCTTTTATGAAAAAGTGAACATCATTTTCACACATCACCTGGACTATAGGCCTACCAGTAATTTAAAGGAATAGTTCGACATTTTGGGAAGATACGGTTATTTGCTTTCCTGTTAAGAGTTAGATTAGAAGATCGATACCACTCTCATTAGCTTATCAGGGGGAAACAGCAGCCTGGTTCTGTTTGAAGGCCTACCAGAACCTCTAAAGCTCACTAATTAACGTCTGCACATAACCCCCATAAAACCACAAGTTGTCGTTTTTTCACTTTGGTTTTTGTGTGGATCAAACAAACAAGATGTAACATGTAATTGGAAAGCTTTAGAGGCGCTGGTAGGCAGATTTTGTTACCTTTGGACAGAGCCATGCTGGCATTTATCTTCTCAACTAACTTTCGTTAAAAAAAGCAAATAAGTGTTTTTTCCGAAATCTCGAATTATAACTTTAACATTGTAATAAAGCATTTTCTCTCACTGTGATCTCATCTTTTGTTCATTTTTCACATAATTCTGGTATGAATTTTTCCTCTTGTTTTGCGTATTAAGAGGGTTTTTTTTAATACTTTGTGATTTCCCATGTGTTTGTGTGTACTTTGTTTGTGAAGGGTCTGAAGCGCAGTGAACAGAGCAGCATGCTGGAGCTCTTCAGGCAGCGGCTACCCACGCCACCCTCCGGGGCCGATGGCGGCTCCTCTCTCTTCAGCATCCCCACCCCTGAGCAGGAGTCCTCCCGCATTCGCAGACTAGAGAAACTCATCAAGAATAGACTGTGAACGGACACACACAGAAATTTAAAATTAAAAAGGCTGCCGGCTGGGATGGTTGTCATGTCTCTTGCGGTAATTCATCTCACAGACTTCATTATGCTCCATTCGGTTATCGTGGAGGAAGTGCAAAAAAGTTGAAGGAATTTTCTGACTGACAGTAATATGAACCCGAGCTGATGCTGGATTATGAAGAAACTTCCTCAGACGCTACTTGCCGTTGTTACATATGCCATTTACTTCTGTAATTCCCCACTTTTCTTTGTAACATTACTACATTATTGCACAGTGCATGCACTCAAAAGAACGATTGCAGTGCTGTTAACTAGATTCTGCTCAGAGAGCCTCTGGCTGCCTCTCTTGGACATGTCTAATCCACAACGATTACAGGCAGCCTGATCTTAATTAAAGTTGATGTTTTCTGAACATAATGTATTTCAACAATAGCCATGGTTTTTCCTCAACTATTTTAATTTCAAGTGGGGGATACCGGGTTGAAATTTGTGTGCATCTCTGCCGTCCACATGCGTCATAGGTGTCTGGATTGTTTGTGTGAACAGTGGCGTAAAATGAATCAGAGTCCTTCAACTCTGGAACAAATAGAACCTTTGGATTTCCTTCATCTTCAGTCAGACATGAGGCCGGCTTTGTCTTGGCATTTAAAATCCCTCTCGGTTGACTTGGAAATTAGAACCAGCTAGCTGAAGTCTTTAAACTTGGGCCGCATGTACACATGTGTGCGGTCGGTCTTGTTTGTTTGGCATTTCAAAATATTCTTTGATAATGTAATCCTCTGTCTCCTTGAAAATAAGGGTTTGTTTTAGTGTATCCATCCCTCCATATCCATAGGGGGGCAAATTGCAACAAAATGGGTTTGTCTCAATACTTTGCTGAGTGATTTCTGGGTCTCTGAAGCTGCTTCCTCACATATCCTCAGCAATGTCAAATACTACAGTTGTTCCGATTGGGTTATCGGAAATGTGTCCGATACCGCCCAAAATTTGGGATCGGGTATCAGCGAGTACGCCAGTCTGTGCACCGAAACCGATACCATCATTTATTAACCCAGAAAAAAAATCAACTTCTGACCGGAAATCAATTCTTCTTCGCAGCTACAAAACCGTAGCTTTTACTTTGCTGTCGCCCTGGATGTATCATTGTTGCCACTGGCAACTACTGTCCACTATCCATGCATGGTCTGTAGTAAACAGCTGTTAAATAATAATAATAATAATAATAACTATATATTTCTTTTAATCACGCTGGTATCGGATCGGCACTCTGTATCGGCTGATACCGCAGGTTCAGGTATCGGTATTGGGAAGGAAAAAATGGTATTGGAACATCTCTATTAAATACAGTACATCAGCTATTTATTTGAAGTCCAGCGCTGATGCCAGCGTCTCTCAGTTGTAGTAAATCAAGTAAATGTAACTGCATTAGTGTACACATCATTCCTGCCTTCAGGTACAAAATGTTTGTTTGTATTGTCTGAATTGTATGCTATACACAAGCAATCTTTGAACACTATTAAAAACATTGGCACCATTTTTTTTTTTTTCTTGTGCTTCATCAAATGGGTGTGTACTGCTTCAATTTGCACAATAACAGGAAAAATATCAAGGCAAGGCAAGGCAGCTTTATTTGTATAGCACATTTCAGCAACAGGGCAATTCAAAGTGCTTTACATAAACATTCAAGAACATGCAACAAAGTGCAAAAGAACATTAAGACATAATTAAACCGTTATAAAAACATTAAAGATTAGAAAATAAAAACAAGCTAAAAATAAAAGTTAGGATAGAAGCAAGAGTAAAAGCTCTAGTGCCGTATAAGATCATTATCTGGTTTAATAAAAGGCAGCAGCAAACAGGAACGTTTTAAGCTTTGATTTAAAAGAGTTCAGAGTTGGAGTTGGTCCTGCAGGTTTCTCGGAGCTTGCTCCAGATATTTGGTGCATAAAAACTGAATGCTGCTTCTGCATGTTTAGTTGTGACTCTGGGGACACTAAGCAGACCTGATCCAGATGAACCTGAGAGGTCTGGATGGTTCATAACATGAAGATCAGAAATGTATTTTGGCCCTGAACCATCATCATCAACCTAATTTTTACCAGGATTTTGAATGAGGGGGCTGGAAAAGTTCCCATGACCAGCTCCAGTCTCTGGTTGCCACTCATCCTCTCATCCAATCAGGAGCCTGTAAATGCTTCAGAAGGGCGTTTCCTTTGGTGTGTTGGTGGATGTGATCTGAAGGCCCCTTTGAGGGAGCAGAAGTTTGAAGAGGAGCCGCGGGCAGCAGCAAGACCTCCTCACATCCTCACAGTCTCAGCTCTAAAGAGGACAAACGTTCATCTCTCTGCTGCACAACCATTCACCTTTGGGTTATGCTTTGGTATTTTTAATGTAAAGTAAAAGGACAGCTTTTAATTTTCGTGTTTTCAAGCCTTTTTTGTGGGACTGAATCACCGCGGAGTTGATGATCTTTCCAGCGGGCAGAGGTGCATCCTGTCCGGGGAGAAGTTAGCAGCAACACACTGTGGGGACTTTTTTGCAACAAACTCAAAAAGGAAATTGCAACCTGGAAGTATATTTCTCTCTGTGTCGTAATCTGGTCGCTGGACTTTTGCAACTTTTCAACCAGAAATGGTTGGCAGGTTGAACTTGCCAAATGCATGTGAAGGAGAGCCGCTGGATATGAGCTGCAGGGCTGATAGAGGACTTGACAGTCCGGACTCCGGATTACCCCCCAGCCCGAGCCCCAGCGCCTGGCTGCTGCTGCCGGGCGGTGCGGAGAAAGCCGGGGCTGTGAGCCCGGTGTCCGAGGACGAGGAGAGGGGCTCCCTGGTAGGTAACACTACTACTACCTGACTATATGCTGCAATATATGAACTCCCTTTGGGGTTAGGGAAACAACCACTAATTGCATCTGAACATTTAAATGCCAGTACATTTGATATGGAAGACTTGGCACAGCCTACTACTAGTTTAGTGTTGCAAGCCTGCTAGTTAACACAAATGATCAATGTTTTTAGGGCAGTTAATCCTACACATTGCAGGTTGTCTTGCATCACTGCACACAGGAAGTTATAGCAATATATGATATATTACTTAATATATATATGAACTCCCTTTAGGGTTAGGTAAACAACCACAAATTGCATCTAAACATTTAAATGCCAGTATATTTGATATGGAAGACTCTGCACAGCCTACTACTAGTTTAGTGTTGCAAGCCTGCTAGTTAACACAAATGATCAATGTTTTTAGGGCAGTTAATCCTACACATTGCAGGTTGTCTTGCATCACTGCACATAGGAAGTTATAGATCTGAAATTGCAAATGTTTGTGGAAGTTCTTTGACAATAACACTTTAGACATGATCACTGACTATATGCTGGGATTTAAGCAATATATGAACTCCCTTTGGGGTTAGGGAAACAACCACAAAATGTATCTGAACATTTAAATGCCAGTATATTTGATATGGAAGACTTCCACAGCCTACTACTAGGAGTTTAGTGTTGCAAGCCAAAATGCTTTAGGTCAGTTTATCCTACAAATTGCAGGTTGTCTTGCATCACTGCACACAGGAAGTTAGCTCTGAAATTGTCACACCATGTCCATTGTTTTTGATGAATTACTAGTTAAATAAACCAAATGTTTGTGGAAGTTCTTTGACAATAACAATAACACTTTAGACAGCTATTGCTGTGATTTAAGCAATATATGAACTCCCTTTGGGGTTAGGTAAACAACCACAAATTGCATCTGAACATTTAAATGCCAGTATATATTTGATATGGAAGACTTGGCACATCCTACTACTAGGAATTAAGTGTTGCAAGCCTGCTAGTTAACACAAATGATAAATGTTTTAGGGCAGTTTATCCTACAAATTGCATCTGAACATTTAAATGCCAGTTTATTTGATATGGAAGACTTGGCACAGCCTACTACTACTAGGAGTTTACCTGCTAGTTAACACGAATGATGAAATGTTTTAGGTCAGATTATCCTACAAATTGCAGGTTGTCTTGCATCACTGCACACAGGAAGTTATAGCTCTGAAATTGTCACACCATGTCCATTGTTTTTGATGAATTACTAGTTATATAAACCAAATGTTGGTGGAAGTTCTTTGACAATAACACTTTAGACATGATCACTGACTATATGCTGGGATTTAAGCAATACATGAACTCCCTTTGGGGTTAGGTAAACAACCACAAATTGCATCTGAACATTTAAATGCCAGTGTAATATACACTCACCGGCCACTTTATTAGGTACAAGGTGTACCTAATAAAGTGTACAAGGTGTACCTAATAAAGTGTCCGGTGCTAGTACCGGGTGGTCTTCTGCTGCTGTAGCCCATTTGCGTCAAGGTTGGACGTGTTGTGCGTTCAGAGATGGTATTCTGCATACCTTGGTTGTAACGAGTGGTTATTTGAGTTACTGTTGCCTTTCTATCATCTCGAACCACTCTGCCCATTCTCCTCTGACCTCTGACATCAACGAGGCATTTTCGTAAACACAACTGCCGCTCACTGGATATTTTTTCTCTTTTTCGGACCATTCTCTGTAAACCCTAGAGATGGTTGTGCGTGAAAATCCCAGTAGATCAGCAGTTTTTGAAATACTCAGACCAGCCCGTCTGGCACCAACAACCATGCCACGTTCAAAGTCACTTAAATCCCCTTTCTTCCCCATTCTGATGCTCGGTTTGAACTTCAGCAAGTCGTCTTCACCACCTCTAGATGCCTAAATGCATTGAGTTACTGCCATGTGATTGGCTGATTAGCTATTTGTGTTAACAAGCAATTGAACAGGTGTGCCTAATAAAGTGGCCGGTGAGTGTATATACTACTAGGAATCTAGTGTTGCAAGCCTGCTAGTTAACACAAGGCACACAGTTTATCCTACAAATTGCAGGTTGTCTTGCATCACCGCACACAGGACGTTATAGCTCTGAACTTGTCACACCATGTCCATTGTTTTTGATGAATTACTAGTTATATAAACCAAATGTTGGTGGAAGTTCTTTGACAATAACACTCCCAGCCAAAATTTGTATGTGGGGCCCATGTGGGAAGTAAAAGGGCTGATAAATGGGCCCTATGTGGGGATTGTCCGCGGGTTCCATAATGGTCCAATGTCAATTGCCCACATGGATTCCATGCAGGATTACAATGGGTGTTTTGTGGGCCCCAACTGGGCAACATACCCAAGACCCATCTTGGTCCCAGCTTTAAGTTCTACGTGGGCACTACATGGGGACTACATGGGCTGAAATATGGGTTGTAAGTGGGTTTGTCCACAGTTTCCATGTTGGCAATTTCCCAGTAGTGACCCAACTAGGACCCACACGGGTAGCCCACATGGGGAGCCCATGTGGGACCTACTTAGTTGATCCAAGTGGGCCCCAGATAAGATGCCCATTTTGAGCCCATACCCACTTGGTACCCAGGTACCCCCAGCATAACCCATGTGGGGCCCACATAACCATGCTGCATGTTCTGGACAACTGTGAGAAAGTGGGTCACTTTAGCAACTTTAGCAGTGAACTGGACCTATGAGAACTTTTACAGTATTGGCTCCTTATATGTGTGTGTTGACTGTGGGAGTTTTTTTTTTGCATTGCAGGTTCGAGTTTTACCCACCGGATCTTTCCAGCAGCTCCACCCATTGTCCTTTGGGGAAGGCATAGCACTTGATCCATTACCAGCTAAGGAAATAAGGTGGGTTTGGTTTTTATATGACCTTATTCTGTGCAGCATTTGACCTGCTGGAGGATATGCATAAAATGGTATACTATATGAGGACAGGCAGGCTGTAGTGTTTTTCCTGCAATATGTACCAAGACAACTCAGTACTGCAAAGTGTGAACATGACCAAAGAAGAAGAGTACGGTGGACTTGGACAGACCTTGTGTTGGTGCAGTTGGGATGGAAACAAATTTCACTTCAATTGTTTTGCACCAAATAAAACCATTACTCTTTCCCTTCCTCCACAGATACACCTCATCCGTGCACTACGACTCGGACCGCCATTTCATCCAAGGCGTGGCCCTGCAGCCTACGGGCCAAGGCCTTGAACACTGCATGCAGACCATCATGGCCGTGCCCCACAGTACCTGGCGCCACTACAAGACACAGCTGGAGTTCCAGCCTCGCCATCGGCCGCAGCGCTTCAAAAGCACCACCATCGTCTACCCCAAGAAAACCAGCGCCCTCTTCACCACGGAGCTGAGCTACGACTGCCACCGGCTATCCAAACGTTTCCTCTCCAGCGTGGAGCTGGAGGCGGCCGGTCGCAGAGAGCCACCTCAGTGAGGGAGGAGGACACACAGCCCATATATACTCTAGCTCCCCCACAAGGCTGGCTGCCATTGACCTGCTGTGCTGTCTTTATACAGTTGTGTATCTTTTTAAGTACCCTTCCTAAGCTGTGGACAGGAAGCACCTGTGCTTTGATGTTACAGATATCAGAGATGGCAAGGCATGGACAAAGTGGGTAAAATATCCACTCAGTCCCATGTCTCCATGTTTATATTCCTGCCAATGGATGATCTATCAGTTGGAATGGATATTTCATTAAATGCTTCACTTTGCTTCTTGTTGGTTTTCCAGAGGCACGCTCCTATTTGACACGTATAGAATTGACTCGTACGGACTGAGATGAGGAGAATAGCTGTTTGCCCTCAGCAGAGTCACTCTCCTCATGTCACATCAAGTTGGTCAAGGATGCAGAGTG
Organism: Sebastes fasciatus; assembly: GCF_043250625.1. NCBI lineage: Eukaryota > Metazoa > Chordata > Actinopteri > Perciformes > Sebastidae > Sebastes > Sebastes fasciatus. The sequence goes on from NC_133801.1 coordinate 17,109,810, forward strand.
ATTGGTTTTAAATTTGAATTGTGAGGCCTGCCTCAGTTCAATTTGTTTTTAATCGTAGAGAAGAGTTGTTTGAAAACTGCTAACTTAGAACATGGTTCAAAGTGACTCGTATGTAAGGCAGAGGGAAGGAAAATGAAATGTGGTGCTAGAGTTTGGATGCATGCTAAGAAATCACTAATTTATCCACACTGTACAAAGGATGTGGTGAAAAATACTTAACACGTGTTTTGTTTCTTCACAGGGTATTGTGTGTTTTGTGCACGACATAGACACAAGCTAAGCTCTTCCCAAACCTTCTCTCTGGCTGCGATGCATAATGTTGTTCTGTAAATGTTGGTAGATGAAGGGAACTTTTCGGTTCGCTGTGATGTGTAAGCTTAAACAAACTGATCAAGTAGGTCGTGTAGATGGATCACGAGTGTGGAGTTTACTAAAAAAGTGGATATTATTTTTGATATCACTCACTGGCTCACTAGTGAAAATAACACACTGCATTCCACCGCCATCACTTCCTTTAGCTTGACTTGGATTGAAGTTGTATTTATTCTGTTGGAGTTTCAGGTTCTGAGATTTTTTATCAGCTGTTTAACGGGTCTCTCTGCAATCATGGCGAGGGATATTTCTGTGATGCCCTTTTGTGTCTTATTGATGTGCCTGTTGATGCTTCTTTTTGATATTAGTCACTTATTCAGTGCCAGTTTGAAATAAAGTGTTCATCGGTTCAACAATTTTGTGTTTTATGAGGAGGTAGTCCTTGTCTGTTTTTAAAAGATGACAGCAGATAGAGGTAATTATAATTTTTTATTAGCCTACAAAATAATGAATACACTTTGATGTCATGTATAAAAGAAGCTGTTCATGTGGTTTGTGGTTTATCAAGTAATGTTTACGTTGTACTTCAGAAGAGAAACATAGGAGGTTTTTGATGCTTTGACTGCCACCAATCACATGCCATTGAGCAGATTACCTATGTGCAACTATAGTGTTCAAACTAGGGCTGACCCGAATGCTCCGAAGCTTTGACCGTTGCCATGGTAATCAACCTCCAAATTAGTTTTCAAATACTTCTTTTTTTTTTTATATATATATGTCTATGTGTCAGCCCTGTGATAGTCTGGCGACCTGTCCAGGGTGTACCCCGCCTTCACCCAATGTCAGCTGGGAGCCCCCCCATGACCCTGAATAGGATAAGCGGTTACAGATAATGGATGGATGTAATAATAATGTATAAATCCCAAATAGCTCTTAAATTAGGAATAATCCTACAACATTATTCACATTCAACATGAATGATTATTAGTTATTCTCAGTCGGATATCGCTGTTTGTTGTGTGTAGAGGTGCATGTGCGTACGGTAGTGCAGCAGCGGCACAATCCCGGTCACTGAAACAGGGCCATGCCGCAAAGCTTTGAATACTTTTGAATATTTATCATCGAAACTTCGAAAAAACAAAAAATGGTATTCGAGACAGCCGTAATTCAAACCTCAACAAATCACACTAAAACAATCTGGGTAAAAATAGTGCTATCAATCTGTTAATATAAATGTATAAAATAATACATGCTTTGATTTTTTTGGGGTGAATTGTCCTTTTTAATCTCCTCACAAGGAGAGATGTTTATAGAGTTGTGCTGCTTTAATGCCCTCCTGTGGCCAGAGAAGGAAAGTACTACAGGGGACTTGCTGTCATTCCAGAGCAAGATTGATTCTGTGCTTCACATCACATTTTCAGTATTATAGATCTTAATTTGGATTTATAAAGATTTCCTGTTGACTTGGCGCTACACAATGGAGATGCTGAAAATGGGGATAGTTGAGATAACATGCAATGAGCCAGTATCAAAATTACACCATACATGATCAGTATATAGTACACTTAGAGTAGGTCATATTACAAATGCAGCCCCAGTCTTTAGAAAAAGAGTTATCTGGGACACATATCAGAAAGCCCCATCTGATATCAGACAGAAGTTTGGCTTTTTTAATTATTCTGCAAATAACTTAAACATCCGACATAATAATAAGCTTATGCCATGAGTTTGATGTTTTGAGTATTTCTGTGCCAGAGGGATTTCCTCAGAAGAAGCCTCCACCATTGGCAGTCCTGACCTGATGAGAGCTGAGGAACGGTAGGTATTGGGTAAACTCTTGCATCATCTTCTCAGTGTCTTTCACTTTTTGTCCTTTCACTGCACATCTGACCCACTGATGGAGCTGCTTTTCACAACCTGCTAAGAGTTTCTCAGTTAGAAAAGGCAGTTTAACAATGAAGATAAACTAACTTTGCACTGAACCTTTTGGTATTTATTTAATTTTCTCCATCTTGTCTTCTACTGCGTGATGACCTCAGTCTCATCCAACTCAGTGTTCTCTGACACTGACTGTTTTATCTTTGTTTGTCTTGTTCATGTTATATAATGTTTGCACTACTGCTACTGCACATCATTTATAATATATATAATGCACATATTTATTTACCTTTTTTAACAATAACTTTTTACTAGTGTTCTATTGCTTTTTTTTTTTTTTTTTTGCTTTTATTTATTGTATGCCCTGCCTTATTCTTATTTGATGCACTTAACTTACTTCTTCTGTTAGAATCTGTGCTGCTGTGCAACTGCAATTTCCCCACGGCGATAAATAAAGTGCTATCCTATCCTACTAATGTTGCTTACACATTTTATAGTTATGTATAGTTATCTGTCGGATAAAAGTCTGAAAATAAATATCCTTTTTGAGGACATTGGAATTGTTTGTATTCCCCTACATGTATAATGTTTTCAACAAGTTATTCTAATTCCTTAAACTCAATTCAGTAGTATGTGATTCATGTTCAGGAAGGCCAGCTCTGTCCTGGGATGCCCCCTCGACACAGTGGAGGTGGTGGGAGAGAGGAGGATGATGGCTAAGCTGTCATCCATGATGGAGAATGACTCCCACCCCATGCAGGACACCATCACAGCACTGGAGAGCTCCTTCAGGGACAGGCTGCTCCACCCAAAATGTGTGAAGGAGCGCTATCCACAACCAGCACTGCTCCTAGTAGACCACATACACACCAAAAAAAACTGACAAGAGCTGCACTTTACTGTACACCAACATGTCTATCAGTACTACTCAGGTGTATTTCATACTATGCAATATCATCTTCCACTTGTGCAATTTTGTTAATAGTCTGTTTACTGTCAACACTGTATATACTGCTTCTTTTTTTATACTTCTATTTAAATGGTTCATATTTTTTTACACTTTGTTTAGCTCTTTTTTTTACTGTGTTAGCAGATGCATCTTGTTTTTTGCACTATATAGTGCAAAAAACAAGATGCATCTGATATCCCCTTTGCTGCTGTACACTGCAAATTTCCCCACTGCGGGTCTAATAAAGGAATATCTTATCTTATCTTAACCTTTGGTATTTATTTAATTTTCTCCATCTTGTCTTATATGAATGTTGCCTACACATTTTATAGTTATGTATAATTTATCTGTCGGATAAAAGTCTGAAAATAAATATCCTTTTTGAGTACATTGGATTTGTTTGTATTCCCCTACATGTGTGTAATGAGTTATTCTAATTCTAATTCAACTCAGTAGTACAGTATGTGATTCAATGATTTTGACTGCTCGAGAACTATCTTTTCCCCACAGAACCTGAACGCAACATTGCATGGATGAGTGTGACGTAGTAGTGTTTCCTGTCCGCATGGTGGACAGCGACGTTGTTTATTATGAAGTAAAACTATCTATGTACCTGGATGTGGCTGTGTGGGATTTTACAGCGTATACCCACTGTGTCCTCGTCTTTGAAACAAAGGAAATAGATGTTAGACGACAAAAACCCATCCTAAAACTCTTATTCTTGGATACATAGCTCTTGTTAGCTTGCTGTGCTAGCTGGTTGACTTGTGGAGAATGAAGCCTTCTAACACCAGCATCATGGACATGTTTGAGAAGGGAAAGGTCCTGAAGATATGTGCTCCAATGGTTCGATATTCAAAGTAAGTGGAGCCTGTTTTACTTTCTATAATCTCTATCTTTCTATCTGTTCTCCTGCCTTAAACATGAGACCTACTGTAGGTACAACTACCCTTTATTGTGTGTCTGACTGCTGAACACTGCTCACACTTTTTCTCCACAGACTTGCATTCAGGTCCTTGGTGAGGAAATACAACTGTGATATCTGCTTCACCCCGATGATAGTTGCTCCTGACTTCATGCGATCTGTCAAAGCCAGAGACAGTGAATTCACAACCAATGAGAGTGAGTAGCAACATGAGCTGTAATAATAGTGCACTACCATAATGTCTTGCTGCCTGCACCAGCTACTACTTTTAATATGCTTCTAATGCACAACATCTTTACACAAAGCTGTCAGTCTTGCCACATGATTAATTTATTTACTTATTTGCACATATATAAAACTGCACAAAATCCAGTCAATGAAAATGAAACAAGAAATGTGTCAGGAGAGGTGAAGAAGCCCACAGGCTCCCCCCCAACCCCAGGAGGAAAAATAAACAATAACAAAAAAGGAAGAAAGATCTAAACTAATATAATTTTAAAAATACAACAAAAGTTAAACAACAACAAGAAGTACACAAAATGTGCAGAAAAACCTAACCAAACAGTGGAAAACAATCCAATAAAAACAATGAAATACATACAAAAAACAGTACAGAAGAAAAGAAAATATATCTAAAACTATCAAAAGATAATTAGACATCATGAATTAAATGTGATGATAATTTCCTTTTAAAATGTTCTAAGGACGACGAGCTCTTGATAACGTGTGTTTTGGTGTTCCATATTTGTACATCACGATATCTGATGGAGTACTGGCCATGTTTTGTTTTGTAAAAAGGCAGGTGAAGATGATTAACCTGTCTAGTATTATGTAAATGAATTTGAGAATTCGATTTAAAGAAGTTGCTGAACGATGATTGTAGAGAAGAAGGCAAGAACATATATTTATATATAAACACAAAAAATCTGATGAATATTTATGTCATAAACTGAAAGAATGTTCAGTTTCCTGATCATTGGAGCAGAGGCCTCCTTAGAGTTTGACAAAGTTGCCAGTCTTACAAATCGTTTTTGCAACAAATCAAGTTTATGAAGATGAAGTTTATGAAAATGAATGTATTAATTGAGCTTTGTACACACTGCAAACTTTTTTTTCCCTCCTCAGGTGACCGGCCCCTGATAGTGCAGTTTGCTGCCCCTGATGCCCAGACGCTGGCTGATGCAGCCTATGTGGTAGCACCTTTCTCAGATGGAGTTGACCTCAACTGTGGCTGTCCTCAGAGGTACAGTTACTGACAGTCAACCTTGATATCTTTTGGACTTTATTATTCAATTATTTCAGCATTTTGATTAAAGCTCAGAGTTTGTTTGTTTATTTGTTTCTTATTAATTTCTAATAGAATAATAAAAAATAGTGCTGCACGGTGGAGGTTCGAATCCGGCTTGGGACCCTTCTGTGTGGAGTTTGCATGTTCTCCCCGTGTTAGCGTGGGTTTTCTCCGGGTACTCCGGTTTCCTCCCACAGTTCAAAGACATGCAGGTTAGGTTAATTGTGGACTCTAAATTGCCCGTAGGTGTGAATGTGAGCGTGAATGGTTGTCTGTCTCTATGTGTCAGCCCTGCGATGGACTGGCGACCTGTCCAGGGTGTACCCTGCCTTCGCCCAATGTCGGCTGGGATCGGCTCCAGCCCCCCCGCGACCCCTAACGGGATAAGCGGTTGCAGATGGATGGATGGATAATAAAAATAGCATGTCTCTGTTTACTTCCCTATTATTTTGAATACAAATTAAAGGAATATTTCACCCACAAAATGACCATTTGTTCGATCACGTGTTACCTTGAATCCTTGAAGAAAACTTAGTTTTTCTCGCATGCCTCCATGGTGAACGGAGAATGCAAAAACGGAGTAAATCCTTGATGAATTCAAGTAAATGGGGTCCAGTTTTAACAACTGCGAAACTATATGAAAAATAATTTTACAACTCTCACACAACTCGTGTAGTATAATCCAAGTCTTGTTTATCCAGTGTTTGGGAAGTACTGAGCATACGATTGGATAAACAAGATTTGGATTATACTGCACGAGTTGTGTGAGGGTTTGTAAACAGATTTTTGATATAGTTTTGCTGTTGTTAAACCTGGGCCCCATTTACCTTCATCAAGGATTTACTCCCTTTTTCGGATTCTCCGTTCACCATCTAGGCATGCAACAAAAACAAAATTGATCATTTTGTGGGTGAAGAATTCCTTTAAGTGTTACCATGATGGATGATAGTACAAAGATCTATTAAATCCGTGCCCCCCGAACATACTTGCAAATCTCTCAGAATTATTTATCTAGGTTGTTTGATTAACTTTATTGTTGTGTTTTCAGATGGGCTATGTCAGCCGGGTATGGTGCATGCCTCATCAACAAGCCTGAACTTGTGAAAGACATGGTCACCCATGTCAGAAACCAAGTGAACAGGTCAAACTACACAGCGTCCATCAAAATAAGGTAAAAAGTTTGACATCATACTTGATTATACGTGACATAGTTTGTCCACCAGAGAGCACTGACAATTTTCAACTGTAAAATGTCCCGCTCTATGTTATTGGTCACATTTAAAAAAAAAACAACAAAGGGATCTGGAACAAGATTGTTGGTTAAAGTTTTAAAAATTACTATTGGACAATAGTGTTATTGGATTTTTAAAATATCTATATCAGTATTGGCCTCAATAATCCAATATTGGTTGGGTTATACATTTTACCTGTTTAAAGAAATATATATATTTTAAAATAAAATACATAACACATTTAAAATACATTTTTACACGTGTAAGAATACATGTAATTAAATTTGTAATGCGCAACTGTGACCTGTGTTAAAATCGCATAATAATAATACAAAATAAAGAGAAATTCACTTCACCCACAGAATTCACAAGGACCTGAGGCAAACAGTAGATCTGTGTCAGAAGGCTGAATCAGCAGGTGTGTCATGGATAACGGTCCACGGCCGCACAGCAGAAGAACGCCACCAGCCGGTCCATTACGATGCCATCAAGACAATCAAAGACAGCGTATCCATCCCTGTCATTGCCAATGGGGACATAAAGTACCTCCGTGATGTGGAAACCATTCACCAGCTTACTGGTGTCGACGGTAGGTTTGTTTTCAACATATCGCACACTTAAACAAGTACACTTATAAACTTATGACAGATGCATAAATGACAATATTCCTTTCAAATTTGTTATTTTCTTGTTTGTTTGGATTTGCTTATTAGGTGTGATGGCTGCACGGGGGTTGCTTTCAAACCCTGCCATGTTCACCGGCTATGAGGATACTCCTTTGGAGTGTATATGGGATTGGGTGGACATCTCTCTAGAGCAGGGCACTCCATTCACCTGTTTCCACCAGCATCTTATCTACATGCTGGAGAGGGTGAGCTCCCAGCCTGAGAGAAAAGTGTTCAATTCTCTATCCAGTACCTCAGCTGTAATAGATTACCTCCAGGACACATATGGGTCAGTGAATGAACTGTTAACATGAGTATATTGAAATGTGATATTTTAAATTTTGTATTTTGTTTTATTTTTATGCCAAATAAAAATGCGAAGCTATAGAGGTGTATCACTGTCAATTTCTGTCTTTACTATATTTTGTCCCGCCAAGCCTTAACTAAACGGTAATCATTTAGCTAATTAAACAGAATATCTAGTTATTATTAATGCTAGTCTTAAACAGTAAGGAGTACATGTAAATTACATACTGAGGCTTGAGGTTTTTTTCTGCATCTCACTGATGATTTTGGCACATGTAACATGGGACATACTATTGTAGCTGCACAGCCACAAGGATCACAAGAATTTTTATCAGTTTTATCAATAAGAACATTTTCATATAGTGCAATATTCTAAGTCATCATCAAATATGAAGGATATTACAACTAGCAATACAAGTTTTTATTGAGTATTTGCATTTAGAAAAGAATAGAAAAATTACAAAAAAACTACAAGATGATACTGCTGCAGTGATTCTTTTGCAGAGCGTCTAACTTTTTCAAAGCAATGTAATTAGTATTGTCTTTTTTTACTATTTTAGTAGGGGAATGAACAGAAATAATGTGTCTAAGGAAGCTAACTCATAAATTAGGTTTTGCTAATAAAGTTCTTGAAAGGAATAGACCAGAAGTTATGTGATTTTTGCCTTCAAAGTAAAGTCAAAATGTGTGTCCTGAATCCATGTGAAAAGGCGAGAGCTGTACATACAATAGTTAAAACAGACAGGAACATTTGAAATGTCATACTTTACCAATAAAAACTACTTTTTAGTACTTTGCACTACTTACTTTTTTCTGCCTTTTTACTAACATGTTTTGCACTATGGAACTGTGATGCTGGAAACTTGATTTCCCAGCATTTTTCCCTCGGGATCAATAAAGTTACTATCCATCCATCCATCCATCCATCCATCCATCCATCCATCCACGTATCTATCCATCTATCCATCTATCCATCTATCCATCCATCCATCCATCCATCCACGTATCTATCGATCTATCTATCCATCCATCTATCCATCTATCCATCTATCCATCCATCCATCCATCCATCCACGTATCTATCGATCTATCGATCTATCTATCCATCCATCCATCCATCTATCCATCTATCCATCTATCCATCTATCCAACTATCCAACTATCTAAAGTTCTTGAAAGGAATAGACCGGAAGTTATACGAGTTTGCCTTCAAAGTAAAGTCAAAACGTGTGTCCTGAATCCATGCGAAAATGAGAGGGCTGTACATACAATAGTTAAAACATTTAAAAATTCATACTTTACCAATTAACAAACAACGACGCATTTCATAGCCGTATTAATGTCTGATCACAATGTGCCAAAACAACATAAGCTTAAAATTAATTTTATTGTGAAATAATAAGACCGGAAGCTAGCGAGCTGTCTGGAACCAGGAAGAGGAAGAGGAAGAAGCTTACGAACTTTCCTCTGGTTGATTTAGAAGTTAGCGGAAGTTACTCTCTTTAAATCAGCGTTTATTGGTGATTTGCTGGTAAGTTGTGAATCTTTACGCCTGGATTCAAACATTAACTTCGATATTTAACTACCATGTTGCTATTTTAAAACGTTTAAGGTGAGCTTTTGAGACATTTATAACCCAGGAGAGTAGCTTAGCTTGTAGTCAAGGTAACGCTAACGTTAGCTACTCTGTTGTCTCATACACAGTGTGCTTGTGGTGTTGCAGTAACGTCAATAGATCTCAATAACGTGAGTTTGACAGAGAGAGTTTATGTTAAAGTATGTGAACTGTGAACAGAGAGGAGATTATGAGCTTAAGTTAGCTCAAACTGAGGCTGCATTGTCATCCAAGTAGAATAAAAGCTATGCAGGCTAGCTAAACCTCCCAACTGTATACTACTGACTCAACTTTATGTTATTATAATAATAATAATAATCTTTATTTGTATAGCACCTTTCTGAAAACATAGTTTCAAAGTGCCTTCACAGATACAATCAAATACAGACAAAATAAAAACAACAGTAAAAGAACAAAACATAAAGACCAAATAATGAGAAAACTAAAACCAGTGGTATCAAAACAATAAGTTACTACACATAAGCAAAAAGAGGACACTATACGGTGTGGGGAAAAAGGTACACCAAGCTGCTGCCTTACAGAGTTATAAAAAAGCCTTTTTATAAAAATTGGTTCTTAAAAGAGATTTATAATTGGTAGTAGAGCTGGCTAACCTGAGGTCCTGAGGTAGGCTGCTCCACAGTCTAGGGGCATTGATGGCAAAGGCCCTGTCACCCTTAGTCACCAGCCTAGACCTGGGTACAACCAGTAAGACCTTAGTCACCAGCCTAGACCTGGGTACAACCAGTAAGACCTTAGTCACCAGCCTAGACTTGGGTACAACCAGTAAGACCTTAGTCACCAGCCTAGACCTGGGTACAACCAGTAAGACCTTAGTTACCAGCCTAGACTTGGGTACAACCAGTAAGACCTTAGTCACCAGCCTAGACTTGGGTACAACCAGTAAGACCTTAGTCACCAGCCTAGACTTGGGTACAACCAGTAAGACCTTAGTCACCAGCCTAGACCTGGGTACAACCAGTAAGACCTTAGTCACCAGCCTAGACCTGGGTACAACCAGTAAGACCTTAGTCACCAGCCTAGACTTGGGTACAACCAGTAAGACCTTAGTCACCAGCCTAGACTTGGGTACAACCAGTAAGACCTTAGTCACCAGCCTAGACCTGGGTACAACCAGTAGAGCCAAGTCAGAGGACCTCATGTTACAAGGTGGCACATAGGGTGTAAGGAGCTCAGTGATGTAGCTTGGTGCCAAACCATGCAGAGCTTTAAAAGTTGATAATCTATTGAGGTCAGGAGTTGATCAAAAATTATTTTAGTATTGTTTCTGAATTGCATGAAGCAGGATTGCACCACCCATTTTTATTTGTGACTCAAAACAAAGTGTTGTGTCAAATAAAACACCCAGGTTTCTTGCAACTGGTTTTATATTTACAGAGAGGGATTTGGGACTGACTGTTCTTCAGTTCGTACCTGTTTTTCCTGTAAGGTTTCATGTCTATTCTTTGTCAGGTTTTCTTCAAAGGCCATCACTCAAGATGGGACTGCAATGGACTGTTGTGGCCGTCTTTCTCTACATAGAGATGGGCATTCTTCTCATCCTCTGTTTACCCTTCATCTCACCCAAGAGGTAAGTTAAGTCACTCAGAATCATGTGTAGGTCAGGTTTGTAGTACCACAACATGATCTTATGATCAACGCAACAAAATCACAGGGCAAGAGGTGAACATTGCTATTACTGAAATACTGTCAATTTTAGATAGATAGATAGATAGTAACTTTATTGATCCCGAGGGAAATTCAAGTTTCCAGCGTCACAGTTCCATAGTGCAAAACATGTTAGTAAAAAGGCAGTAAAAAAGTCCTTTATCGCCCCGCCCCCCATCCCTAGAGAGGTGTTGTACAGTTTGATGGCTCGGGGGCCAAAGGGCTTCCTGAATCTGTCTGTGGATCTTGCAAAAGATTGTGATTGTATGTGACTAGTGAGTGAGTCAGTGACATACTGTAACATACCGGCTGTCTTTAAATGATTGTGATTATGTGTCTGTGTGTGTGGTTGCAGGTGGCGGAGTATTTTCCGACTGAGGATCTGGAGCTGGATGTCGAAGTTCTGGAACAAAGTGTTTATCACAATGATCATAATACTCATCGTTCTCTTCCTTGGTAAGTGAAAAACAAAGTGTGTCAGTTTTTTTTTTCGTACAACCTTGTAGATACTACTGTAGGTAATAACTCAAGTTGGACCACTTGAGATGGTGTGAACTAGAGGTAGACCGAATAATCAGTTTGGCTGGTTAATCTGCGGCGATAGAACGTTTTTACAAATTATCGTTATTGGCGGAACTGGGCTCTGACAGTAACCGATGGCTGCACAGCCGCCATTAGTCACATGGGGACGTACATCACCATTTTGCATGGAGGCTCCATACACAAAGTCACGGTAGAGGGGGAGAAAAAAGTTATCTCTCGAACATATAATGCAACACTATCGGCTCTTTGTTCCAGATACAAGACAGGCAGACAGGGAGTAAAAGAAATCATTCACTGTTATTTTAACTTGCTTACCAATTTGGCGTTCTCTCTTCCAAATAATCCAGCCCTGTAACCATCCATTCATGAAATGAAATCGCACACTTAAGGATCCTCCTTTCACCGGGGAATATGCATGAACATTAATGGTTTGCAAGAGTGGCATTTAACAATGTACGAGACGCGCAACAGAAGTAATCCTGGCCAGTCGTACTGTAAGCCACAGAACAGCGTGTTCCCCATTGCAAATAAATACGATTTTTTTCCAGTAATGTAATCCACCAAATCACACTTCAGGATTAAAAACGGCGTATGCAAAAGTAGCTGACTAAGCTGCTGCAGAAGTAATGAACATATCGGCCAATTAATCGGCCATCGGCTTTTTCCTGCTCCAAACTATTGTTTTTAAAGGAGTAACTTTTTGGTAATTGCTCATTGCTTACATCTTTTTCTTCAGATGCCGTGCGTGAGGTGAGGAAATATTCAGCTAAAGAACATGGCGCAGATGTCAAGCTGCAACCCAACATGTACGATCACCTGCACATGAAGCTTTTCAGAGCCCAAAGAAACCTCTACATCTCTGGCTTCGCTGTCTTCCTGTGGCTGTGAGTCTTTGCTCTCTTATAGTGATGCCAGAATGACATATCAAAGAAGGTGTCTAGAACCCCTGATTCTTTATTGTCTTTTTGCAGGGTCATGAAGCGAGTGATCACCATGATTAACCGACTGGCAGGAGCAGATGACTACACGTCTGATCTTCAGAAGCAGATAAACAGTGCTAACAAGTTTTCCAAGGAACAGATAGAGGACAATGAGCTGCTGAGACAGGTAGGCTCCACATTGGTTGGTCAAATATATCACTGTTGTTAGATAGAACCACAACTGTAAATGTGCGTCTGCCTATGTCAGATAATTATTAAATCAGATTGTACTATAGAGTAATGAAATGGATTTGTGTGTACCTGACATATAAAAGTTAAAATTTTTGCTCCACTGGTTTGTCAAGATTCCATTAGACAAAGTCAGGCAGTTGAACACATCTTCAATTATTTGAGGTGGGATCACTGGGTGCTATTTTCTCCTAACATCAAATTCCCATGTCTAGGTGGGTGGCCAGACTCTGTCTTTTGTCCATGTACCTTCTGTAGTCCACAGCCCTGTTATTCACAACTATCTCTGTAGCTATCTGTTCTCCCTACACAAGGTGGCCTGTGAACTTGTTTCAGTTCACATTTAGTGGCAGACATCCTCTACACCACTTCTGTTTGAGACACTTGTCTACCAAACCCTCACTCTTGGTTTGATATTCCCTTATTAATCACCTCTAGATGTGAACACACACTCTGAACATTTTACATTGCAGTTACACGTGGCTGACGAAGACCTGCATTTCATGCACTTGAGGTTCATGTAATTTAATGTATTTCAGACTCTGATGCAAGGGAAGGGCGATATGGCTACCTCAGAGGGAATGGAGCTGTTGAGAAAGGAAGTTGAGAAACTGAAAGGAGAAGTGAAGGCTTCAGGAGATGGTAAGTATCCACGTACATGTGCACATGCCCGCTGTAATAGATTAGATTAGACTGTTTATTAGCCACACAACCAAAGCCAGTGGAATTTGTTGTCGATACAGTATGTTATTCTCTGCAGACAGATACATAAATACAAATACTAGGGATGCGCCGATCAGATACTCAGAATCGATATCGGTCCGATACTGGCCAAAATCACTGGATCGGATATCGGAGGAAAACAAATTGTAATCCGATCCATTTCCGCCATTTCCGTCTTCTATGTCGGCATCTGTGCCGGTGCTGTCTGGGGCTCAGTCCAGAACATACACTCCTCTAAGTCGGCATTGCCAGGTCATTTTTCCCGGAGCTAAAGCCCCAAATGTTTTGAGTGTAGCCCCGACAGAAAACGTAATGTGTGTGAATATGTGATAGTGTTCGTTACAGAATCGACTGTCAACGTATAGGCAGGTCTCTAAACCAACTGTGTGTGTGCGAGGGTCTGACAGTCAGCACTGAGTGACTTACGGCGGGATGAGGAGAGGAGAAATGGCAGAGCGTTTTGTCTTCTTCATGATTGTAGCTACCGTTTTATTTTATTTTACAAACCTGTGTAAAATGTTAACTATTAAATATAAATGATCCTGGCCGTTGAAATAAAAGCAAAAAACTTGAATGTTGTTATAACGTCATTTATATAGACTGACTTTCTCTCAGTACTCCCAACTCGGACTTCCTCCATGGTTCATCCATTTTATTTTGGAGGGATCGCATGTTGGATAAAATCCGTGCTGTTAGTGTGGGCAGACAGGGCTATCTCCTGAAGCGGGAGAGCATCTCCGTACTCTGTCTACCTGTGTGAGGGGTATTTCCCCGGGGTGGCACAATGTTTGTGTTGCTTGTGTTAGTGTTATCTTTTATATTCGGACCCCAGGAAAGTTGATACTTGTGTAGAGTTTAAAACTTGTAATGACAAATGAGGAAGCCCTGTGCTGATGTGTGCTTGTTTCCTCTCCAGCCCTGGAGAACTCCCAGTCAGAGGCCGATGTAATGAAGAAGCACATGGAGGGCATCACCAGGGAGTACGACCGACTGCTGAAAGAACATCAGGAGCTCCAGGTGAGGCTAAGCCCTAAACTCAGCAGGATAATTATTTGTTGGGTCATTCATTACTTCGATATACAATTGTAGAGAGCCATTGAAACTAGCATCAGGCAGGCTCCTTTAAGAAGCCTGTCTATTTCATCATCAGCTCAAAGACTATTGACTGAAGTGCCTATGCTTCGTTGTTCAGACATTGAAAACAAATGTTAATTCTAGTGAAGGACAACAAATCCCATTTATTTCCAGGATCTCAATTAAAGAAACACATAGATGTTAGATTTACAGAAGATGAATGAAATAGATAAATGTTTAAGTAAAAAATCCCAATGCATTCATGTGACCTTACATAATATCAAAACACATTGACATTTTTTTTTTTATTTTTTTTTTGTCTTTTCAGAATCTTCAAGATGGAAACAAAAAGGACGACTAGTTAATGTAAAATTCTTAAAGGTTGAAGTGTTTACACAGCAAATTAGTCACTGCAACACGCGTTTTACCTTCATATAACACCTTGGGCACATCACAAAACTAGGATTGGCTCCTTTTGAAATACAGACTTGCCGATATCCGTAATGGTTTTAAAGCATGGAAGTGAATTTTTATTCGGGCATCAGACTGACTAAAGTGGAATGAGTAATATTTGGTGGTTTCTTGTTTCTGCCTTGCGCAGTGTGACTTACATCATTGCTTTTCAAGTGCACATGATCCGGCAGATTAATTGTGCGAGGGAATTGGGTAGAGTTTAGTCAGTAATCAACCCAGGTCTGATCACGGAGCACGTAATATGTTAAAGAAATATGCGTGTTGCTTTATGGTTTACGTCATTGTTCTTAGGCAGGTGCACAGTGTGGAGTGCTGGAGCAGTGACAGCTATGAATGTATTTTGATACGTATTCCTGTATGGAGCAGGAGCACCTGCTGCACCCACTTTAAGCTTAGCAACAGTATGCAAATCCGTCAGCGCTTGCATGGCTGTGCACATATATTTGCATGTACAGTTGCACTACACACATTTTTGTTGTATTCCAGCTGATGATCTGTACTTTTTTTTAACCTAGGTAGTGGTGCATAAGTTTTGTTTTCTTTTGGTTTCTTCCTTAGTTTGTAAATGTTGAAAAAAAAAAATGACATAATGGATCTGTGGATATCGATAAAACTGAATCTATAGGGATAGAAAATTGGATTCAACCACTTATTATCTTACTTTTGGTTTAAATGTATTAACTTAAAACTTTAAAGGTCCAAATTGTTGTTTATTTGCTGCACTGTGTTTCAGGCGTTTGAGTTAGTGTGAGAGTTGAACTGGGAGTTGTACTGTATGCGTCGGGAAAAGGGTCTGTATGATGTTTGTGAAAGAGCAGCTTAGACTGTAATCACCAGATGTTTAAATGTTCCCCAATTATTTTTTTAATCAGGTTATTGGGTTTACCAAAGTTACTTTTCATGTGATATAATTGCAAAAAAAAAATCCCTCTTCATGACATTTGTGAAGACAGAAATCAGATGGAAGTGCCTTTTAGATGGATGTAGTACATTTTGTTTAATAAAAGATACATTTCTTTATGCCATGCCTTGTTTTGAATAATTAACACCAACACGTAGTTTAATTGGATATTAAAAGTTTTATTTTAGTATTACATTTAAGATATTCTTTGAAATTTTACAAAAATAGTCCAAGAAAATTATTTACATTCTGATTTCTTTAATGCAAGTAAATGCTGCTCCTCTCCGAGTCTGTACTTGTGCCTGAAACTAAACCTGAATTGAAAAGACGATTCAGTCACCACAATGGTACTTATCCATTCGGGAAATAAAGTCTTATAAAATGATGATATGCTATACATTTACAAAGACAAAATGAATATTTAAAAAACAAAAAACAATTGTCTTGAGATACAGTAGCTAGACAAAATTTTACTTTAGAAATTATTTTGACAGATTTCAAGGAAATGGGTTGTGATTATGGGATGAAGCTTCATCGGAAAAACCTGAGAGTAGACCATGATCTTTCTGTTTGTGGGTTTTGGCACAAGAGTTCATGCACACGCAAAAATACCCAACATAAAAATAGACTGACCAGTGAAACATATCGTATAGCAATGGCTGGAGAGCTTATACACATCAGCAACATAAATGCACATTTCCTGTGGCGATACTTAATGGGGGTCATTTGCCTAAAGAATGGAACAACATACAGTATATCTCTTATCAATGTTGCAACAGTACAAATTGTGCCTTTTCCAAGGCAAAAAAACATGGCAGATACAAGAGCAAGCATTCAACTCCACCATCATCGTTTCAATACCAGAGCCTACTGAGGTGAGCAAATTCAGTCTAAGCCAACGATCAGTGTCATGATAAAGTTTAATGTGCTGTGCACTCTTAATGTTTTTCTCTTTTCTAATACCAGATTTCAATACAAGTTAATTGGGGCTGGTGCTGGTTGAAGGTATACAAATATGGAGCAGCCTCCACGAGACAAACAGGAAAGCAAATCTCACTGAAATACAATTTCCATTTTTAGTGAGTATGAGTACCAAAGGAACAAGTTCACATCCAGAAAGCACACAACACAAATTGCAATACAGTCAGACCTGACTTTGGGCTTAAAGTAAAATAAAAAACGTTTTAGAGTCAGTTAGAAAAATTTAACTTTTTTTAAGTGAGTGTAAAGAGATCTGTTCAAAATGTGAAACATATGAGTTAGAGGTAACTGTTGTGTGAATGAGGCACATACGTCATATCAACAACTGTCAAGCCTTTTAAAAGTTACTGAAATACGTGTTCACACACATATTTCCACAACAACCCGTTTATCTTTTCTATTTAAAATTCTGAAAAAAAAAATATATCCTCACTTCCTGAATGCCTAATTGTCTCTATCTTAATTATATATATATATATATTTTTTTTTTTTAATTTAGTGTCGTGCCTCTGGTTTATAAGGCCACTTCTCCTCTTGTGATGTCAGGAAGAAAAACTTAATTTGAGAGGAAAATCCAAAGAGGCAGCTTTATAAGTGCTGGTTTTCAGAATTGTACTGTTTTTTTTTGTAGTCTGCACAAGTCACATTTCCCATCTAATCTCTTGTGCAACCATTAAAATCAGAAACATATAGTTATATTGAAAACAAAAAAAATAACAGCATGTACATTCAAGAAATACTTCAGTTATATAAAATGTTCTGTCAAATTCACAAAGCCTTCACAGGTCCAGTAGTACAAATATAGAATTGATGCTTTATATGAGATGATCGGATAAAACGTGATTCCCTGCAAATCTCACTTGAGTGTGTATGGTTGCATTTGTTCACCTGTGATGTCTGTGACGGAGACGAGGGGGGGTCAGTTCTGCTGGATCGGTCACAGCCGCGTCTCCCTGTCCGTGCTGTTGTCTACCGTTTGTTGGGATTGGTCAGAATTAGAAATCACAAACTCGTCTTTCCTAAGTGCCTCCAGCTCTGTTCCGTCGTTGGCCAGAGCTCCGTGGATGGCATTTCTTTCCTCCTTCCTCAGCTGTCGTCTGAGCAGAAAGAAGCCCGGGATGCAAATGATAAACGAGATAGTCCGCAGGCTCATAGTCAGACCCAAGTATGCTATCCTGAGAAGTAAAGACGTAAAAAAATATAACTTGATTTGGTCAAGATTAGGTTTCTTTTGACAATACAGGAGGAGGAATGGAATGGGGGAGAGAAAGGACATGTCAGAAAACCATAAATAACAACAATGTACTCATGGATGCACAGATAACTATCACCGGATTTCTTTGATATTGAAGAAAACTTAACAATGTGATGATTTTTAGGCAAGTTCTGCAGTCATAAGGAGCGTCTTTTTTTCTATGATTTCTGAGTGGATTTATGGACTTATATTTGCGGACAATATCGGGAAGTGTAAGCTACACTGAATCTAAAAATATGTGTCTCAAATTAAAAAGGGATTTACAAAAACACCATAAAACAGTCAATAACTACATAATTTAAAAAATACATGAATTAATTCATAAATAAATAATGGAATTTAAAGGGACTATTTGTAACTTTCAGAAATGCTTCTTAACAGCGACACCTGTGGCCGTGAAATCAACGAAAGTCAGCGTCGGGCTCGCGCTTGCTCGCTCTCAATATACCTGAACGAGCATCACTCAAAACAGTGAGGCGACACACGTCAGCTAAAACCACAATATCACTCTATATTTCAGCTGCTTGGCAGTAATGTTAGCTGACCAGACGAAGGTCTCTCCATGAACATGATTTAGATCTGATCCTAGTGTTGGCTTTTCCTGCCTAAGTGCAGGCTGAGGCAGCGGGGCTCTCCAGCGTGTCTCCCTGCTCTCTCTGCCCGCAGCCGGAGAGAGCAGAGGAGACACCGGCACCCGGTCGGTAACGAGAAGACAACGTAAAGCTCCGTCACTTCACAAGACACGGGAAACCTCTGTTGGTCTGGAGGAGCTGCAGCAGTTATTTCTGCACAAACGTCCCCTGTACATTCACTAGATATTCTCAGAGCTAAAGTAACTCTTCTGCAGTGTGGAGTGAGCGCGCGTTCACGTCTAGAGGTGGAGCGAGCTGAGTTGTCTGAGTGAAGGCGAGCAGGCAGAGGAGGAGGGTACAGCGGCTACACGCGAACGCGCATATGCGAGCGCGCATGATGTGTGACGACCCGCTACATTTATGCGTGTACAAAGTTACAAATAGTCCCTTTAAATGCTTTATTAATATTTCCGTGACTCTCGTGGTCCTCCATAGGTCATTGCCACATAAAATATAAAAAGTCTGAGCCTGAAGTAGACCCCCCTGAGACTGTGATATTAACTGAATCTTACAAATACAGAAAATTAACGATCCACAAAAGACTGAATGTGATTACTACCTGTATGCAGTGGTGTTGTAGATCCTACAGGCTCCTATGCCTCCACACCTCTTCTGACCCCATTTTAGACATGTGGTGTCAATGATTGCTCCAAAGTAGATGGGTGCTGGGATCCCGGCTGCAAGACCAAAAACATATGTTCACAACACATCACCAAGAACTGAAACAGATTCTACTGTTCAGAGTAGTCAGAATAAACATTCAAATCAATAAATCGGGGTAACACATTTACAAGGTTAGCATGATAGCCCTGAGCTACTCGAACATGCTCGATAGAAGATTGAGACTTACCGAGGGTACGTGTTGCCAGAGCATGGAAACCCAATGCCAAAGATTTCAGCTGTGGTTTGATGCACCTTTATGATGAGAAATTGCAGAAATTTTTCAGGAAACATCAGAAACTGGTTATAAAGTAGAACGTCATATCTACAGCACAAAACATTGCTCATTCAAGGTTAACTCAAGTTAATTTCTAACTCCTTAATTATAGAAAAAAGAGGTGGAAATAAGTAGTAATCTCGAGTTCAGTCAAACCTATGTACACAGAGAATGTAAACAATGCACGTTCTATAACATAAAAAGGACTTTTCAACTAATCCATTAGGAATGAATAATTCATTTTATTGTACTGACAGTACTATAAGGCATAGAAACACATGAAGTGCACTAAGTTAATTCCAGTGAGACCAGTGCATTCTACCAGGATCAGCTAATATGGCTTCAGGAGGTCTTGTATGTGTTTGCATGTCATATCGAGATAAAGGTGTCCCCGTGTTAAGTGGAGTGTCATCCAGCAGAGGGTACTGTGGTGCAGAACAATTTAGCCTCTAGTCAAGGGGTTCTCAAAGTTTTGACGACTTAGTATGACAATTAACAATAACAATTAACAATATGACGTTTTTTAAAGAACATTTTCGACATACTATACTGTGAAGTTTTTCCATGAAATCTTTCGACATACTATAGTATCATTTTTTTTCATGAAAATTTCCGACATACTATACTATGAAGTTTTTCCATTAAATGTTCCGACATACAATATGATGTTTTTCAAAGAAATTTTTCGACATGCTACACTATGACTTTTTTTCATTGAATCTTTTGACATACTATACTATGTCTTTTTTAATTAAATCTTTCAACATACTATACTAACACTTCTTTTAATGAAAATTTACAGTATACTATACTATGACTTTTTTTCATGAAAATTTTTGACATAAAATATTATGACTTTTTTAAAGAAAATTTTCAACATACTATACTATGACTTTTTTTGTGTGAAAATTTTCGATAGATACCATGACATTTTTCCATTAAAATTTCGGACATACAATATTATTACATTTTTCAAAGAAATTTTTGGACAAGCTACATTATGACTTTTTTTCCATGAAAGATTTCGACATACTATATTATTACTTTTTCATTAAACTTTTCGACATACTATTATGACATTTTTCCATGAAATCTTTCGACATACTATACTATGACGTTTTTCCATGAAAATATTCGACCCACTATGCTATGACTTATTTTTCCATTCAATATTTTCGACATACTATACTATGATTTTTTTCCTGAAAATTTTCGACATACTATACTATGACTTTTTTTCATTAAATCTTTCGACATACTATACTATACATTTTTTTATTCGGCATACTATGCTATGACCCTTTTGCATTTTTTCAACATACTATGTTTTTTTTCAGACATAGTATACTATGACTTTTTTGCATTTATTTCTTTTTTTAAGACTTTTTGATAAACTATATGACTTTTTAAATACTTTTTTCGACATGCTACACTATGACTTTTTTAATTAAATCTTTCAACATACTATACTAACACTTCTTTTAATGAAAATTTACAGTATACTATACTATGACTTTTTTCATGAAAACTTTTGACATAATATACTATGAAAGTTTTCCATAAAAGTTTTTTGTTACTACTATGACTATTTTTTCATGAAATCTTTCGACATACTATCCTATAACTTTTTTTCATGAAAACTTTCAACATAGTATACTATGCATGTTTTTTCTTTTTTTAAGACTTTTTGATAAACTATATGACTTTTTAAATACTTTTTTCGACATGCTATATTATGACTTTTTTCGACATACAGTGACATACTATGACTTTCTTTGACATACTATACTTTGAATTATTTTTTTATATTTTCAACTCCGGGGCGCGGGTTTGCAGTGCTGCTAATTAGCGGTGCACAGATTGAATTCAACAACAAATCTGTGTTAAAAAAAAATTGATTCTGAACATGTCACTGAAGGACTAACTCAAACACTGCTACAAATATGGGCCATATTAAGTTGAATGCCAGTTAGCAACATTTTGCTGGGTATAAAAGAGCTTCTGAAATAAGCACCAACTAACACAGCTCTAAAAGGTCAATCATCTGTGACCAAATTAAAGTTGCATCAATATATCAAATGCAAAATTATTCAACATGTCGAGGGGAAGAGTTTGGTAAAAATCCTTCCAGAAAAAAGTGAAATAATGGACATGATGGCATTAAAGCTAATATGACCCTTTGTAGCAGCGTGAGCAATGATAATGTAGTATTTTAAAAAATCCTTTTTCATTACATTTTTTTAAATTAAATCTGACCTGATGAGAAACATGTAGCCTGGTGTGCCCCCAAGGGAGATGATAAAGGAAGTGATGACAGAGAGAGCCAGGAAGTACGGGAACATCCTGTCACAGTCGTCCTTGTGAGGGCACTGACCTGTACTGGCCGTAAAATTACCAGCCACACCGACACAGCTACAGTTAGAGAAGATCTGGAGAGACATGATAGCCCGCATGACCATGTATAGCAGGACATAGACACACATAAACACAGCAATGCATATACTGCATATACATAAACAGTCATATGTTGCTGTAAGATCACCAAAATCAGCATGTACCAATATTGTGAACTAGCCAAAGCTGTGCTATATGCAGCCTGCACAATACTATGGTATTTAATACAATAAATTAATTTTCCATGTGTAATATTTCTTATAGTTTGAGTACCTTGTCAACTTACTGTGTTCTTCCCTGAGCTAGCAGAGCTGCTGCAGCCAGCAAGACAGGGAGAAACATATGTGATGCCATTCTCTCCACAGACTGGGTCCCAGTCACTCGCTGAACAAACACAGTCTGAGTTGCAGGATGCGAACACTGATTGTTTATCATACGATATTGTATCCATGCTGGAAGAGAGCCAGAGAAAAGTACACATGAGAGGAAATCTATTATTATGCTATTACATACCGGTATATAATTAGCATTTCATTGTTACTTCCAATCAGATGTACTTGAATGTCTAAATCCCAGAAGTAGACACTAATGAGGTGTATTTAATGTACAGTATGACCTGTCTGTTAGATCAATCATTTTTCTGTGTTGTACCTGAATTTGGAATAATAATATAATTTAACAACAGTAACCCCAACACACCATGTGATTTTCTATGACTCACCTGTTGTATGAAAGCGTCACGCCGGCTACCTTGGCATTCTCGCAGCTCATTGCGAAGAAGAACAGCGACAGGACATAACCGATCAGAGATGTGCCGAAGGCAAACCTGGCCGCTTCCATGATGTTCAGCTTCAGCCTCTTCATCAGTAGACCTCCAGAAAACATCCCCAGTGCCACAGCTGGGATATTGATCACACCTTAGATTAAGAGTGACAGCAAAACACAAGATCAAGATTAACTGAAATGAAGTATTGCTTCTAAGGCTACATCTGGATTTGAACAGAGACAGACAATATGATTAAATATAGTCATCAAAGCTCCGCTATCATCTTTCACACTAACTAATACAGAGAGGGGGGGAATGAGACTACACAATTCCAAGTCGCCTTGATCAAAAAAGAGCCCTGCTTTTTATTTGTTCAGTCCCTTTATACCTTCATTTAACATCAATGTGAAGACATAGTCTTTTATCTACATGTCATTTTCTCTGGTCACTGATATTGTATTCTCTTTCATATAAAGCCAGTCTAGTCAGTGCAGACATCTCCTTTAATGAGACCACATACGTACGTAGAGACTTTCATCTTATGTTATCAACTTCATTAGATATTTCATTTCATATGCACAAAGCTCTGTTCTCTGCAGCTGTGGTGGTTAGTGGGCTGAATTAGAACCCCGACCCAGTTTAACGATATCCCTTCTCCAAAGGTCCTTTTCTGCTTCATTCAGCAAATGCAAAAATACCATAATTTAACTGGGGAAACAATGCTGACTTGCAGATACACTGAGATGATTTATAGAAAGAAACCCCATGAATTTAGAATGATAAACATGTTAAATGTGTGTAAGCTTTACAGTGTATGTTGTGTACATATTTGACACTAGAATCAATTTGAGCTAACTAGCAAGAAAAGCCTGAACTAAGCAGAAAAGCCTTCCCTGGGTCTGTTATGTGCTGATTTTTCCAGGATGTAATACACAAATAATGTATGTGACACAGAGCACATGTATTATACCCATGAGAAAGTTGGCCTTTGAGGCAGACTGTCTGAAGTGCTGCTCGATGTACTTGGGCTTGTAGGTGACCATGCCGATGAGAGAGTTCAGCTGGATGATTGTCACACAAAGGTAGATCAAATACACAGGGTGTCCCAGCAGAGTTCGCAGGGTTGGAATAAAGTCTGTAGAGGGATAAGAAGTCTGAGTTGAAACATACCTGTCTGAAAATGTTTAATATGCAATATCTCTATGTAATAGTGACTGTAACAATCTCTGATTACTGCTATGAAATGAAGTTTCTTTCTGTCTACAAGAAGCAGAAGGAAGTGAGGGAGTATTGCCTTGTGACAGTAGGACAAAATTAAAGCAAATTATGTGTAGAATTTGAAAATGTCACTGTCAATAAAAACACTATCCTGGTAACTTCAAATTTTAGCTTGTGGAGCTTTTGGTCACTAGGAGCGCTGTCTATGCGTGTTCAGCCATTTCATTCTACAGCCCATTCATCTCTACATTAGGGGCTTCACAGTTATAAAATATTCAATCCATTAATCAATATCAATTCTATTATATGATTCGGATGTTTTTTTTCCAAGTAAGAACAATTCACATTTTATTGTTAAATGACTACAAACCTCTAAAGCCATCCTTACCTTTGGCCATTTCTATGAAACTAGTATTTTCTTCTGCAGGATACTTGT
This sequence comes from Sebastes fasciatus, assembly GCF_043250625.1. Taxonomy (NCBI): domain Eukaryota; kingdom Metazoa; phylum Chordata; class Actinopteri; order Perciformes; family Sebastidae; genus Sebastes; species Sebastes fasciatus. The sequence goes on from NC_133801.1 coordinate 17,134,151, forward strand.
GCTTCAGATGAGGAGGGTCTTTAATGAAACTTGTCTGCTCTGGTGTGCACTTCTCTGGGCCCTGGGGCCCAGGTATGGGCAGGGAGCGGGGCAGAAACCAGAAAGGGATGGCAGAGAGTAGGGTGATGACCCCAGCTATGAGGTAACCCAGCCACCAGGCACCCACCCAGCGGGAATCTGCTGGGGTGATGGTGATAGTTTCTGTGTTGAGGGGTACAGAAGATGACATGTAATGAATGTTCAGTGATACACTTATGGTTCAATACAGATCATGTATGGTTTAGTGGACAATTTTATAATGTGATATGCAGTTTTTCTTTTTAAAAGGTGCTCTATATGATATTCAGAGCATGAATATAGCTGCAAACAAATATTGTAATGTAAAGACATAGTGGAATAATCTGAGCAAAGAATGAAGTTGCTCTCCCTCTGTGTGTTGTAATCTGAGTTTCTCTGTGCTTTGTTGGCATCGCCGGGCCGGCAGCACGTGCCTTGTATTGCATGTTTGTGCATGTGAGCGGCCGCTGCTCTCCACTGCTCTCATACGGCGGTTACAGCTGATGACAACACCTACCCTCCTGTTCCCCCCAGGTTAACATCGGTATCTCTGTCAGCACTGTTGCCGTTGTTTGCACTGTCAGGGCTGTTAGCATTGTTACCTGCAAGCCGCTGGCTCAGCCGTCGCCATGTTGAGAGCCGTGTGGAGGCAATAGATATGCTCTGAATTTCGTATTGAGCACCTTTAAGGCTTTCTAAAGCCTACTGAACTCACTCTATTTGCCTGGATGACCAAATAAAAGAATGCAAAGATGGAGCACTGAGGGCAGATTTGTTATCAGGCGCAAAAGAGGTCATCAGAACAACCCTAACAAGCTGTAGTCAGCCTTTACATTATTACAATTTCTGAAATGAAAGGCCGGACATGGAGGTTTGTAGTAGGTACTCATCTGTTTCGTTAAGCGGTTAATAAGTGACAACAGTCATCCTTTATGGCTTGGGTTACTTTTTTTTTAATAAAGCTATTTTTTCATTAAAGGAATGATTTTTCATTGGTTTATTAACTGGTTTTCTGACCTGACATGTTTTGTCATTCTTTCCTCTGGTGCCATTTTTTTTCTTTTTAACTTTTTCTGTTGCTGGTTACAATGCTTTTCCTCTGTTTCTCTCTCATTTTTTCCTGTCTTTTCTCTCTTCCGTTCTTTTCTTTTGCTATTTTTCTGTCTTGGTTCTTCTCCTCCCTTTGCAGCACTCTATTTGATTGTAGCCTATCACAGGGCTTTGGCCTTCCTATCCCTCACCATCCCTTGTTCATTAGCTAAGTGATGCTAATCTTGTACACCTGTTCTATGAGTCTATGAGCCATACATACACTGCTGGTGATCCACCCATGGTTATAACTGATAATATCATGCCTCAGTTTTATGAATGAAAAGGTCTTTTGTCAGAGCTGACATTTTGATATGTAATGGTAGGAAAAGTACCAGTTTTACGAATAACATTTCTGATTGCTCTTATCTGTTCAAGTGTCGCAGAATACACCAGAGTAGTGTAGCCTAATAATTCATTATGACAGTATTGTAAAAGATTGAATCTGACCAGAATAAGTGTGTGAAATCCCAAATATACAAAGGGTTTCCCCAATTTATTCTGGTCACTAATATTACATGTACAGTGTCTTCATATGATACGTCTACAAACTGACAGAACAAACCAAATAATTTCTTTATGCAACAATTGTAAACAAGCTCTCTAACATGGGTAAGCTTCCATAGATGTAAGAAAAAACAAATGTTTTCCAAATCCATTCACAAAGCGGCAAAGCGCAGCTCGCTGCAATAATTACTGTTTTCTGTGGCGTTTTCATGTGTTTCAGGCGTGAAGAAATCCTTTGTAAGATAGGTCAACATGTCAAAGGAGTCACAGGATTCAAGGCATTTCGCTGCAAAAAGTTAAACTTTTCCCAACTTTTGTTTGGCCACACTTTGCCACAGAATCAAACGGCCGCAGAATGCTGAGCTTGGGAACGGCCGCCGCAGCTTTTCATAGACAAGCCACAAGCCACACTTCACCGCTGCTCTAGTGTGAATTCGGTATTAATGACATCAACTGTGCCTAGTCAGTCTGCACAATCACATAAGGGTCTGGCCTTAAACTATGTAGACATGTACTTGTGTTTAAACTCACCCATTTTTACAAATCCAATGTCCACATAGATTTTGGCACAAAGGGAGCCCAACAGGTAGCCAAACACAGGTCCAACCACTGAAATGGTCTGCACACAGCCTAGGATATAATAAACACACGAGAGAGTCACACAACACATAAACCGGTTAGGACTCTAGCTATCTGTATTAACAACTAAGATACATAGGCTATTGATTTACACTATATATGTGTTTTAAACCTGCTTTAATGCGTCTTAATGGGCTTGGGAAAGACTTGCTGAGGAAGCATGTTATTCTTCAGTAATACTCATCTGCTATTGTAGAACACTAAAGGGATTTACCGCCTATTGCAAGCATGGCATTATTGTGAGATACTGTATTGTGCTCTGAAGAAGTCTGTTTGCTGCTTCACATCAGGGCTGCAGCCAAATTTGAATTATTGTTTCACGCAAATAATGCGACAATTCGCATCATGGTGCAGCCCCACTGTATGCAGCCAGACTGACGACAGCTGAGCATGCTGAGATACCTCCGATGCGGATCAAGCTGGCAGTGCGATGAGAGGGCATGGCAATTTAAAACATTCAAACATCAAGCAGCAGCTTCTCCTTTTTTAGTCTGGGCATACATTTTGACTGGGGTGTTTCAGCAGGGTGCCATGGTGCCAGTTGACATTGGAAATACGCTTTGCCTCCTTAACTATAGTGAAACATCTGATGACATCAAGTTTGGCTTTTTTAAATGTAAATACAGAGCATATACAGTATATCTGGGTCATTTTACAGATTACTTAATGGATCACAGAGATATATATATATATATCAGTGTTCAGGGTCAATAAAGTTGCATGGAAATCTAACTAGTGCTCAACTGACGTCAAGATGCGTCTAGACAGAACCCCTGTGTGCTGCTTATTTTTGGTGTGTGAGGTTTTTCTTACCAACATATAGTGCAGCATTCTCCTCAGTAGCAAAATCATCTATATAAGAGATCCCAAGAGGCTGAACAGGCGTCTCCCCGATCCCCCGCAAGACATTTCCCAGGAGCACATAGATCCACATCGAAAGGTTGGAGTCACCTTCACATTCTGGAGGGAAAAGATCAGAGTAGTCATCTCAGACATCTTTACTTGTCAACATTAGTGTGTATATGTGTTAGTGCTCACCTGTGGCTGGCACTTGAGGCAGTTTACCATCTTGAGTCAGGTCTGCTGGTGAGCCAACCGGACAAGGAGAGGGGTTAATTGTTGAGTTCACTACCCACCGCACCGATGTTTCAAATTCATAGCTGTACACAAAACACAAACATAACTTGATTATAGGATACAATCTGTGAATCTTACTGGAAGCAGATTTCATAAGTAACATGTCAGTGAGGAAGTTCCTGCTGAAAAAGTGAAGCCACCCTGCAGCATCTACAGCCAAGACTTACTGGAACAGCAATATGTTTGACCTGGTATAGGCTGACCCAGTTACAGTGCTATACTAGGTACCAGTGGCGGCTGGTGGATTTTTTTTTGGGTAGGGCCAATCAATTTCAACAAACATCCTAGTACGATTCAATGCAAAAAAAGGTATCAAAAACGCATTACTACTTTGCAGTTACATTTTTATCATTTATTCCAACACTGACATAAGGACATCTTATTCATACAATTCAGTATGTTAATATAACATACGACAGATCATTTATAAAGGAAATGGGCTGTGAGAGAAGAGAAGTGGAGAGAAGCGAGAGACGAGAAGACAAGATCACGCGAGAACTGACATGAGCCCTGACGAGAACAGAGAGAGACACACGTGAACGTGCGCGCGCACACCATGGGCCAAATCAGTTTGGCCCTCCCGGAAGTCTTTTTTACGGCGCTGATTGGATGAATTGTATGTCATTCATGCTTGTAATCATATATCTTTAATCAGTGATTGGCTGTACTGCTTATTAGACCCGCCTTCCTTGGGCCAAATCCATTTGGCCCCAGAAAGTGCACGTGCAGCAGAGCAGCTGAGAGGTGCACTAGCAGAGAGTTCAAGGAGGAAAGCAGATATTTGGCGCAGTTATCCTATTTTACAAATATTACGGGTATATTCCATAGGTCAAAAACACACATATTGACAATTTTTAGAATTTTTAGAATTTTTATAATTAATAATTTTATAATTTTTTTTTTTTTTTTTGGTGGCTCAAGGTGGGTGGGGCCAGGCCCCGTGGCCCTCTATTGGCCGGCCGCCACTGCTAGGTACAGTAATATATCATGGAAAATAATAGTGGCATATGTGTATCTTATCTCAGACTATTATACATAAGCAGTAAATTGGAAAATAGCCCAAGACAAAGTTTTCCTGTTTTATTGATACAAATCATCTGTCTCTCAATAGTGTGCTCTTAAAGGGGAACTACGCCCATTTTCAAAATTCATACATATTATTCCTATGGTCTTAGACAAAAATATTAGTAAACATGAACAACTCTCTCCCAAATCCCTAAAATTCAAACTTGTGATGTCATAGGGGATAAAGTGTGGAACTGCTCCATAGACGATGAATGGGGAGAGATGTTCTAGATGACACTGAGAGCACCCAGAGGAATAATCTGAGTATATGGGGACATTTTCTGTTTCACAACTGACAACACTACAGTAGAAAAAAGATCATTTGGATATAAAAAAAAGAAATCAAACATTCTGCAGCTCCGCTAAATCCGTCTCCCATTCATTGTCTATGGAGCAGCTTCAGACTTTATACCCTATGACATCACCAGTTTGAGACTTCTATGGTTTCTGGCTTTGAGAGAGAGTAGCTCATGTTCAAAAATATTGATTGAACTTTCCTAGTAAATGGAAATAACATATTGGAATTCGTAATTTGGATGGTGTTCCCCTTTAAAGCATTAATTGTTGTGCATCATAAGTATTGGATGTCCATGTGGTGTCAATGAGACTTTATCTAATTGGTTAGTGATACGGTATATATTGAGTCTTCTTGTGGATATTATTTGGTACATTAATATTTGGCACAGCTTGGGAAGCGTGTTTATTAAATTAATTTTACAAGGCTGTATATCACATCAACAAATCTAAATTGCCACAGATTAACAAATGTACTCATGTGCAGCTGTTATCAATGTGTTGGAAACTCAAGCATTACTTGTACTGAATCAAAATGAATTAAATTAGATTAATTTAAAAAAAAAAAATTAGTACCTGAGATTAAAACTATAAATCAAACAACAACCATGCCCATTGGCTCTTTTTAACTCACCGTCCAATGATGAAGTGAGGCAGAGCGATGATGAAAGTGCCAATGGACATCAGTACACAACCCACTGCAATGATCTTTGGCCGATGGAGCTTGGCCCCGAAGTAACTGACGAATGCTATCACCAACAGGTTACCTGGGAGAAAGATGAGGGATTTAGAGCGCTACTGTACATCTCCACTGGATGAAGAAAAGGCAGGAGTTTGAGCAAATAGTCAGTTTGAGAAGAAACAGAATGATTGCTTCATGATGTTTGATTTAAACAGCTTTTTGTGACACTGTGGGTAATCCAGATGTGGCTCTATATGCTCTTGTCAAAAATGTGATATTACTAAATAAAAATGAATGTGTAAAAATAAATGCACCTTTTACGTGTAGCAAAATGAGATACATTACTGCCAAGCAGGTGAAATATAGAGTGATATTGTGGTTTTAGCTGACGTGTGTCGCCTCGCTGTTTTGAGTGATGCTCGTTCATGTCTATGTAGAGCGAGCACAAGCGCGAGCAACAGGATGCTGACTTTTGCTGACTTAACGGCCACAGGTATCGCTGTTAACAAGCAATTTCTGATTCTTACATAGAGTCCCTTTAAAACAGTTTTTTTCCCTATATACTGTACCTTAGCAAGTATAATTTCCATTACATACTGCAGATACATACCATTAAAATAGTGTACCCAAACATTTTAATGTGCCCATGTAGGATGACTTCTGCATTATTTTTTTATATGAAAGTATCAGATGAAAACTGACCGCTACACTCTTCTGTACATCCGTAGTTTGAATGGCAGATGAGGTCATTGGCGATTTTAGATTATTTAGGGGTGCTCAAGTACACCTACATTTCATCTCAGCAACCCCTAAAAAAATAATTATCAAACCCCCCGACACCCGCGGAATCGCCGGCGACCCCAGCCGATTGTCTTTAAGAGGTTGCAGCGGGCTCAGTCTTAAAGCTAGAGTGAATATATTGTATCATATGAAACTAGAAAACCTGTCATGTCATGTCATGTTAGCTTGTCGGGCAAGGAGGCTAAATAACGCTCCAAAGTTAGGGTACATTTTGGTAAATCATGGCGATTTCCAAAGATGTCCCTTGACCTCTCCCCCTCGAGACATAGACATTTTCACCATAACTTCATGCAGAAAAGGCAGAAATTGGTGCAAAAACAATCACCAGAATGCAGGAAAAAAAGTGTGACCCCCTAAAATTTACTGGGAGAGAATCACAATGTGTCGCCCCTTCAATATTGAAACCAAACCTACGCCCTTGATCGTACTCGTCACATTCTCATTAGGGGCTGAGCCCCCCTAAAGGTCTGATCCTAGAATCGCCCCTGGATGAGGTTGTGTTCTCATACGTGATGTACTATCGTCATGTTCCAAGAGATTTTTATCATCTACATCATGTAGCAGCAAATATGTTCAATGGCATAAAAATTAAACAGCGCTGGGTGGGAACATGGCCATTTCTCTATTACCAGTGACATGGAAACTTCATTGTAGAAACAAGGTGGAAAACTGGCCTAGAAAGATAAGCCTAAGCCACGCTGCCTGACCTTTTTCTATTGTAAAGGCTAATTTGACGGGATGACGTCAAACCCTCCAACAATCCTTCAGCTGCTGTCGTGTGCATGTGTGTCAGAGAGAGAGAGAGAAAGACAGAGAGAGAGCAGCATTGAGAAATGTCAAGTTATTATGAGTAAATGTGCATGTGTAACCTTGGTGTGTGATTAAGAAATCCTGCTTGTATCTTAGTATTCTTTGTTTCCTTTAAAATGTATTTCATTCAGTTTTATTTATGATACATTTGTATGCTTCATCACTTGTTCTAACTTTTTTGATTTTGATGTTCAGTATGCGCATGTGTAAGTACTAGCTAAGAATGATTCATGCAGCATGTACAAGAACATGCATATATATACGTCAGCTGGGGCCAATCGGCTGTGCTCCTCATCCATCATTAGCGCTCTCTGCTCTCCTTTCCCTTCTTTATTATTCTCTCTCTCTCTCTTCTCACCCTTTATCTTTCATCTGCTCAGCTCTCCTCTCTTGTTTCTTGTTCTTTCCTCTCCATTTTTCTTTCCTCTTCACGTTGCCCTGCTCTGCTTCCATGTTACCCTGGCAACGGTCCTATAGAAAAAGCTTGTTGCCTAGGCCACGCGAGAGAAGCCGTTTTCACAGGAGACGGAGAGATGGAGAGATATGGGGGGGAGATCCGGGGTATTCAGCTCTGACGATGCTGGAGGTGTTGTCCTCACCTTTTTCCATCCAGCATATACTCCTCACCTCCATCAGAGTAACAGCAGGTTGCACACTCCGCCATAATGTTATTGAAGAAAAATGTTAATTATTTCTTCACTACTATCGTGTCACCATGAGCCTGAACCACCTCCTCCGTGACAGCGAAAGAACAGAAGTGGAAGGGCTTGATAGTGGATGACGACTTTTATCTTGTATGATTCATGTCTCGTTGGGTCTCATCTCGCTCTGCAAGCTTTGTATAATTTATAACCTACAAGAGACACTTTAGTTGAATGGACTAGCCTTACATAACTGGCCTAGAAACTAGACTGGGGACAATCTGGGAACACACATCAAGAATCATTCAGTGTTAAGAGGAACCACAGATTGCATACAGTACAGTAGTTGTGGTATATACAGCAGTAGTGCTGCAAGCCACATCTACTCACTATAGCTGTACATTCACTAATGAAACCTTTAGTTAAACTGTTATTCTATGTGATATATCACTACCGGTATTATGAATCAGGTATTTCAACGTGCTACAGTTAACACTACAACCTACAGGATACGTGGTACCTGAATTTGTTTTCATTTTCAAACTACAGCTCCAACTGACACTGACTCAAGTGACATCACTTGAGGATTTTTACACAGCTTAGACTTCACAAAGCTCCCTCTGGAGCCACAAAAGGCATTATACAACTTTCTTTTCACAAATGCAGTAGTACTCCAAGGCCTGTAAACAGATGTTTAAAATCAGTGGAGTTCCCCTTTAAAGTGGCAATCTCAAAGACTTGTATATCAGTGTATAATCACCTGGAGCTAAGAACCATTGTGTTTTCGTTGGTTTAGAATGAGCCCTTCATATCTACATAGGGAGCGGGTCCTCTTCACGGAGTCTGCCATGTTGCTCCGCGATGTTTCTGCAGTAGCCCAGAACGGACAAACCCAGAAAAACGCTAGCTCGAGAGAGAGCCTTTCACGTTCTTACGTTACCTGAAGGCCACAGTAGTTTTCCGACACGCGTGTGAAACTGCGGTAACGTTAACTTCTGTTGCTCCTAAAATAGTGTTATTATTGTAAGGATGGCCTCTGAACGAGGTGAACGGCATTACCACAGATCTCCATTTAGCGGCTCACGTTACCGCAGTCTTGGAAAGGGAGGAGTTAGCTGAGGAGTACTAGGTTGATCTGCAAACACATCACTAGATGTCACCAAATCCTACACACTGTCCCTTTAAGTTACTATGTATCGCCGCATGAGGTAACACAATGGTGATTGAGCCCACTGATAAAAGTATTGCAATATTTATATATTTGCAGTATGAAAAACTGGCTGTATTAAGTAACTGCAGATGCAAACAGAACATTTCCTACTGCTGCAGCTTCACATTAAAAGCATTTAACTGGCGAGACACGAGTTGACTTTTATTATGAAGTAGTCACAGGAAACGCAGTGAGCCTGACACTGACCACAGAAGTAGGAACGAAAGGAGTAAAGGAACAAGAAGGAGCAGCCACAGTGAACTGAACACAAAAAAATTCAACATCACATCTTTGAGCAGCAATTTCTTGTTACATGTGACTGGTGTGGGATAAGTCAAAACTGGCTGATAATATTCGCCATGCCGACATATCAGTCAATACTCTAATAAGGAAAAGTGCTTTTTATCCACTTTTTGCAGTTTTTCTTTTTTACCATCTACTTCATTTTGTATTGAAAAGAGTATATGTCCCTAAGATAGCTTACATCACCAGTGTGGAAAAATGAGTTGGACATGCAGTGCAAGAAAAGGGTGAATGTGATATTTTATATAAATGTCTTCACAGAGCTGGGTAGTTTGTGCTGCCCTTACACAACAAATTATTTTGGTTTTGCCTGAAGGGTCTGTCAGCTTGTAGCTGATTCACATGTCTGATAAAAGCTGGTAAATGCCAGCTGATTCCCATGTGTATTACTGAGGGTATGAGCTGATAATGAAATCATAGTATAGCGAAGTTATTGCATAATAAAACCTTACAAGTTCTAGAGTCTGAGGATGTCCACATCAAAAAGAGAGCTCGGAGCCTGTTATGTCCCTGCTCGACATCATGACTCATTACGCATACACCCCTCTGTCCTCCTCTTGGAAGCCTGATGAATTCTTTATCTGCAGCTTGAATACCTCGGTGACCCATTCATATTTCCCTCCCAAAGACAGAAAGAGAGAAAGGAGGGGAGCCCGTGAAACAGAGCCGTCGAACAGAACAACAAGGATGACAGCAGTGACTGGCGTGCATACTCACCTACCTCGAAGCTCCCGTCAATGACACCTATTAGGTAACTGGGGATGTCGAAGCGCCGCTCCAGCTGAGTTATTGTGCTCTTCATGTAGCTCCCCGACAGCGCCTTTGCGAAATAGGCAAAGGACAAAGCCACCAGAAACATCTGGGAAAGAGAGAGCGAGGTGAGAAAAGGAGAGAGAAACATTAATACACAGGAGTGTGAAAACACATAGAAGCAAATGCAGTGTTTTAACCACAATCTACATGAACAAAAAAATTAGCACTTGTGTGATATCACTACGGTTGCGATGATGCATGATCTTCGCTCATTAACCTACTTTAACTGGTCCAACATTCACTAATTAACAAGTGCCAGGATCCCAGGAATAATGGGGTTTAGATGAGTTAAAGCTTGTAGAGTTGGAGGAGAGGGATAGAGATGAACACAAAGCGTATAGGTCAGATAGCATGAACAACTCCCAACAACAATGAGATAACTGTCTTTGAGTGAAGACAGCCAGACAGACAAATGGATGGATTTACTGATAAACACGGGAAGGTAATCCAGGTAGGATGGACTAATACAGACAGAAGTTTCTTATAATTAAATAAGTCAAAACCATACATTAATACAAATAGGAAAAGTGAAAGGCAGTTCAAATTCTGTCACCAAACCTAGCTGAGACAAGCAAAGAAATTCCCATGGATATTTATTTTTTTTCCATCTTGATTATATTAATTTGTGCTATAATGAGACTTAAGAGAAGTGAGCCACTTCCAACAGTTACAGTTCTCCCAGATTTATGACCAAAGGCAATCTAATAAACTCATGCATTCATTGATGGCAGAGGTTAGATTCTTTCAAACCTAGCTTTTTATGATCAAAATGTGTCTGATGTGATGTACTTGAACAAACAAAATGCATTTTTTTATCAGCCAAATCATTTCCAGTGCTATATTCCCTTAAACTACCAACATGGAGTTTCAAGATGCAACCATAATATGCACTGTAGGATCGCTGGGCACCGTGCCGAGGCCAACCACAGTCCCCCTGCTTCCTTGAGATTTTGTGGAAAGTTATGATCTCGCCTTGAGGTGGGAAATCGCAGAGATGTGAAGCATTTTGGATTCAAGAATAAGATATAGTGGAGCCCTCTGGATGAAAATAAATAAACAAGTCTTTATTAACACCAGCTTTCCTTCTATATTAATGTTTTATGGCTGCATGTTGCATTTGTATGCTTTGGGGGATGTTCAAGATTTGATTTGTAGTATTTATTGAGAAATTAGATCATTAATCCCCAGTCTATCATGAAATAAACTGCTTCTAAAGAGAACAAAATAAAGTTTAACCTAACTTCCTTTGAAATGTGTCAGAAATAGACTAGTTAAATCTAATCTACAGTCACATGTTTGCTTCTGCTTTGAGCAAGTAGTGGAGATGACATTAAGGATAAAGCAAAGGTATGTGTCAAAGAACAATGACACAGACAGCTCAAGTCATCTTACTAATTATCTGTTTAGGTATGTATTTTCAACATATGTCAGACAAAGCACAAAGCAAAATGTACAACTACAGTATCTTTAGATTACAGATATATACAAGTTCAAATTCAAGTCTTGAGAACGCATTTATTAACATGCGTTTTTAAGCAACAAGTTCTCCAACAACAGACACACAGGAGCCACCGGGACAATCCTGGCATAACATTATACGAATTGGGGCATACCAATTATTCAATTGTGTTAATCAGTATAGGTCTCTTTTGCTCAAGGCTAACAAACTAGACATCAATGAGACATTGTGTTACAGTTTCAGTTCAAAAGGTGAACCCAAATGCAAAACACTAGGCAGGTAAAATAAACAACAGGTGAGCTTTACTGACAAACAACTGGTGGCAAAAAACAAAACTGAGGGAGCAAGCTGAGGACATATAAAGTATAAAGGAAACACACCAAAATACTAAACTGAGAACAAACCAGTATGACACAAAGAACACAGGCAAAATGGCACCAGGAACACCAGAAACAAATGCAGATCACCTGACCCAGCACACCACTAAATATAGACACAGGTGAAACCAATGAGAGCTGGGCAAACAATCCCAAAGGCGGGAAAACACACTAAAACAGGAAGTAAAACAAGACAAGACAAAAGAGGAGAGTGAACTTTCAAAATAAACAGGAAACAGACTAAGCAAAAACCCAGGGCCATGAGAGACCAATTAGACAATAGCTGGATGAATGTGGGCTAATATTATATTTTTTTCTCATTTGCTTTGGCTCAATTCTAAAATGAGAATTATTTTTTTTCCAAATAATAAACTCAAATCTCTGAACAATTAGTTAGTTTTGGCATTTTCATTCATTCAAGCAAATTGCGCAAGTTTTGGCACATGCATGCAAAAGAGTCAGTACAACTGTCTACAATTTGCACAATAACCCCTTGCACATGTCTTGAGTTGAATCTCAGTGAAGCTGTCGTCCTCTTCATAACTTCTAAACACTCATTGTTTGAGCCATCACATGCAAAATGATCCATTCAATCATCAAAATCTGTCAGACATACTGTACATGTATATTCCATAAATATCTATGACATGGTGTTACATACTGTGGAGAGGTACAATTAATTTTTTTTTATTGGCATGGATGTCATTTTGTGGCAAATTTTCTGTTCACTGTATGACTTTACACAAAAGCTCAATGGTTAATTTTCTGTTTACATTAACACAATGCTACACAAATACATTTAATCAAATATGCACATCCTGTTTCTGTGTATACAGTATTGTAGCCTACAGTATTGACTTTTCCCAGTAAACTGTGACCTGTTGTTGAAACCGGAATCTAAAAAGCTCCGTGCGATACGTAACAGCCTTCAGCTGCACAGAACTGCCATTCTTGTATATTACAGTAAGCAGTCAGTGTCAACAAAAAATAGAACAAAACAGAGTGTCAGTTTAGTCTAGCTGAAGGCTATATTGTGTATCGCACTGAGCTGTTTAGATTCCCATCTTTACTGGAAAAAGTCAATACTGTAGGCTGCAATACTGTGTACACAGAAACAGGATAGGTACATGTGTGTTTACAGTATTTCTGTAGCAATGTGTTACATGTACTGTGAAAAGGAAATTCACCTTTGAGCTTTCAGGTAAAGTCATATACAGTGAACAGATCATTTGCCACAAAATGTCATCCATGCCAATAAAAATGAAATTTATGAACCCTGTAACAATGAAAAAACCTGCAGTAGTTCAGTAAAAACAACAAATTGTACCTCCTCACAGTAACACCATGTCAGTGATATTTATGGGTTATACATGTCTGACATGTTTTGATAATTGAATGGATTAGTTTGCATGTGACGGCTCAAACGATGAAATAATGTTTAGAAGTTGTAAAGACAATTTCACTGAGAATCAACTCATCAGTTTTGATCAGCATTGTGCAAATTATAGACAATTGTACTTACTTTTTGAACTTGTCAAAACTATCGCAATTTGCTTGAATGTATGAGATCTATTGTGAACAACAAAATAATTGTTCAGAGATTTTAACTTATTGTTTTGAAAACAAAATATCATTCAAGAATTGAGCCAAAGGGAATGAGAAAAACTGTAAGAAACATTTCCAGGGTTGACTGCCAAACATTTTGATGAGTATGAGCCGGCTCACACAATGACAAAACAATTTTTCATTTTTGTGGCATTGGCCAATTTACTGACACAATAACTGGGTTTTGAAGGATGAATGAAGGGGTTTGGGTGAGTTACTACCTTTTGCAGACATGCAGTAGAGTTGTTATGTCCCATGAAACAGTTGTGACAATTGCACTTACAGTTTAAAGAAAGTTAAGACTGTTTCAAAAAAATGTGCCAAAGCGATTGAGAAAAACTGTAAATAAGCAACTCATTTGGATCATTTAGTGAGAATGAACATACATCCACTTGCTTATAGATACATTCTAAAAGTGGCCAGTTTAAAAAAAAAAAGCAATGCTTATGGGGAACCCACAAAATGTGACTTTGTAAAATTTAAATTGCTATTTCAATATTTACTTGAAAATGCACTTCAGCCTGCAGGATACAGGTTCACACAACTCTTTCTTTTCCTTATGCTTCTATATTTCTCCTCCTGATTGACTCTGATCTATATCCACTTCATATGGTCGTGTGGTTTCGAGCACGGTTGAGACAAGAGGAGAATCAAAACCATTGTGCGGTCTATAGACTAAGTGTAATCTCTTTCAGTCTCTCTGAGTGCTTGTAAATAAGTAATGGTGTGTGGCCTTGGTAAAGGTTCTTGTACTGCATCTCGTCCCCCCTTGCTGGGCATCCAGTGCTGATGTGAGAAAAGAAACGTACACGAGAGTCACATTACAGAAATGGTCACGTAAAGACACACCACGGTCGTAGACAGAACAATGGCTGAAAGTACTGTACTATTCACCTATAGCATATCCAAACAAAATCAAGAAGTTCAAATAATCAGCACTGAGGATGCAGTTTGACCTTTTGACCATGTAGTGGTAGCTGAATTGGAAGCAGCTGACTATAATACCAGTGCCGGTAAAAGCACTTTAACAAAGTTAGAGAGGGAAAGAGACGCATTGAGTAGAAGTCTATTCAGCATGTACGACAACAGATGTGAGATAATTAAGACATTTACTGTAGTAACTTGTCTTCTACCCGCACCTCTCCTCGTACAAAGTGTCCATTTACATGATACGATGGGATCACCGCAAACAGACTGCTGCTGAGATCACGACGACGACTGCTGACCACTGTGAGGCATTAACGAAAGTAGCTCATCACATGTGCATCTCCTGGGGGGGGATTTACTTGCAAGCATACACACATTCCCCTCCAAAGCAAGGAAAAGCCTGCGACAAGCTTTTGCTCTTAGTTCATTGATGTCACCCATCTAATATGCTTAGACTAACACCAGGAGTCTGCCACACATACAGTTTTATGCTATTTGTGAGAGTGATGCTAAAAAGTAGAAAATAATTCATCATACAATAACATGAAAAAAAAAAAAAACTGGCATTGTAGCACCAACGTTTTAGAGGAATTAACTAAAAAAGCAGAGAACAACACTGAGCAGAGGATTAAAGTGGAAACGGGCTGTGCCACGTCCCACCCAGCCGGCCAGGGAACCAAACAATTCTGAGAAGAAATAAATGTCCGTCCCGTTCTGTATTACGATAAGCTGCTTGAACCCCATTGTCTCGCATCACTTTCATGTGGGGAAAAGCAACAAGATCGACTGATCTCGTTTTTTGATTTTTTGTTTTTTCAGAAGGCTATTTGAGGTGGAAGAAAGAAACGAGAAAGAAGAAAAGCCTGAGGTGGTCTATTTATAACAGTGTGAGATTCACTGATGTTCTGCCTTATTATAGACCAAGAGAGGCTATAGTATAGTAAAACTGAAGAACGTATTGTATTGAGCAATGGTGCATTTTATTGCTTATGAATTTTTTATTTGTAAGAAAAAGATTGTATAATTTTTCTCTTTCAAAAGTCGTCTTGCTTTAATATATTAACTGTACTGAACAAACAGTCAATCACTGACAGTGTAAGCTCTCAGAAGTGGTTTCCACTGCTTTCATTCACTCAAGGCAGCTCATCACATTTGAACTCTTTCAATTCCATGTGTATAGAATTGCATAATATTAATTTATCAATAATTATAAACAGTCATTCTTCAATATAGAAACATGATTTGAAACTTTGCATGGACAAAATCATGAAGTTCATGTGATATGATCGACAGCTTCAGAACAGCTACTAAATTAACATTGGTTTGTCAATTGCTGTTTCTAAGGTCAACAAATGCACTTTGAAACTCTTTTAAGTCAACATGGTTGACACGTCCTTGAAGTACTAAGAACAACTGAGCAAACTCCATTTACTGCTACGATACTGTGATACGACTGAAACAGCAACGACAGCAGGCCTACCTCTCATCTTGATGTGAGTTTGTTTTGTCAAACGCTGTTCCAAGCTTTACGACTTGGACAAAGAACAATAAAGGAGACTGGATCGGTTCAGTGTTGTTTTGTGAGCGAAAGGAAGGAAGGAAGCATCAGCACTGTACAACCTCGCCTTCTCCTCCAGAATTCATTTGGCAGAAGGTAAGGCTCTACATAAAGGTGGTAACAAGATACGTGCCAATAGACAGGTTTCCTGTTAACAAACAATAGTGCAGCAGCGGAGTGGAAAACTCGTCGCAAAGTCATGATACTTATATACAGTATATGGATATTTTCAGTATTTAGAAATAAATCAACTTGCTGGAAGCAAGTAAAACACTGTTTAGAGGTAAATGTGCATGTGGCACTAATTTTTTAACTACACGCCACACTTTGATAGACAGATGTTGTCTCTGACTAGCTAACATGACCAGTGGGCAACCTCCGGGTCTGAAAAGTGAAGCCAATGCTGAAGTGCCTTCAACTTGTTTTCTTTCTATTTGCCAGCAGGGGGCGACTCCTCTGGTTGCAAAAAGAAGTCTGGCTGTATAGAAGTCTATGAGAAAATGACCCTACTTCTCACTTGATTTATTACCTCAGTAAACATTGTAAACATGAGTTTATGGTCTCAATCGCTAGTTTCAAGTTTTCTTCAATACAGCATGATGTTCATTTAGTAAATTATGGTCCAATTTAGAGTCAAATAGACCATAAAGCAGGGTATGCTTTAGGGCGTGGCTACCTTGTGATTGACAGGTTGCTACCACAGCTTTGACCGGTCTGGGAGTTGTTAACGTTTTCACAGTGTGTTTTTCAGTTCATGAAAGTTAGAAAAGTAAAGTAAAAATGTCTTATTCAGTGTTGGGTTGCACTTAGCTCCACCCTTTCATGTCACATCTGGTTGCAAAACAAAATGGCAATGGCCAAAATACCAAACTCGAGGCTTCAAAACGGCAGGCCACAAACCAATGGGTGACATCACGGTGACTACGTCCCCTTCCTATATAGTCTATGAACATGACACATATTCCAGTGAGAAACAGCAGGTGTAGAAGCAGCAATGATGGTACACAAAGTTAGCTGTAGTGAGAAATTATCTGTGTGTCCTAAACTATCAACTAACAACTATCAACTATGGGTCAATAGCACAGAAGCCCCGCTCACACACGTAACATTAGCATTTAAAAAAAAAAAAAAAGAAGTAATGTTAGTATGTGTTAAGAGCACCGAAGGCCTCTCATTCTGCATTTTACATTAGTAACGTCAGCAAAACCTATGAGAACCCAGACCGAGTGCCTGGTGTATTTGCCAGATGCATACATACCAGATGTGCTGCATTAGTGCAGAACCTGGTATTATATGACTACAGTGTGATGGATAGAAACATGATTCATTGCCTCTGGCATCCTATACGAATGCCTGTGTATTATTAAGATAGAGAAGTCACAGGTTCAAAACTACAGTATCCCTCAAGGATACGCACATCATCCTTGTGGAAGTAACTTGTTGGACTGTAATTTAGTTATTTACTTAGTACAGGTCTCTACACACACAGATGCATGCAAGCGTACATACTAAGAGAGCATGTGACCCCTCCCCAACACACACACACACGCAGCATCTACAAGAGAAATAGGTGTCCTTCCTCCTAGACATGTTAGTTTGCGTACCTTCAGGCTGGTGCAGGGAGAGGTGCGTGGCTCTTTGGCGGCGGCGTCACTGCGTCCGTTCCCCTGCGTGCGTCCTTGCTCAGCTCCCACCTCCATCCTTCAGAAACGTCTCTGTGTCTCCTTAGCAGAAGTCTCCCACGTAATGCAATTTCTCGGCACTGATGCATGCAATCCTGCAAATGGATAATTCAAGCATGTGACCCACTTCTCATCCTCGGCACAAAAAACAGAAACATGTCTGCGGCAGCCAGCAGAGGGGAGACTGACACGCAAACGCACACAAAACAATAGCCCCTGTATGCGTTCTTGAGATCTTAAGACTTAAATCACAATTAAACATCGTAATGACACGGTTGACGTGTGCACTTTTTCAGAACAAAAGCTTTTCATTTACAGCTAACTATTTTAAGCCACAGTATCAAAAACTCTGAACTACACAACACCATACTTTGTTGTATTGTTCGGACGTTAACTGGCAGCATGTGACCAAATGTTACGAAGCATAAAACCGTGTTGAGGAAATGTGGTAAAACCTAAAATCCACTTGAGCAGAAATCCGATTTACTTTAAGATTGATATGGTGAACGGCTGTTGCTTTTGAGGCCAGAACTACGTACCGTCAGTATGCGCAGTATGGAAAGGTTTTGTAAACAGGGTGAAATATATGTGCCAGAATCTCACCAATGCTGACAGCACTGCTGCTCCAATATACAGTATGTTCTCATGTTTCTCTCTGTTGTCAGTGATCTGCCCATCGATTGCCCATGCCAAGTGAGTTGGTGTTTGTCTTAATTTACCTGTTAAGACGCACAGGTAATGGCCACTATTCACTTTTTTCCCCAACGGGGTAAAACTAGGATCGGACCTTTAGGGCAGCTCAGCCCCTAATGAGAGTGTGATATGTACAGTCAAGGGTGTAGGCTTTGTTTCAACATTTGGGAGGGCATATTAAGTGTGGGGTGTGGGGGTCCTCCGACAGGAAAACCTGAGAAACACTTCTTGTCCTGCATTGTGGTGATTTTTTATGCACCGATTTATGACTTTTCTACATCAAGTTATGGTGGAAATGTCATTATTTATGTGAAGGAAAACACAAAATTCAGGCACCAAGTGACAAATCAATTCATTGAATCCACAACAGTATCAGATTTCCAGTCATGCCCGATTTATCCAATTGTAAGACAGTTTAGGGACCCCAGTATGTAGAAATATTCAAATACACCATTTTAGAATAGGCAAAAATAACACATTTATACTGCCCAAAATTGCATGCAATTATCATAAAGTGGGCATATCTGTAAAGGGGAGACTCGTGGGTACCCATAGCACCCATTTTCATTCACATATCTTGAGGTCAGAGGTCAAGGGCCCCGCGTGAAAGAAGAATTTAGCCTAACTTTGGACCAATATTCAGCCTCCTTCCCAACAAGCTAACATAACACGGTTGATACCAGTGGATTCTTTAGATTTTCTTTATAAGATACCATATCTGCACTCTATATCATCACACTCTCTAGCTTTAAGACTAAGCTTGCTACAGCCTGTTAAAGACAGAAATTACGGCCGCTGGTCTTATTTTTTAGGGGTGCTGAGATGAAATTTAGGTGTGCCGGAGCATCCCTTAAAAGAGTCTAAAATCGCCACTGCCAACATCTGCTAATAAGGCTAGAGGAATGCAAACAGTGGGATCACTGCTCAGGTTCACTAAAAGCAGTTTTGATGCAGAGCCAACATGATGCCATTTAATGTAGCTGGGCTTGTCTTGCACAGAACTCAACTACCTTTCACTATCTATTTTCAGCTGGCCAACATGTGAGAGTGATATGTGGAATAAACGTGTCGGACTTGTGTATGTTACATATAAATATTGAAGGTCTAACATAAAGATATACAGTATAAACATAAGGAGGGAAAGACTTCCATTGTTCGCCACATGGTTATACTGTGGGCAGTATTTTAGAAAAAATGCAACAATGGCTGGATGATGTACATGTACTTCACTTTAACCACTTTCATGAGCATGGTATTACCCGTTTTCCCCACTAACTCACTGTTGTGCCAACCTGCTCCATCATGCATTTGCAGCAGGAAATTCCTGAGTCAACCTATGCAGTATCCATGCAGTACTTGTGAACAGGGCCAAAGCACGATTGTGTGCCAAAGCATGATTGTGTGCCACCTTCAGCTGAGCTATATTGACATCATGGTCAACAGAGTGGCTCAAACGAAGAAAGAAAGTCATCACGGAAAACACTCACATATGCTTCCCATTCAGTATAGCTCCGGTGTGATGTAGGAGTTGCTGTTGTTTGAATTGTGTTCGGTTTTTAGGTTCCTATTCTTTCAATCCATATTAAGTCTGGAAAGAAGCTGCAGTGTTTTTCTAATCTGACGATAACAGAGTTCAATACACCCTTGAAGCTATTGTTTTTATTGCGAATGCAAAATCAACACTTCCTGATGCTTCACTGCAAAAGCCTTCTACTGCTGCTTTTATACTCTCTCTCACTTTCCATGAATACTTTCATCTAACTCTAACTCATCTTTCTTATTTCACATATCATCATCTCCTCCCCCCTCAGTCCATCTCCAGTAGTCATGTGAAGCAGTGGATGTAATTGCTCAAGGGGACCGGTTTAGTGATTGCCACAAAGCAAAGAACACATCACCATTTCTGTCAATGATACTGCATCTGGTGCCAAATGTAACACGTTTGGATTTCTCCCTGAATGATTTTTCTGTCTTGAAGAACCAGAGCTGGCTAATCACAACAGGTTTGACCTACTTTCGAGGAATTAGACCAACAGCAGCTTTAAGTGGGCCAATATGAAGCAGTATTCCATTGCATTTCTTGTGTACCACCAATGTTTACACTCATTTGAACAGCTTTCTCTCATTCCCACCCAGTACGGTATTATATCAAATGACATTTAATCCATTATGTAACGTCTGGATGTCCGACTCAAACGTATTCACTGCAGCAGGGATGGAAGTGGGTGATTACAGCCACTAGACCACCAGGTTAGTAGGTTTGGGAATCACCAGAGGCCCCACGATATTATCACGATACTAAAGTCACGATACGATCTTATTGCAATTTTAAACATTTTGCGATATGCTGAGTATTGCTATAAGATAAATTGCGATATATTATGTTTTATTACCTAACAGATGTCAACAAACTGCAATTATGCAGTTTTTCAACATCTGTTTTATCTAATAACATACAGTGTTCATCCTAGAGTTTTCATTCGCATATCATGAGGTCAGAGGTCAAGGGACCCCATCATTTTGCGTAACTTTGGAGGGATATTTAGCGTTCTTCCTGACAAGCTAACATGACATGGTTGGTACCAATTGATTTCTTAGAGTTTTTCTTTAGTTTCATATGATACCAGTATCTTCACTCTAGCTTGAACACTGAGCCCGCTACAACCTCTGAAAGACTGTATGTATATGAATATGTCACAAGCCTACTTACTAGCGTCAGAGCTTTAAAGTGCATCCAATGGTCTTCACTCAAGAGGATCCTTGTGCTTACTTTACCTTTACCATATATTGTTCCCAAAGGTTAGGAATGAATATACATCCCCGAATCACAAGCTCTCATTCACTCGTTGTAATGCTGGTTGTCCTTTGCTCCAACATGCTTCACGCTGCTGCAACATAATCATTTATCATTATAAAATTATCTTTTTTAAGAACTAAAGGAACAGTGTTTAGGATTTGGCGGTATCTTTGTAGATTTCAACTTCTCCCGTGTGCCAAGTGTGTATGATTGCTATGGTGGCCATCGCAAAAACGCGAATGGCCCTCTCTAGAGTCAGTTATTGTACGAGTAGAGTGCTTAAAGTGTGTGTGTACGTTGGAAATGAGTGGTGAAGCAAGAGAGAGAGAGCGGCGGCGAAGGGAGTGAGTAACGCTACAAACTCCAGCCCAAGCAGGAAAAGTTAACAGAGTTTGGTTTGACCGTTCTGGGCTACTGTAGAAACATGACAGTGCAACATGGCGGACTCTGTGAAGAGGACCCGCTTTAGTAGCCTATATTTAGTTTTTTGCGTAATTAGTATTTTGTTTATGAATTGAGTAACACTGTGGGCACCCGCGGTTATATAGGTAGGTATAGGCAGGTATAGGACCAGCATGCAGCTGGGTGGGCTTATAGTTTTTTACCATAACAAGAGAGGCAACGACATCCATGTTTTCTTTGTGCTTCGTTTGCTTGCTTGCTTTTTTTGGTTAAATAAATCATCAGAAAAACATGCACGCGTAAACCACACACACCCATGGTGCGTCAGTGGTCCTTTGATTTAAGTAGGATTTAGATTTTTAAGACAAATCGCCTCCACAGGCTCATTCTAAGCTAACGAAAACACAACGATTCTTATATTCAGGTGATTATACATGAAAGAAAACATACTTATTAATATTGTATTTGATTTCTGCCAAAAGATCCCCCTAATTGTTACACATTGGTCATTCTTAAAAGTAGCGAGCTAGTAGCTGTACCTAAGGAAGAAGAGAGGGGGCCAATAAGCAACATTAGCCGCACACTTTATCACAGGTGAAGTCACTGAACAGTTCATTAGTACGGTGGAATGAGCACACTTCATCTTGTTTAGGATTCCTGTCAAACAACAAATGCACCCAATGAGAAAAACAAATTGACTTTTTCCAATCACATGTAAGCACCCCACTGACTACTGTAAATCAGACACGGATAAAACCCCAATATAGTCAGCTCACTTCTAACATTAGCTTTGTTTTTCAAGGTAGTGGCCTTTAAAGGCCACTTGTAATCAGTTAGGATTGAAATGCAGTACCTATGGTGAACTAGGGCAAGCGTTGCGTGTGAATGTTTGCTGTTGTTCAGCTATTTCCTTCATATAAAGTATGAACCACCCTCCTCAGACTTTAATATGGTCACCACATTACTTCCCTTTCTCTCTTTGAAAATCAACATGGACTGACTGGTTGTGCTGCTCACTCCCTCCAGCAGCCCAGCATCCTCCTTTGTGTCTTATACTCTTTTACTTCATCTCTATGAAATGGTGTCTTCTCTCCATACAGTATGTCACTGTTCTGTATACCTCCAGGGGTGATGCCTAAGCTCCCCGCTGAATCCTTATCATGCTGCTAAAGGGCAGTACGATGTCAGTATTACCATCTGAATCTACTGAGAATTATAGAGTACTTCAGCAGCCACTGGCAACACCAACAGCTATCCATGTTCTCGCATACAACATTTAATCAACTAAAAGACTAAAGGACTATTTGAAAAACACTAATTTGCAGCAAGAAAAACCTTTCATTTTCCCTCCAAAGGTCAAGACACTCACTCAACACACTAGCCAGAAAATGTTGCCTTCATTACGGATTGAGGGGTATTAGTGGAAACAAAAACAGCAAACCATTTAACCAGTTAGAACTAGTTAAAGCCAGTTGTGGAAGAAGTAGCCTAAGTAAGTAAATAAAAGTACTAATACCACGCTGTGAAAATACACAAGTAAAAGTCCTGCATTCAAAACTTTACTCAAGTAAAAGTATGTAAGTATTATCAGCAACATTTCAAAAGTATAAAATAAAAGTACAAAAGTAAGTAAAATGTTCCATGTCATCCATCCATCCATCTGCAACCGCTTATCCCGTTAGGGGTCGCGGGGGGGCTGGAGCCGATCCCAGCCGACATTGGGCGAAGGCAGGGTACACCCTGGACAGGTCGCCAGTCCATCGCAGGGCTGACACATAGAGACAGACAACCATTCACGCTCACATTCACACCTACGGGCAATTTAGAGTCCACAATTAACCTAACCTGCATGTCTTTGAACTGTGGGAGGAAACCGGAGTACCCGGAGAAAACCCACGCTAACACGGGGAGAACATGCAAACTCCACACAGAAGGGTCCCAAGCCGGATTCGAACCTGCAACCCTCTAGCTGTGAGGCGCCAGTGCTAATCACTGCACCACCGTTCCATGTCAGTGTTTTTCTATTATTTATGACGTTCCTGGATTCATTAATGTGTATGTGGCATTTTGCTGCAGTAGACGTTTATGGTTGCATGGCTAATTTTAACCCTTTTATATGCTGCTGGGTAATTTAATCTTAAGCATTGCATCATATTCTATAAGATCATATGTTTGTGGCGTCACAGTTCTGTAAGGTCAATCTTTCTTGAGCTCAGAAAAACAGCCCAGTTTACAGCTTTGTGACGATTTCAGTAACACAAATGTCATGGTAATTAGATGATAATTAGCAAGTAACCTATTTGAAGTGTCTTTGGAATTGCTGTCAAATTACCCCAATATTTACCTCAAAATGTATCAAAAATGACCTTATTGTAAACATGATTTGATAATATATAACCAATATGAATTGGGTAACACTGTGAGCACCTGTGGTTATATATAGGTAGCTATAGGTAGGTATAGGACCAGCAGCTATAGGTAGGTATAGGACCAGCATGCACCTGGGTGGGCTTATAGTTTTTTTACCAGAACAAGAGAGGCAATGACATCACTGTTTTCTTTGTTCTTCGATTGCTTGCTTGCTTTTTTTGGGCTAAATAAATCATTAAAAAAATCAAATTTAGTTTGTTTTATTGTTCTTATTCTGTGTGCTTTTGCCTGTTTGCTTTCTATTGTTTTTATTTTGTGTTTTTTCTTGCTTGCTTTTATAATTTCTTTCTTGTGTAATCTGTAAAGCACTTTGGATTACCCTTGGGCATGAAGTGTGCTATATAAATGAATTTCCCTTGCGTAGTCTAACCCACTGAGCTAACAAGGTCACACACACATGCATGATACCAACCATTGAACGGAAAGATTGGGTTTAAGAAGGAAATTAAAAATGGTTACGTTTAGATTAAGATTTTTGCTTAGGGTTAGGAAAAGGTTTGGTGGGTAATCTACTTAAACCTCCCCACATCAACTCCACCGTCTCTGCTGCAGTTTGAACATCATTTCAATGATCTCTCAACACTGCTGATGGTTACCATGCAGGTGTTGATGGCAGCTGGAGTAACTCCACATTTGCTTATACGACTAATGAAGATGACTGGTAGTGATAAATATGGTCTGGTAAAAGTGAGAGCTTTATGATTTTGGGTCTGTCATCACTGAGAATCGAGGTATTGTTTTCAAATAATATTGACTAAGACTAGACAAAGGTCTGTTTACAATTGAGAGAATAAAACAAAAAGTTATTTCACATTTTTGAGAAGTATTTCTAAGGACCAGAATTTACTAAATGATGCTTGTGGCAGATGTATAAGCTGTAGTTTTATATTTTCAGGAAACACCCATGATGCTGCTGTTATATAGGCTCCTGAACCAGGATGCCCTTGTAGAGAATTTTCCCCCTGCACATCTTACAGTCGGTTCAGTGTTAACCAGAAGTCTCTTCTGTAGTTCAGTACATAAACTTTTTATCACATCATAATGCATCATAGGCCTACTTAAAATTAAAAAAAAAATTTAAAAAGTGTTTTAAACCGGAATCATTGCCCTTTAATGACATATTTATTAGTGAAACACAGTTAAATTGATACAGGTATTTGAATAGATTTACCACTGGAATAAAAAGAAGTAAAAAAAAAATTTCATCCTAAACCATACAGTTGGGATATCAAACAAACAGCACCAGGATAAAAGAAAAAAGGCGCACCATTTACCTCAGTGTCCTGTGAAGCAGTCGTCCAGTTGCTTGAGCTCCAAAGATGAAACAGCCAATGTGAGATCACACAGACAGACAGACAGACAGACAGACAGACAGCCTCCCTTCAGCCAGCTCCGGTCAAACTTCTCATGTGGAGGATGAGGAAGGAGGAGGAGGAGGAGGAGAAGCGCCGACTCTTATCATGAATGCTCCGTGGACCTTCAGAGTTCATTTCCAGCCGACTTCACG
The DNA here is from genome assembly GCF_043250625.1 of Sebastes fasciatus. Lineage (NCBI taxonomy): Eukaryota > Metazoa > Chordata > Actinopteri > Perciformes > Sebastidae > Sebastes > Sebastes fasciatus. Next base: position 17,159,636 of record NC_133801.1, read on the forward strand.
GTGACTCTCAGGCAGACTGATCCAGATCAAATGGGGGGATTTTTTTTATCTCCTTAAACATGTCCGGTTGGTGCGCATCAGTGAAACGCAGCTTGGAGATGTTAAAACGCACCGTTAAGATGCGCTCGAAAAGTGGACTGACTCTGCAGATAGATGGACTCCTTCCATGCAACAGCTCTCTCTCTCTCTCTCTCTCTCTCTCTCTCTCTCTCTCGCCCCTGTGTCTCCCTGCCTCTCTCTCTTTTTCTCCCCTTGAAGGAACTGGCCTTCTACCTCCGAGAGGTCAAGGCCCAGTTACGTGCTGGTTAATCTTGTATGACAAAGAGATTTTCCAAACAGACGGGTTAAAGCATAATAATACAATTTATTCCGAACAATTAATGTTGCATAAGTAAAATAAAAGAGTATATAGATATCTGGGGCTGCACGGTGGTGCAGTGGTTAGCACTGGCGCCTCACAGCTAGAGGGTTGCAGGTTCGAATCCGGCTTGGGACTTTTCTGTGTGGAGTTTGCATGTTCTCCCCGTGTTAGCGTGGGTTTTCTCCGGGTACTCCGGTTTCCTCCCACAGTCCAAAGACATGCAGGTTAGGTTAATTGTGGACTCTAAATTGCCCGTAGGTGTGAGTGTGAGCGTGAATGGTTGTCTGTCTATGTGTCAGCCCTGCGATGGACTGGCGACCTGTCCAGGGTGTACCCTGCCTTCGCCCAATGTCGGCTGGGATCGGCTCCAGCCCCCCCGCGACCCCTAACGGGATAAGCGGTTGCAGATGGATGGATGGATAGATATCTGGATCTAGTCTACATGTCCCTGACAACATTCGTGAAGTCTGAACCCCGAGCTATCCCTGATCCAGCATTTTATGGTTTACACAATATTAATATTCATGAGTTATGGCACGTGATGTTTCTGCTGCATGTCTTCTTCGTTATCTCCTTCTGACTCCGTCCTCTCCTTGACCTTGCAAAAGAAAACAGCACCTGCCACCTCCCTTTCCTCACAATCACTCTATTCATAACAAATCCAACAGTCAGGTTATTGTAAGCATTCTTGTACATAATAAATCCAACACCCTCTCCTCCCTTTATCCCTCCCCCTCTCTCTCTCTCATTTCTGTACAATTCAACTGAACTTTATTAGAATCATTTAGCATTTACAGTGTCATGCATTTGTCAATAGGCTGCTGTGATGTTATTTACAATAAACATTTGAAAAAAAATCATACTTTCAATGATCAGAAAACTAAGATTTAAACTTTTACCTTTGTGTGCACACTACACACTGCAGAAGAGTTAGTTTAGCTCTGAGAATATCTAGTGAATGTACAGTGGACGTTTGTGCAGAAATAACTGCTGCAGCTCCTCCAAACCAACAGAGGTTTCCCGTGTCTTGTGAAGTGACAGGGCTCCGCAGCGAGAAACGTTGACGGAGACACCGGCACCCGGTCAGAGACGATAACGTTTCTCTTCCTGCTTCAGCCCCGGAGGCTGAAGCAGGAAAAGCCAACACTAGGATCAGCACTGATTCATGGCCAAGACCAAGCGCGAGCCCAACGCTGACTTTCGTTGACTTAAAGGCCACAGGTGTCGCTGTTAAGCATTTCTGAAAGTTCATGTTTCATGAAAGAAATTAACTATGACAAAGCGGCGTACGCAGATCAAATGGGGGGATTTTTTGTTATCTCCTTAAAATGTCCAGTTGGTGCGCATCAGTGAAACGCAGCTTGGAGATGTTAAAACGCACCGTTAAGATGCGCTCGAAAAGTGGACTGACACTTAGACTCTGCTGTGTATTCCCCCTCTTGATCGCTGAGTCACGGTCACATGGCCAGTTTCTATTTTGTAATGAGTTGTATTTCCCTGATTTAATTATTTTTGGAGATAATTCGCTTAGTCCACGTTTACATAAGTGACTGTTTATTTAGCTGATTTAGTTCCGTCTCTCTGTTGCCCTGCATAAACGGAAATATCCTCTTCTCTCATGCCAGCATAGTTTCATACAAGTCCTGTTTAGGCTACTTTACTCGCAACTTTCTGTAATTAAGTTTAGAACAGGCACATGATGGAGTTATATCATTAAGTTCTGAAAGTTGCTCGCTAATTTCATTTGCTAGAAGTGGTCCAAGTTACCTTTAAGTTCACACACTCAAAAGGAATTAGCCAGGTTTGCTTCTTTATTACTACTTGGCAATAAACACTGAAGTTATCCGAGCTGCCTTTAGTGACTAGCGGGAACTCCGACTCTGACTAATTGACTAATGAAAATAAAAAAACTCACCCATCAAATAGGCCCTCCAATCTAATGCACAATCAGTTTAGGCAAAACCATACATATTCATAAATATTCATACAACATAATCAACCAAATACATCTGCATCATGTTGTGTAGCTCAGCTGTGTGCTGCGAGTGGACAGATTTGTTTACCACTTTAACCTCCTCCTCCAGGTCTGATTACTGCTGGAGGACAGATCAATGTTAGGTAAGCATGCTGAAACAGACGCATATTTCCACCGTGTTGTTCCAGCACCTGTCCTGCCACGCTGTATCTAATTTCATTGGCACTCACATCTGTCAAACGGTACGCACTACAAAAATATACACACTGTCATGTGCTTGAATTTTCTGAATGTCTCATTCAAGCTCTGGTTTATATAAAAAACGATGGTATGGTAACCATGGTAATGCAACAGGTAGTTGACTGTTTGGATGGAACTGACTTCTTCTTGATCGTTTACTGTATCACTGATTAACACTTATTCACCGACCAATGAAAATTAGCGCTGTCAGGCAGCAGAGACATTTCTTCCCGGTCTAACTCAAAATCAGGAAACAAGGGGTGCGTTCCAATACCCATACTACCATACTATTTAGTACACCAGAAAAAAAAATTGTAATACAGTATGTCCCAGTACATAATATGTCAAATGCATTAAAAATTACCAGAATGTCTTACTACATCCTGTCACATTTTGCAGTATGCAAGCCAGCAGGTTTTTCTGGCTATTCTGACCAACAATCCTTTGCGCAGCGGAAGATACGTCGCATCGACTGGGCCGCTGACAGACAGATGACAGCCTGATGACAGCTCATAGACAGAAGCCGCTGAATATAAGAGGGTCAAAGTTCAAGGCGCAAAGTTATGACGAAGTACTACGTCCCATTCTATGCATACTGTATGCAAAAGTACATATTTTGTAAGGGTAGCTGCAGTACGTACTAAAAGGAAAAAGGAAAAGTATATGTTTGGAACAGCCTTGGATGTCTTTAAACACACTCATTATATGTGTCTGACCCAAATGTTTTAATATTAATAGTTAAGAAAGCTGTTCATTTACCTTTTAATAACATGAATGTAGAGTTTAGTTAGTGGATTCAATTATTACGACATTTATAAAGATGACAATATGCACTGAAAAACCATAAAAAAACAACATCAAATACTATTTTTATATTATATATTTTGTATTTTATATTATATTTCATATAATAATAATATATTATTATATTTATGTTGTATTTCTAGTAATGGCCTATAAAAAAATGCAGGAATGCAAGAATTCCCCTTTCAGAAAAGGGTAATATTACAAGTAAACATGTGGCCTTGCCCCTATTTATTTACAGCTGCCTGTGAAGTCTGGCATGTTTCTGTGTTGCTATGGTGACATGTGGTCCAAGAAATATGAAAGCCCTGTCTCACACAGAATGAAAACTTTATTTGATGCTAAATTGAGAATTATATTAAAGCATTATATTCAAATCTGGAATGTATTTGCATTAGTTGCACTATTGAAGTTTTTTCTTACTGTAAAATATGACTTTAATGTTACTTAAAAGAGCATTAAGTCATCCATGAGATATAGAAATGCCTTTAACACAGTTGATAAAGCTACATGTCACAATGAACAGCAAGTTGGCTAATCGGGGCCAAAGGTGGTACAGTAGATTACCTCTTTTTTTTAAATACATTTTGTGTATAGTGGTAATTTTCTCTAGTTTTGGTTGGGTTTCGGTTTAGGTGGATTAGCCTCTCAAAATGTAAACGGTATTATCTTTTGGGTAACTTTGTTTGGAGGACACTGAGTAAAAAACACATTATATGTCATATAGGCGATTTTGCGTCTTGCAGTTCCTCTGTGGAATTCTGTGGTGTGACAGTGGCCTTTGGCCTAAACATAAATACCAATGACATGCGATTAGATATGGATTACAGCTAACTGTACAGTATGACACACTGCCAGTTTACATTCATGTAAGTGCTCATTGTCCTGTGCTGCAGGCATGGGGTTCAACATGTTTTCATTTGCTGAACATACAGAATAGTTTGTGAATTCTGAGGAAGAGGAATTAATTCTGATGAGGGCATTGAGTACACAGCACTCACATGGCAAATAACTGACATGACGCATATCCAACAAAACAATCATAGCAAGTCAAGGATATCAGGATGTCGGTGCATCGTCAAACAAAGCCCTAGTATTGTGTGTGTATGTGTGTGTGCATAGTTGTGTTTTACACTTTGATGTAAATACAGTAGTGTGCATCTGTGTATATTTTTGCAGTTCTTGTCCTTTTTACATTTTTGTGTACTTGAAATATACGTTTTCCTTTATGCAGCAGTTTAACTATAATGGAATGGCATAGTCAATATTAAATAAATAAATAAATTAGGGCTGTCAATCAATTAAAATATTTAATTGTGACTAATCGCAAATTAATCACATTTTGTATTTGTTCAAATACATTTATCAATATGGGAGTGGGCAAATATGCTTGCTTTATGCAAATATATGTATATATTTATTTTTGGAAATCAATTAACAACACAAAACTATGACAAATATTGTCCAGAAACCCTCACAGGTACTGCATTTAGCATAAAACAATATACTCAAATCATAACATGGCAAACTGCAGCCCAACAGGCAACAACAGCTGTCAGTGTGTCTGTGTGCTGACTTGACTATGACTTGCCCCAAACTTTATGTGATTATCATAAAGTGGGCATGTCTGTAAAGGGGAGACTCGTGGGTACCCATGAAAACCATTTTATTCACATATCTTGAGGTCAGAGGTCAAGGGACCCCTTCGAAAATGGCAATGCCAGTTTTTCCTCACCAAAATGTAGCATAACGTTGGAGCGTTATTTAGCCTCCTTTGCCATAAGCTAGTATGACATGGTTGGTACCAATGGATTATTTGGGTTTTGTAGTTTCATTTGATACCAGTATTTTCACTCTAGCTTTAAAACTGAGCGCACTACAACCTAAAAAATGCATTAATACGTTAAAGAAATTGTCCAAAATGGACTTTTAGAGGCAGCCTATAAATTAGACATAGACTTAAAGAGATAAGACAGCAGAGAGAATGTGAATGATCCGGTAATGTCGATCTAAGTGCAGATGTGACTGCTGGTGAGTGGTGACCCCACAAGGCTTGATTCCCATGCATGCTCATTATCCACAGATGTCACAAGGTTAGATCTGTGTAAGAAGGGCACGGATTATCGGGAGAGAGGAATGAATGAAGGGGAGGAAGTGAAGCTCTGAGATAGTTGTGGATACAGAAAGATGGTGGAGGGTAGGAGGAGCACAGAATGAGCCGGATAGGGAAACGGTGAAGAGTAAATGTTGATATCAAAGTATGAATCCAGCACTAACTTATCTTATATTCTTATGCCTCGTTTCCACTACATGGTTCGGCTCGACTTAACTCACTTTTGGTACCAGGTCCTTTTTTCTATTTTGTTTTTTCTACTGTGGATAGTACCCCTCAGTGTAGGCGGGATTCTCAGCAATCAGCATAGATCGAAACTGCCATGACATCATCTTCAACGCAACACTTGCTGAACCCTTTCATCAGCAACCAAGCAGAGGAACGTCTGCACTTCCTTGTACTTTAATTATACGGCGTAGTTTTGCAGGCTGCCATTTTTTTAAATCTGGGTCAAGTTAAAAAAAAAAAAAAAAGTGTCACTATTGACGGTAGCTTGGCTATTTAATGTCCTGTGTCATGCAAAGTGGTGATTCTCGGGACTATTCTCTCCGACCAATCAGTGTACTGCCGTGTTTTAACTCCACCTTCTAGTATCGGCTCAGCTAGCTTGGAACCTCGAGCAAGGGGGTACCAAAAAAGTACCAGGTGCCGTCCTCAACTTCTGCTAATGGAAAACCAAAAAAAGATCGAGTCGAGATGAGTAAAGCCGTGTCGTACCCAGTGGGCAACCTCTGGGTCTGAAAAGTGAAGTTAATGCTGAAGTGCCTTAAACTTGCATTCTTTCTAATAGCCAGCAGGGGGCGACTCAAAGTCATCAGCACATACAGTCAGAGACACAACTAAATAGGCCAAAGGTATATAGCTGTGTGCTTCATGTTGATTAGGCTAGGCTATACTGTAGCTCACTAGTTATGGACCAACGGGACTGGAAAACACAAAACTAGAATTACTGCCTTGTGGTTGTATTCCTCCGCCAACCAAGTTTCAGTTCCATATATATATAAATATATATATGTCCAGACTCATATCATATATGTAGTGACAACTCTGTAGGATTTTAATTTAAAAAGTATTAAAGCAGCATTAGGCGAGATTGGAGCAAATATGATTTAAAATAGTTATTTTGATAAAACGGTCACTATATCCTGACAGTAGTGCATGAGACAGGTAATCTGAAAAAAAAAGTCATGTGCCTCTGTGTCCTCCAGTGCTCGTAATTGCATCTGCAAGATTTCACAGACCGAAGGAAAACAACCAATCAGAGCCGAGTTGGAGCCTGAGCGGCTGTCAATCACTCACAAACTCCGATCAAACGGTCAAACTAGGCAGTGCTGATCAAATATAAATCAATATTCTGTTACTGTAGTGCCTATTTCTCTTCTCAAATGTTTTCAGAAACATCTTGTAGTGTACCGTTTAGATGTAAAATGAGAAAGTTTGTGACCCGGCAGCCATGTTGAGATCTCTTGACCAAGCACCGCCCACCAGCCAGAGCACAGCCAATAGGAACGCTCTCTCTATGAAATGACCTGTGATTGGCCAAAGTCTCCCGTCACGGGCTAGATATTTTAAAGCCTGAAATCAGAGCCATGAGGGGGTGCAGAGGTCTAGTTTTCTCTCAGAACACTTTAATTACAATATTCTGAAAGATTATTAGGAAATTGTTGCCCAATGATGACAAAACTATTCTGCCTACTGCAGCTTTAAGTGTAGTTTTTGTCGAAATGGAAGTTATTGCTATATTGACCATAGTTAGGTTGTGAGTAGCCAATGTTGTCAAACATCAATAAGTAAACAATATCAGTTTGCAAGGAGATTTATTTACAGTTGAATGTTCTTTTTCTCCTTTCCTGAGAGTTATTTATGAGTTTTTTACAATCTGGATTTAGCCATAATGTAGGGTTAAAACAGTCAAGACCCAGCAACACAATGTTAAAATGACTGGATAATAGCTACCAAGATCACAGACATGAAAAACCTCACTTTAACTTACAGCCCCATCAATAGGCTAAAAACAGATGCATTTCAATAAAAGCAAAGGGGAAAAGCGTACAGCACAGACCTGATGTAGCTTAAAATCACTTCCACTTTATATCAATATGACATCACAACTCACGCTTTGCAAATTACCATCACGGCAACACCAATAACTAGAATTACCACCTCTAGGTTGTATGCCTCCACCAACCAGTCAAGTTGCAGTTTTCATTCATGTCATCATTTCATAATTTTATCCTATTAGACATTTGTGGGAAGTTGTCATAATTAGCATATCAATTCTTAAATTATGGCCAAAAACACGTTTTGTGAGTTCACAGTTACCTTTGACCTGTAAAATCTAATCAGGTCACCCTTTAGTCCAATTAGACGTTTGTGCCAAATGTGAAGAAATTCCCTCAGGGAGTGTTCCTGTAACATAAGTTGTGATATAGGAAAAACAATTTAAAGCCGTGTCCAGAGTGCTCAGTCAAATCCTGAATGCTTCTCCTTCCAACTCACCACACAAGGGACACAGACAGCGCAGCTGAAACAGATAATCAATTTAGCACAAGAAGACACATTGTCATGGTCAGCAGCCAATCACACAAAACACCTCACGTTAAAGAGGAACACAAAACACCTGCAAGATCAAATCAATTGATAAGACAGCTAAAACATGCAAGATTAAACACAAAATTAAAACATGGCTACAGAGCTACTGAAAGGCATTCAAGCAGTGATGCGTCTTTGTGACGGTTACACAACGACAATCACCTGAAAGCTCAGCAAAACCAGTGAGCTTGTGGTGGACCACTAGAGGAACAGGAGGCCCTCTGTCCTGGAGAGGAAGTGAAGAGAAAGGACTCATACAAGTACCTTAATGTCCAAATCATTTAAAAATTGATTAGTCTCACATCACTGAAGCTCTCTTCAGGAAGGGACAGAGCAGACTGTCCCTCCTGAGGAGACTCAGATCCTTCAATGTGTAACAGGCTGCTGCAGATCTTATCAGTCATAACCGGTGCTCTGTTCTTCGCAGTGGTGGCATCAAGACTTGGGAGGTCAGCAGTCTCAACAAAGCTGTTAAGGAAAGGAAACTAGGTGATCAGATCGGAAGTGGACAGTGTGGAGGCAGTGACAGAGAGGAGGACAAGGGGACAAAATCAAAAGCCATCTTGCTCATCCTTCTCACCGTTTCTACAGCGAGCTGTGGCAGATTGGCAGCTTGTTGCAGAGAGAAGGATGAAGGACAATATGGGAGTTGTTCGTCACTTGAGTCGAGGGTCTAAGGATGCGGGATTTCGTTTGCTGTACAGATTATGAAGCCCCTTGAGGCAAGGGGTTATAGTGCTGTATATAAATAAAATGTATATGACTTGACTTTGTTAAGGCTGAAGTAGGCGAGATTGGAGCAAATATGATTAAAAAATGTTTATTAAACGGTCGCTATATCGTGACAGCAGTACATGAAACAGGTAACCTGAAAAAAAACATGTGCCTCTGTGTCCTCCGGTGCTCCTAACGGCATCTGCAAGATTTCACAGACCGGAGGAAAACAAGCAGTAAGAGCTGATCTGGGGTCTGCTGTCCAGCTGCCGTCTATGAAAGCCGGCTGTCAATCACTCTGAACTCCGAGCAAACGGTCAAACTAGGCAACGCTGATCAAATATGAATCAATATTCTGTTACGTTAATGCCTATTTCTCGCCTCAAATGTTTTCAGAATCATCTTGTAGTGCACGGTTTAGAGAACGTTTGTAACGCCGCAGCCAATCTGGTGAACGAACGCCAAATACTGGTCACATGACCGGAGCACAGCCAATAGAAACGCTCTCTTTCTGAAATGACCTGTGATTGGTCAAAGTCTTCCGTCACGGGCTAGATTTTCTAAAGCCTGAAAACAGAGCCATGATGAGGTGCAGAAGTCTAGTTATCTCTCAGAACACTTGAATTACAATACGCTGAAAGGTTATTATGGAATTTTTGCCCAATGATGCCAAAAATATACTGCCTACTGCCACTTAAGCTTTGTTGTTATTGTTTTGCTGTAGGCTATGTCTGTTTGTGTTTAAGTTCATTGAGAGAAACAAAAAATGTGTTTACATGCTTGGCCAATAAATCTGATTCTTAGAGAACACAAAGTTGTGGCAGTAGACAGTAGACAACACTTCAAATATGGATGTTGCTGCAAAGAAGCTACAAATTCTAAAACATGAAATGCGTCACACACATCTTCAACCTGGCAGCACAGAAGATCTAAACAATCACCCCACAGTTTCAAGGTGGGCACCCGAGATTAGTGTCACCAACTCAGTATTTGACCAAATGTGAAATATGGTTACAATCCTTCCTTCTGTTCCTGAGTTATGGTGTTGAGTAATGGCCATAAAAGTGTTTTTGCAGGACATTATGATGTCACAGTGAAGTTGACCTTTGACCCATTTTATCCTATTAGACATTTGTGTGAAATTTTTCATAATTAGCATATGACGTGTTGAGTGATGGCTAAAACTCGTCACATGTTTTGTGAGGTCCTCAGTTCATCCTTGAGTCCAAGTGGACGTTTGTGCCACATTTGAAGAAATTCCTTCCAGGCGTTGCTGAGACATCGCGTTCACAAGAACTGCCTCCGGTCACGGCTGTCGTCGCCGCCGCAGAGACATAATGAAGCAGTATACCTGTTATTCATTACTAGCTGAAAATATATGATCAACAAATGCAACTTATATGAAGTCAAAGTCATATTTTACAGTGATATCTAATTACAATTTGCACTTAATAATTTAATGGAAATGGCTAAAGAACCAGACAGACACGTGTGCAGCATTTATAAATCTTATTATTCAACAATATTCACATTACAACATCAACACTGCTCTGCTAGTGACAGGTTCTAATAATCCCAATATATTGTATAGTTACCTTGTAATACATTATCGAGAGGCACTTCCAGTAAGTCTGGCAATAGAGGAGCTACAGTATTGTGTCTAAATTACAAAACAGTAAAAATAAATATTTTTCTAAAAGTTTTTTTGTTATAATATACTTTTTGAATCTGTACAGTATATATTTTTTTTATACAAAGTCAAACAATATCTAGAAATAAAATGTCATATTCCACTTAAACAAATACTGGTGAATCACACAATTTCCCCATCCTGTAGGTATTGCTACATGTGTTAAGTGCAAGATACTGGAGAGAAGAAAAGAATTGAGTCTGTGAAGCGCCTGCTATAGAAAATAGTCTTGTTTGTCTTGCTTTAAAGGTGGTGGAAAAAAGAAAAAGTTTGTTTTGGTTTCCTTTGTGACAAAGCTGATGAATGTAGCATTCAAACAATGTAGACATACATACGTACAAGTGAAAATGGTATGGCACAGGAGCATAGCCCGCTTTTAAAATGTCTGAAACAACAAACGATACAAAAAGGAATGTTTTTGGTTCAAACCATCAAAAGAAAGAAACTACAAGGGCTTCAGTCTGAGAACAGGACGGTCAGTTCCACTGTAGTGCTGCTGCTGCCTGTTGACACGGCAGTGAAATAACAACAGACAGCAAAGACGTGTGGACACGACGCCGTCTCTTAGATGAATGCTAAGAAGGTTCTTATGTTGCTTTAATCTGTACTGTCTTCACATGACAACTGTTATAAAGTATATGCATATTCAGACATCCTCCCCAGCTTCTGGATAACACTCACCGACAAATAAGAAGATGCAAGAAACATGCTCCTTTTAGGGCTCATTTTGTGCAATTCACAAAAAAACAGTTCAAAAAGTTTCTTTGGTTTGCACAAGTTAATCCAGTGTGCAGCAATCCCTTTCTTCTCACCATCATTTCAAAGAAACCACTTGATAAACTGAGATTATTTAGTTGTAGACCCTGTACTTTTGTTGTTTTCTGAGATTTATGAATGTCATGCGATTGCTTGCTACAAACCACCGGCCCATGTTGGCCATGACGACTCAAATCTAAACAGGTGACATGAGCTTTTATGCTTTGGTGGCCAAGAATCTTCACCTAATATATTCAGGATGAAAATAACATTTTTTGAGAGCGAGCAGGGGGTTGATATTAGCTGGCACCAAAAGCAGGGGAGTCGAATGAAATCTAAGAGCAACTTAACACCCTCTAAAAAATGTGTCTGACCTCCAGTGGTTTAACTTTTCACCTTGCTGCAGTGATGTACAAGTGTACTCCTGGGTGTGTCAGTACACCGTGACATCACTGTTGGGTGTGGTAACAGGTGCACCAAAGAAAATTTCGGACCACTCCGGTAGTGCTAATGCTGTGTGTGGCCAGAGGTGAAACACTGCTCTTCCAACTCGTTCTCACTCCCAACTCGTTAAATACTAATGCTTTGTCAGTCAGTGCCCTTCGGTATCTAATACCGACCCACTGAGACACCCTTTAGTATCTGTATGAGACGCACCGGGCTTTCAATTAACTCTGATGGAAACCCACCCGTGTCATTATTAGACGCTCACAGCAATTGACGCAGTATGAAGAGCGAAAAAGTTGACGTAGGGCGGGCGGGAGGTGAAGTTGGATGGGTCAAACAAACACGGACTTTCACCCAAGAGACTGCAGTTGGTGTCCCGTGTGAAATTGACTGATTTTTCCTTAGTTTTGTTACGTAACTTGCGTACTTAAGTAACGCCAATTACATAACAAACCTACTCATTTTACGTAACAAATCTACTTGTTATAACCCAAACCAGGCGTGACGAATAAATGACACGAAAATGCGAAATACTTGCTTGCGATTATGTCTAGGGCTTTTATTGTGAAAGGGAAGAGTGGAAGGAGTGGATCTGGTCTGAGTCAAGGTTGAAAGGAGTAAAAAAAAAAAGTATGCCGCTTTTTTGGCTTGTAATATTTACATTCTGTGTGAAAGTCTTCATGACAAAATATATTGACGTGCAAATTATTCGCATGAAAAAAACGCCCCCGGTGTGTATCGGCCTTAACCAAGTTCTTTTGTTGCGTAAGTAAACCTAAAAACTAAGTAAACAAACGTTGGAAGTTCATTTAGAAAAGAGACTGTGTGCATGTAACAAGTGGAAACTGTACGTTTCCTGTGAACATGGAAGTTTATTTTGAAAAGACACTATGCATGCAAGGAGCAGAAACTGACACGTCGTCTCTGACACGTCCAAAACTGAAGCTAGATGGGTACCTAGAGCGTCATAGTTTGAAGCTTAGGGTCGTTGACCAAGAGTTGGTATTTTTGTCGAGTTGGTAGTAAGAACGTGTTGGTTTTTCAGACTGGCGTTAAGTTACTGTAAACTGGGACCATACCAGTGGTTCCACATAATATAGGCCTTTTTATTATATCACTTATACTTTGTTATTTTATTATCACAGGTGACAATTTTCAAATGCAAGCTTTGCAGATTGTCTGTATGTATTTTTAACAATGCTCCTGTGTTTCACAAATTTGGATGCATTTTATCAACTGTTCCAGCCCTCCATTGGTTTCCACTCATTTTCTCACAACATGAAAATCTATTAGCATACTCTTGAAACGTTTTTTTTTCTTCTTTTCGTTCAATTAATTTGCATGTTAATGTATTTTTTCGAATTGTTGTTTTTGTCATGAATGCTTTCACACAGAAACTGAATATTACGCGGTGAATTATTATTTTTTTTTTCTGAACAAGGTCGATTTTTATGAGGTTTCGCACCACGAAAAAAGGCCTCAACCAATCACGTTGTGCGGAACGGATTGAGTTGCGCCTATTGTATGAAACAACAACACAGAGGCTTCGTCGTCTGGACCAAGACGGCAAACTTTATTACTCCTTTCAACCTTGACAAAGGCAGCGCAGACCAGATCCCCTCCTTCCGCTCTTACCTTTCACAATAAAAGCCTTAGACATATAATATTCGCAAACGAGTATTGCTCGTTGTCGTGTCATTTATTCGTCACGTCCCCGGTGTGTGAAGGCTTTGAGACTGCATAACGACGCAAATTAATGCAGACAGAATATATTCACTGTGATGGACACTGCTAATGGATTTTATATTGTAGAAAAATGAATGAAAACCAATGGCCTGGCCTGGGAAAGTACATGTAGAAAATCTAAAACTGTAAAGCCAGCATTTGAAAGTGATCAGCATATATGATAAGTATATATTATTTGTAGTTAAGAAGCAAAAAATTGCGAATAAAAACCACTGGTACGGTCCTTTTCTTTCATTACAAAAATAACTGAAACCTGTTGTTAAAAGATTGAAGGAAACGACCATTTGACCAATTCCATATGTCTCACTGAAAACCCCCTACATGGCTAAACACAGCTTTGGATTGTTTACGACAAAAATATCCACCCCAAATTCTATCACAGCTTTGATTAAGTCTCTTTGATTGCCACACTGCAGTGTACAGTCAGTGAGGCAGCGCTGTAGGGGGAGATCAGAGGAGGCAAGCGTCCATTTTTGGACTTTGAATTCTGGGAATAAAAAATAACGTGAAGGGAGTGTGTCTACAAATTCCCAAACATAGAGGTGGAGCGTGGGATGATACAAGTGTGAGATATGAGAAAAAATTCTGCACATTAGATTGCAAGTGAGGCATCGATATACTGTACGGTGCGTCATGTATTTACAGTGCATGGAGCTCTCGAGCTCATTCATGTGTGCTCAAAAACGCCTGCTGTTTACAGGAGGCTCGCAGAGCTTTTTACAGTCTTGGTTATTTTCAGAATAACTGAAGGTTGAAAGCTACGTTGCTGTACAGAGCTAGAAAAAGCGCTCAACTAAAAGACCCCAGTCGATGCCTTACATGACCCACAGATGTGTAGATCGGTCGTGTATCAGCTGGTGTTTACAGATCATTTTACTGCTACAGGTAGACGTATCAGGAAAAGCCCATGCAGGGCTAGTGGAAGACATTTGGTCCAGGAGGGGACTTGGATAAACCCAACTGCTGCATACGCTACAAATACACTGCTGCACTTTGTGTTGGCAGGTAATTGTTTCAGGGGTCAGATTTCACGTTGCCTTTTCCTTTTCTCTGTTGCCGAGCAACCTTTTTTTCCGAGCAATCCTTTCATTATGGACTTTTTTTTTGTCTGGGGCTTTCTCTCAAATTCACATCAACACTGAAGGTAATTTCGCTTTTCAGTAATTCATATATAGTTTGTAAAGAGAAACGCAAATGAGTTTTTCAAAATATTAGGTCCTTTCTTTGAATACAAACAAAGCTAGAAATTTGGTGTAGTCATGGACTGTGACTTAAATTTTAACATCCACATTAAAGGGACAGTGTGTAGGATTTGGCAACATCTAGTGGTGCGATCGCAGATTGCAACCAACTGAATACCCCTCTGCTCACCCGTCCTTTTCCAAGCGGAGAACTACGGTGGCCTTCAGGTAACGTAAAAACACAAAAGACTCTCTCTAGAGCCAGTGTTTGGTTTGTCCGTTCTGGGCTACAGTAGAAACATGGCGGAGGACCCGCTCCCTATGTAGATATGAAGGGCTCGTTCTAAGCCAACGAAAACACAACAATTCTTAGTTTCAGGTGATTATACCGTAATGAAACATTATTAATATTATATTCCATTTCTGCTAATAGATCCCCCTAAATCCTACACACTGTTCCTTTAAGACAATTACTAAATCAGCCTTCCATCACCTTAAGAATATATCAAGAATTAAAAGACTTAATGTCTCAGCAGGATTTTGTGATTATCTTCAGTAGGCTCTCTAAAAGTTGTACAAGTGGATTCAGAACACCGAGTCCTCACTAAGACCAATAGAGACCACATCGTTCTGAATTCCTGGCTTCCTGTGTGTCAAAGAGTTTACTTTAAAATACTACTGTTGGTTTATAAAGCACTGAATGGTTTAGGGCCAAAATACACTTCTGATCTGCTGCTCCGTTATGAACCGTCCAGATCATCTGGGACATGTCTGCTTACTGTCGCCAATGTCCAATCTAAATACGTTTTTATGCACCACATATCTGGAACAAACTCCCAGAAAAACAGTTGTCATTTGATTCTATTTTAGCTTTTTTTATCTTTCATCTTATTTTACTCTATTTCAATGTGTCGTTTCATATTGCCTTGTGTTTCTTTTCTCAATGCCTTTCATGTCTTACATACGTAAAGCACGCTGAATTGGCCTTGTTGTTGAAAGGTGCTAACTTGCCTCGCC
The DNA here is from genome assembly GCF_043250625.1 of Sebastes fasciatus. Lineage (NCBI taxonomy): Eukaryota > Metazoa > Chordata > Actinopteri > Perciformes > Sebastidae > Sebastes > Sebastes fasciatus. The sequence continues at coordinate 17,175,272 of NC_133801.1, forward strand.
TTTTTCTCTCAACTGGAACTGAAACGCAAACAATAAGCTCAGGCTTTTGGTTAGCACAGGCTTTCTTTTTTTCATTTCATTGCAGTAAAAACAAGCTCAACCACTGCACCCACTTGTAAGTACAGTGAATAAGCAGTCAATGGCATTACGTTGCACAGTTTAGCCCTCCTTTGCACAATGGACGTTTTGATAACAGTGCAATGGATACAGCTGAGGATTTAGACAGCATTAACGTTGGCAAAATGAGTTAAGAAATTGGGTCACAGTAGGGTAAGTTAAGCCAGTAACAACTTAGACAGGATCTGTAAACAAGCCTGTTAAATTGTTTGCTTAGCCTGTTTTTATCCAGCGTGTGTGAATAATGTCTAATGGACCGGTTGCATTCAGTATTTTGTAATCTTAGCTGATGTTTTTTCTCTATTCCGTCCCCCCTGGTAATGTGTTTTCTCAGTGATCGGCCCTTACCCAGGAGCTCACCAGCCACTCGCAACTTACATGGCTTCAAAATTGTCCGTTTGCCATCTTGTTTCTGAATGACTTAACAAATCTTAATACTCCTGGGCATTTTGTGCCATCTCCTGTGCACCTCAGCTAATCATTGAGGGATTTTGCAACTGCAAACGTTGCACATTCCCTACCTACTACTGAGCGGAAGCAAAATGTACAGATCAATGGCCTCAGATATAACCACACAATCCCTACTCTGATTCACCAGGCAGCTTCTCCCAAAAAGTGCTGTCAAAATCCAAGGAAGTGTATCAAAAATGTGCCCTTGACACAAAGTACCTGCTACAGATCGGTAAGTGAAGACACAAAGCACCCTTAAAATCTCTGGATCTGAATCCCCAGAGAGCCCCGGCTGCTTTTCTCAGATCAAATACACTCTTACCGCATATCCCTGTAACATGTTTTGCAGACTTGGAGACGTATATCATCACATGATTTTGAATCCGACTGAACTGGCTCATCTTCAAAGAGCTACATCTCGAGGAATCTACTGGCATGTGAAAAGGATCTGAGACCCCCACCCCCCACCCCTGACCCTTCGTAATGTTAGCTGCTACACGTCGAGCTAAAAGGCTTCTCCCTCCTTCCTCTTCCGTTACTAAGTCTCATTACTAAGGCTGTTCTCCTTGTTCACACTTCCCTCCATCACCACCAATCTCAATCTCTGAGGACATCAAAGGAGAGCACAGACATGACTTGTTAAGCCGTATGCTATATTATCAGTAAGGACTACTGAGGTCTGCTGACCTATGATCAGACTTCAATGGACTCTATTGCACCTTTGGCCAAAATATGCTACTTAAAAAAGAAACCATGCAGACATCATCTTCCATGAAAGCGCATTTTTTTTCCTCATCTGTCATGTAAAATTCTCTCATTCTGCTTTTTTTTATTTACTCTCCTTGAGGATTGACTATATATATAAAATATTTTGATTTCCTCATAGTAGGTAAAGAAAACCCTGACAGTGTCACGGCAGCATTTGAGACTATGAGGCTCGTTAATCCTAAATTTGACTTAATAACTTATTAACTAACATCATATATTATCATTATACATTGATGCAGCTGTGACTCTTTTTCTATGTAAAGTAAGGCTCAAAAAGTAGTTAATATTATCTGTTCCACAAATAGATTTAAAAACATCCAGGAGGACAACAGGTTGTGAGAAGTATGCGAATTAGGAGAAGTTGAAAATGAATCACATTTTCTTTTGTATCGTCCACGCTATATGATGAGTTAACGACTTCTATTTTAAATGAAATGTCTGTACAAAATCCAGAATGGCTATTTAATTTTAATGCTTATAAGTTGGTTTATTTGTTTAGTATCATTTGTAATTTATATTGCTACTCTTGTTTCTGCCTTTATCTTTTCTTTATTTTCTAAATAATGGTGTCTTGTAAGCCCCGTTTGGGCTGGGCATATTATTTATGCATGACACAATAATAATCAAATCAAATCAAATGTACTTTCTTTGCCTTTGTGTGCAACAAAATAAGGAATGAATGATTTGGATCTGATTGCAGGTAGTTTCTTGTGGGTACACAGCACCCCCTGGATGGCAACAGCCTCCACAGAGGAGGGTTGTTTAATGTCTTATTGATGTAAATCCTCTGGGGTGATTTGTAACTGTGAGTCAGCTCTGGCCTGGGCCACTATGGCTTATTGGATTACTTCACTTTCTGAAACATTTGGCCTACATACCAGGCTATAAATTATATTGCAAAGAAGAAAGAATTCTTGTCACTAGTGAGACTGTAAAGAAAAGAAGTCGGGGAGTGGCATAAAATGTGGACACAAATTATATCTTCTTAATAAAACACATTACCTTATTAGCTAGTTTTGTGTCTTGTGAGTTAGTTTAACAGTATGATCTGCTGTATTGTAGCATTGAGACCAATGGGAGGCCGACGCTGAAAGCAAAACTAACTAAAATAGAATTGTAATACACAGTATAATGTGATCAATAACCTTGTTTCCCTTGTGGTTCCTTTGTGATTCGCAAAGGGAACCGCGTGTCTCATCGGTAAATAAATAAATAAATCAGACAGCATCGCAAACAGCAGGGAAAGAAACTCTTGAAGCAGTGGCGAGTATAAGGACGAGGAAACTACAAGTCCTTTTTGTTTCTTTTTTTTTCTCTACGGGTTTCTGCCTTCCTGAGTTGTGTGGCCTGGAAACGTGTAGGTGCGCTACGCTGACTTTGAGTAACAAAAGACGGGGAGATAAAACATGCGGACGAACATTGTTTTACATGAACAAAACCCTGTTTTGTATGTTTTTCCTTGAGCGAGAATAAAGCTTTTAGAGCAACAGGGATCTTTTGTTAAGCTTCCTATCTGTTCTGAGTGAGGAATGTGTTTCTACAGTAGCATTTGTGTGTGCATGTGTGTAGGTGTATGTCAGTATACACAATGTACTACAACTGGCCCTTTTTTCCATCTCCCTCTCCGTGGACACAGCTTTTTCCCTGGCTTTCATCCCATTGTCTTCAAGGAGAAGGGACTTGTTGCACATCCTCAACCACCTGGGTGGCTCCACAGTGTGCTGATATGACGGGAGCAACAAGAAGGGTGGGGGTCGGGGGGTGGTTGGGTGCTCGTGACAGTGTATTACTCACTGGTGGAGTGAATCTGTGAATCAGCGTGTTTGGCCCGTAGTGCAGGATGGGCAGCCTGGGTGAGGGCAGGGCAGCAGATCCAGACTAAAACAAACACTACAGCAAAAACAAGTACAGTCCCAATCATTCTCTTTTTTTCTTCTTCTTCTTCTACTCCTCAGTCACGTCATCTTTTGCTCATCTCACCCTCGTCAGATGAACTGGGCATGCATCATCCCTGTCCTCAAACCCAGGTTTTGTTAGGCACATATTACCCAAAACATCTTCTACAGTGTTGTGTCGAAGTGATGTGCTGGCTACCATATCAAGAGTTTAGTTAGGAAAGAAACAAACATTTTTTTTAGACAAAGTTCAGATTCCTGGTTTTAAGAGGAGGTCATAATATCACTCTGGTTCCTCCTCTTTTTCCCCTGAAGTCTCTGATTGTGGAACGATTTCTTCTTCCTCTATAACTGGCACCTCTTCCCTTTCATCAAGGCCGTCCATCGACTCCTCCTCCTCCTCCTCCTCCTCCTCCTCCTCGTCTTTGCTTGCTTGCTCCTCCTCCTCCTCATGGATGGCTGTGATTGGATCGGAGGGGCTGCCGATGCAGTTGGGGTCCTCTTCCTGAGCCTCCTCCTGGGCTTCTGCATCGATGACTCTTTTCCACATTTCATGGTTTTCCAGAATATGCTGTGTTATCTGGCAAAACACTTTCCTCCTGCTCACCTTTTTGGTTTCTTGTCGCTCTGTCGGACACAAAGTCGACAGTTAGACAAAAAACACTTGGAAAGCTGGCGATCGCCACTCTGATGTCTGTATGCTACAGCCAGGAGACGGTTAACTTAGCTTAGCATCAAGAGTGCAAACAGGGCGAAACAGCTAGATTGACTCTGTCCTAAGTTTAGAAAATCTGACAGCAGCACCTCTAAAGCCTTCTAATCAACAAGTTATACCTCATTAGTCTAATACAGTGGATTTAAAAGTGGGGTCCGGGGACGCCCAGGAGGTCCCCAGCAAAAAATCCATCCATAAGTAACACAATGACAGAATGTATGACTATTTTTGGTCATGAGTTTCATAGACTTTCTGTAATAAAACATCTAAAGACCCAGACACACCAAACCGACATCAGAGAACTAGCGGTGACGAAGGCCGCCTCTTGCGTTACCTCATGTCACCTGTGTCTTGGCCAAAAAGTTGCACTCAAACACACGGCAAACACTACAGCCAACAGCCAACTAGTATGTACGTCCTGCACTTGTGTGAGAGGAAATAAATCTCCACACCAGCAGGTCGTTGTAGTCTGTATTCGTCATTCAAAAAGGGAAACCAGAAGACCGAGGACGGCGGTTATACAAGCTGTTGTTATGATACGTACATGAAACAATGCAGCGTTTGCCGACCATTTCCAAATCACTCTCATTCCCCACTTAGCTTCATTCCAGATGGCCCTGTCATTGTGAAAATATCTGTGTATTGGAATGATCACATGAAATAAAAATGGAAAATTAGAAGAACCTTCTGTGTGTGCCCTCTTTACTTTGCTCACTTCGGTTTCTCTTCTCGTGAACTGATTCGTTTAAGCTGACCAGCCAATTACAGTGATCAGATGGGGGGACCCTGGGGCAAAATCTTATCAAATCAAAAGTTTGGTAACCACTGGTCTAATATATACAAAAACCTAAATGACAAGCTGCGTCCAGTGACTTTCTGCTCATTGCCTGTCAACCTCACGGCGACAACAAGACTACAAGGAATTACTATTTTTGTACAGATTAAAGAAATTTGATAATTTTTTTATTGGTGATCTTTAGAGGTGCTGGAAACTTGAACAGAGTTGGGCTAGCTGTTTCCCTGTTTCCCCGTTTCCAGTCTTTATGCTAAGCTAAGCTACCGTCTCCTTATTCTTTTTTTTTCGTCATATACATACATATACATATACCCTCTGCATTTTTACCCCCTGAGTCCCAGCTGCCCTTCATGCAGCTTCATATTATCAAAAATAGATATAAGTCGTACCAATCCTTTAATCTAACTCTCAAGAAGAGAGCGAATAATATAGTATAGAAAATAGTATTTTCCAAGTTTCATAGTTACAATCTCTGTTGACATGCTTTCCAAGTATATTACAGTTGAATGACCCAGCTCCAGTGGTACAAAGGCATTCCGATAAATGTAAATAAAACGATTTCTATTAAAAGATGACAGACATTATGCATGCAACATTAATTAATAAGATGTTTACATACGGGAGGTGTCAGAGCTTGTTGATGCGTCCTCATCCGCTGTGTCCTCCTCTTCCTCTTCCTCTTCTATATCTTGTTCCTCCTTCGCCTCTTCTGGCTCCGTCTCTCCCTCGGGTGGGTCGACCCAGCGTCCCGGCATGAGAGCAGCAGAGTCGTAGGAGGAACACAGAGGGCCCACTATGTGAGTGATGAATGACTCCTGGAGTTTAGCGAGCTGCGGAGCGGAGCGGTCCATGAACGGGCTGATGGCAAGGCCCAGGTTCGCTTCTTCGTCACCCTAGAAGGGTACAAACATGGCAAATATGTGAGATGAGCAGAAATGATAAAATATCAATGTGCTGGAAAATGGAACATACACACAAACATTATGTTTTATAATGATGAGATTTCAAGAGAGAGAGAGAACATTTTTCTCCACTGCCCCTTATTTTTATAGCTTCAGGAAAAAAATATATATATATTGGCTTGTAGTCTACTCTGCTTTTAAGAATTCATATTTGAATTCAAAATTTGCAAACGGTCTTAAAATTAGTAGATATGAAGTACAGAAAAAAATGAGTTTTAGTCACTGCAGACCTGATAAATGCATAAAAAATAGTACAAAAATAGTCCTTCAAAGTGCTGTTTACAAAATAAAACATACAGTATAGCATAATTAATTACCTGTCATAAAACATAAAACAAAACTGAATTAATTCAAAAAGAAAAAAGACACTTTGTTGAGCTCAGGCACACTTTAACTTCTTTTAAATATAAGAAAACAATATTTATAAGAGTTTTTTTGTGAATATTTCATATGAGTGTTCTAACTTTGTTGTTGCACCATACATGGCAATTTTGTGTTTTTACTCGTTGTTTTTTTGCAAATTAATCTTTCACACTACTTTTATGATTTGTTTCATTTGTAAATTTATTAAGAAAAGTACTACATTATGTTGTTGTTCGTCTTTCAGCTGCTCCTGTTAGGGGTCACCACCCCAGCAGATCATCTGAGTTCTGATTGTATGATCCGCATATTTGATTTAGCATGGGTTTTACGCTAGATGCCCTTCTTGATGCAGCCCCCCTATTAAAAGTACTACATTAAATAAATTATATTATATATCAAATATATTTATATATAACATTTTAATAATTTCTCAGGCTTGCACATGTAGGTCAACTCTATATGACTCAAGTTTTTTTAAATTCAGATATGCAGTATATACAGAAAGTCCTAGATACACTACCTCATGGGTACAGTAAGTAGGTCAAGAAGACTACAAATAGAAAAACATTAATTCAAACTATATGGCTGATCTGTAGGACTCAATCACATAAATGAGACAGTCACAAGGTCCCACAATGTAACCACTGATAAATACTGACATAAATACGCTGTGCTATCTCTGACCACCAAGTATGCACCAACAGGGCGCAACAACCAAGTCAGACTCCCTGCTATACATATCAGATATTTCTGACTGTAGAAGCTGTTTATATACACGTAACAATTGTCTATAATAAATGGAGGCTGGATAAAGACTGTTCCTTCCTCGTCCTTGGGATGTTCATCATTCTTGCACTTTCCATTTTTCTGTTTAGCGCCCACAAAGACAAAGCTATCAATCTGGCAATAAAATCTCATTTTTAGATTTATTCTGCTGATTGCAGTCGTGATAGCTCTGTGCATCCTCACACAAACCAAGGCCATATCTACAGTTATCTTCAAAACACAGCAGCAAAATACTTTATTCATGATAAAAAAAAAAAAATGAAAAATGCATTAGTCCATCCATCCATCCATCTGCAACCGCTTATCCCATTAGGGGTCGCGGAGGGGCTGGAGCCGATCCCAGCCGACATTGGGCGAAGGTGGGGTACACCCTGGACAGGTCGCCAGTCCATCGCAGGGCTGACACATAGAGACAGACAACCATTCACACTCATATTCACACCTACGGGCAATTTAGAGTCAACAATTAACTAACCTGTTCATTCATTAGTATGAATTTGATTTGTCTCAACAGAGGAACCTTTTCATTTTGGGATATTTTCCAATCTTTTGACATGGATCCTAGTTTATGTTGCAGTGTCTAATGTGATTTAGCTTCTGTTGCACTTTCATATATTGTGACAGCCATGTGTTGAGCATTTGTGTTTGTTTTTTCTGATGTCAGGGCTTTTAAAGTTATTCAGTAGGAGGACACAGGGGCAAGGGCTCCCATTGCTATGGCAACCTGATACCTGGATGGCGTCAGTGCACTGCACTAATGGTTCATGTGATAGATGTGTGTGCATATGTATAGCACCAGTGGACAAAGAGGGAATTGACAATAACCAGAAATTGCTAATGTTTTTTTAATATTAAAGTGGTGCCTTGCAGAGCATAATGCAAATACATACGTGCGTGCAACATATCTATATATCTCTCTCTATATATATATATATATGTGTGTGTGTGTGTGTCAGTTCCTTGTGATCTATGTGTGACTGTGAATGAGCGCTGTCAAGGATGACTCATTTAGGTCATCCGTCTCCCCTCTGAAGAGAAAAACATACGCACTCCCTCCGTCTTTCACCCGCTCTCTCTAACTTCACCCCCCCCCCACCTCCCCCCCCTTCCCGATGCTCCCGCTCAAAGGACATACACATTTCTAAAAGCTATTATGAGAATTGAAGAGAAGGTTTGCGAGGAGAAAAGAAACAGATCAGAGGGAGGACGTTTTCCTCAGTAATCAGCGCGCCTATGATTGGGTTTGTAGCTGCTACACAGTGTTCAAGTTACACAAGTTCCCCTCATTAAAAAATGGACTATATAAACTAAATTAATGCTGATAGTGAGTTTGCTAATTGTGATAACAGAAATACAAAGATTTTTCATTTTGAGAAGAAAAAAAAATATTTTCTTTCCATCTTTGCCTTCGTAATGCACCACATAAAATAGCTGTAATTATGGCTCAAGAGTCTCAAATTAGTGCTTTCTACTAACATGTTGTTGCTAGGCGAGTGATCATATCTCTCTGGCTAATCAGATTGTATCTTTATCGACTAGCTCGGCACTAACTGAGCTGACCAATCAGAGGCATTGTTATTTAACATCAGGATTTGTTGCCAGGCGTCCGTCTACAGGAGTCTCTAACAAATTCATCAGCTGGCAGGCACGTCTTTTGATTATTCTATTTCTGTTCAGAGGGAACATCCAGCTGCACACGTAAAGCACTTTGCTGAAGGGTCCCTGAGCGAAAAGCAAATCACTATCATCTGCAGAGGTGCCGTTATGCAGCAGTTGACCCCGACCTCGCTGTGGAGGAAGAGAGCAAAAAGATGAAATGCCTCTTGAGAGCAATAAAACATTATAATTACGTTACATTTTTATCCTTATTAGCATTTTTATACATTATCACAATCTGATGACAGTTTGTGGGTTCTTTGGTCGCTGTCAATCAAATTTGATCAAACCACATCCACACAGTCCTGATGATGATTGATGTTTCTACAGTAACCCAGAATGGACAAACCAAACACTGGCTCTAGAGAGAGCCTTTCACATTTTTACGTTACCTGAAGGCCACCCTAGTTTTCCGACACACTTGTGAAATTGCTTTTATGTAGATTTCTGTAATTTCTATTTCCGCAGACTGTACTTGGTACATTACAATTCCATCTATCGATGTGTGAGATGCTATCTAACTATAAAGCAAGGAATCTCTGTCTGTCTTTATGTGCCTATGTGGGTGTGTCCTTTGCATATCTCGAGAACCATTCATACGATCGACTTCACACTGGACGGGTGTATTGCTGGGGACCCAAGGACATGCGGTGTCGAAGTTGGTGCAATTTGGACATGGGACACATTTAATATTAATAAACTTTAAATAATAATTCAGGGCTCTGCGGACTGAGTCGAGCATATCGCCCACAGCGAGCCTTTACAGGCCATTGGCTCATTGAGTGCAGTTAATTTTTGCAGCTGGATGCTGGATATACTATCGTTACAACCAAACTCTTCTACCAACAAGTAATGAGCTGTTTTCAAGAGCGCTGCAAGCACCACTTCCGGAGGTTAAGCAATCGGCCCGCTCCAAACAGGCACATGCTCCGAACAGCCACGCACTATGAATGGGCACAAATTTATTTTTCCTAGGATGGGGAAGACATGACCTGTCCTACTCTGCCTCTGATGGCTAGTACTCCTTGCCTTCGTTGGTTTGATTGGTTATGTTTAGGCATGAGAAGTGAGATTGGGTAGGGTAAGTATATCATGGTAAACCAATCAGAGGCAGAGTAAGGAGAGTCATGCCCAACCATGCTATAGCAATATCAGGAGCCACGCAATCTCACTCGGCCACGCACTCCATACAGCCACTGTCTGTCTGTAAATGCTAATAACTTTGAAAGTGAGATCTTGAAGGAGATTTATAAGCGTACTTGTTCGTAGAACTCGTTCACGATCCCCTCTGTCCACTGCAGGTGCAGCTCCTTACACTTCAGCGGTCCATTGACATCAGCCAGCTTGATGCACATCTGGCACACCAGCAATCTGTCGTTTTCATTGGTCCAATCAATACCGGACACCCCTTCATCACCCACCTGGGGAGATGTACACAGGGAGGTTTGAGTAAAGAAGAAAAACACAGCTATTGATTGTAAAGAATTCCCCACTGATTGCTTGTCAGCTTTAGTTTAGGACAATCTGGGAGTAAAGACAGGAGCTGAGAGAAGATAACCAATAACAACAATCATTGCAGATGGATGATGGATGGTCACTTATTTGTTCTACAGTTTATTTCACAGATTTTTTCACCTTTGCATTAAACTCTGCGAGGAAGTCAAAGTGCTTTTTGAGGTCGGTGGCTAGGATGGCTTCAATGACGAGGAAGCGGAAGCGCTTGAACTCCACGTGTTCAAGGTTAGCGAGGAAGTTGTACTCAGGTCGAGACATGAAGAGGTTCCACGCTGAAGCTGCGTGGTGATTTTCCAAGACTGAGCGATCGTTGTACAGAAGAGCCTATAGTGGACGACCAAGAGGAGGAAGTGAAATGAACATTCAGTCTTGGCATTCAAGATTTAAGCTGCTACGTGTTTAACCATCGGTATTGATTGTTAATTGCTTTCTTGTAGTGGTTGAGCTTATTGGTCTTTTGGTTCTTGGTTGGCACATACACTGTGGTTATTTCAAGCTGTTTTAAGATGTGGTGACACACATTGTATATGTAATTTAAGGATCTAAACATTTGCATATTCATTTTGCTGTAATATTGCCTTAATGGAAGACATGTTTCTTCCACACAGATAGGTAGTCCCATTAGCAAAAATATTTTAGCTCAAAGCAATGGATTTATGTGAAAGCTTGCTTTACTCTTCTTCATATCATAATTACATCTAAACTGCTGAGCTCCTGTTCTAAAGGTTAATACGCATTTACCTGTGGTGCACTGGTAGCTACTAGAAAGGCGTTGGTTCTTCCAGGATGGTCATAGTCGTGCATGGCGGCAGCAACATACAGGGCCATGAGCTCCAGGCCGGGGATAAGGCCAGCCAGGGAACCATAGCCGTCCTCCAGGACAGAGTTCATCTTGGACACCAGGAAGCCTGTGGCACCAGGTGTAATGCTATTATCTGAGTCTACGGGCGGAAAAAAACCCACAGCTTACGTCATTGACGGTGCTCTTTGCTAAAATGTTGCCGCCTCATTAGCTGCTGTAACACCTGGTGCTGTTAGACTGTTTGTTCAGAAAGAAACTTTCAGCACTTTGACTCATTTTACCTACTCTACATTTAACTATCATCAGGATGTGACTGTAAAATGAGTCATAAGTGTTTAAACCACCCGATTTGACTATTATCAGCTCATTAAATATGTGTTATCAGTCATTGTAAGCCTCACCACGTATTACCTTGGATTCTTGAAGAAAACATTTTTCTCACATGCCTCCATGGTGAACGAATAATAAAAAAAGGAGAAAAGTCTTGAGATAGTCTCGTCTCCGTTTTTTGATTCTTCGTTCACCATGGAGGCATGTGAGAAAAACAACGTTTTCTTCAAGAATTCAAAGTAACAGAGTGAGTAATTGATATACAAATGGTCATTTTGTGGGTGAAGTATTCCTTTAAGGAATGACAGTATGTATTAAACATCCTCACCAGTGTGTATCCCATTCTCAGTCAGCAGGACGGGCAGGCCTGGTACAGGCTGAGTGGTGAGGTACCAAACAGCATGTAGCACGTCAGTGGCATGGATCCGGTTGTGATCTGGGGAGAGTCAAATAAAATGCCAATTCACACCAGTGGAGGGCAGAAAGACCACTGTGATGAAATCTCAGCTGGAGCAGTTTTAAACATTCTCAAGAACAATATTAAACTGGAAAAATCACTATAAACCCACTTTCAGTCAAGGAATCTGTAACATTGCTGAAGTAATGATCTTCTGCTTTTTAACATCTAGGTCTATTTTATGGGAAAATTCCAAGTTGACACATGTCCAAATATGAGAGAACACAGCATTAGGCAATACTGTACTGTATACAGTAAATGCACAGGACAAAAGGCTGTTTACTTGTTATCTCATCTGTCAGTGGAGAGCAGTCCAGACATTTTTACAAAAGCAGAGTGTCCCCCTGAAACTGTGCTAAGTAAAAAACAGGTTACAACAACTACAGTATAAATAGTTAGGAAATACAGATCATGTAATTAAAAACACTGGAGAACTACGGTGGCTGGCGCAAAAACACGAGTGGCCCTATCTAGAGCCAGTGTTTGGTTTGTCCATTCTGGGCTACTGTAGAAACATGGGGATGTTTGTAGATATACACTGCTCATTCTAAGGTGATGAAAACACAATGTTTCTTATTTTCAGGTGATTATACACCATCACTGCCAATATATCCCCCTCAATGTTACACTCTGCCTGTAAGAAACAAGGATTTTAGATGCTTTTGTCAGCTACATCTTCGGTTTCAATATGAATTGACATAAACACCGTAGTTAATTAGATATGATCATCTTCTGATACCAAACACCAACAGGAAACTCAATGTTCCTGCCAACTGTGAACAATAAGAGCATGCCATAAATTACTGAAGCAGAAAGTAGGCCTGTTGGTGGTGTTTTATTACTACGATAATGCAATATATCCCCCTTGTGGCAGATAAAGATAATGCTGGACATCAATAATTCACTTGAACAATTTCATAAACACGGAGGTCTTCTACTCACAAGGGATGACCCTGTATCCGTTCTCCAGAGCGTGGAAGTAGTTCATGAACTCGTGTACAGGAATTCTGAAGGTCTCAAACAGACCCGTGTCCTCAAAGAGCTTATAGGAAACCTGGGACACAACACGAGGAAACATACTGTGATTCAGATGTATAGTTGGGTCAAGTCACTTGTCATTCTACAGCACTCTTTTGTTATAGAAAGATCGTAACACTTTATAATAACCACCATTAATAAATGGTAAATTGATAGATAATTAAACTTTAGTTAATAGTTAAACAATTAAATGGTAGTTAATAATGTTAACTACTTATTAGAGGTGCCATAATTTATGTTGTTTTATCATTAGTTTGTGTAATATGAAATAATTAGTTTATAAATTCTATATTGTATCATAGCTGATAGGAATTACATTCTGATTAAATTAGTAAAGTATTTATTAACAGCTTATTGATGCACACATTATAACATTTTATATACTATATCAAGTACTTGTTAATTATTACCAAATTATTTGTAAACCTTTAAGAAATAGTTTGTAAAACATGTATAAACATTAAATAGACAGATGGACCAGAAACCAATTATTAACCATAGACAGTAGTATTAACTATCTATCTAAATTATGTTTATAGATGCTTTACAAAGTATTTATTAAGCATTTAACAAGGTATTATAATCAGTTGCAACTTTCTAATAGCCATCCAAATAGCTTTTATAGATGGTTTACAAATCATTTCGTAATCATTAACAAATACTTAATATAGTATATACAATATTATGTGTGCAACAGTGAAACTCTTAAAATAACATAAATTATGGCATTACTAATAATTGGTAAATATGATTAATTACCATTTCAATGCTTGTTAACTGTAAAATAGCTATTAACTTAAGTTGAATTAACTATCAATTTACAATTTATTAATAATGGTTATTATAAAGTGTTACCAAAATGTCTAGTATCCACTAACATCGAATTGTTTTTGGATCTGATTGGCCAACACTGCATGCATCACTGATTTTCTAGTGCTGTTGTTGTTGTTGCAAGCTTAAAATGACAGCTAATGTCCCTCATTGCCACATTAAGCTGCTAATTACAAACCTGTGAACATTTCCGTCAATATGAGTTCCTTTTAATTGAATCAGTATTGATGTGTTTTCATTAAATAAATGTCATATGGGCTTCAAAGTTTCCTCACTAATGAGTGTTTACCTGACTGAGGATGCAGCCCGTCTTGCCGTGGGTCTTCTCCACGAGACTGAAAATGGGAAAGTTCCAGTTGTTGAGTTGACTCATCAGAGGCTCCAGCTCCGGCTCCACCACAGGCTCCTCGGCCAAGATGGGCTTTTCCTGTCAGGCAAAGGTCAGAAAAATACTGATAAGTACTTGCAAGTACAGTAAACATTTTTTTAAGTCACCACAGTTTGATGCTCAACAACAAGCTTAGGGTCATTTCACAATTCACTCTGGAGATATACACGATCCGACTGCACCACTGCTTGGTTTCCAGCATTTTGGGAAAGCATTTTAGAAAAAGGTATGCTGTTTATAGAGCAGTATATGACAGTAAATAATGGTTAAATCATTGTAAAACCTAATCGAAAGATATGATCCATCTTTGTTTCCTGTTGTCTTTGGAGGGATTTGAAGCACATTAAAGCACATTAGAGATAATAACTGAGACTACCAAGCGCTCCGATTGCCTACCTCTGGTGATGGCAGGAGAGGGTGAAGAACGATGCCCTCGGCCAGATACTCCCTGCAACCTTGCCTCGCTTCAGGCAGCTTCTTGCCTCCCTCTCCCTCCTCTTCATTCTGTGCAAAGTCGCTGCTGTCACTGTGGTTGGTCTCGTAGGTGCTGTCGTAGGTGCTGTCATAGTCCGAAGAAGCTACGGCACGCTCATCTAGGGAGACGTTACACAAGTTAAACACGTGCGATTTGATGATTATAAAAAGCTACAATGAGGGCAGTTGTGGAGAAGGTCAATCTGAGTAAATCAAATTATCAAGCTAGAAAATAAGCTGGAAGAATAGTCTATGTTTATCAATCAGGTTAAATTCTGGAAGCATTTTCTTGTATATCATACTCATAGGCTGCTATCACACTCTGCTGTTTACCTGGGTGGGGTATTCTGTCCACTTTGTCGACAGAGTCTACCCCATTAAGTCGATTGTTGAACGGCCTGCCACAGCTGATGGAAAGAGAACAGAGAAACACCGACACATTCAGGGGATACATGCTAGTTCATTCCATTTGTTTAAAGCGCGCCAGGATATTGGTCACACGTGGGCTTGATCCATACACTGGATCTCACAAATTAATAAGAATTAATATTGCACTGTATTTGTTTGCTAATGTGCTAACTGTCAACTGCTCATCGAAATGTAACAGGAGAATTAATCCAGTGCGTGATCGCATGTATGTTACCTGCCGCAGAGTGATGGAGGCCGCCAATGAGGGGTGGTGGAGCTCGGGGCGCTCTGACTGTGAGTTAAGGCTCTGTGGTGGCTCTTGGAGGCCACAGAGCCAGGGGTCCGTTCTGTCAGGGGCCCAATCGGCTCAGGAAGCTGCACTGAACACGTCTTGATGGTAGGGCTGGAGGCAGGCGTGCCCTGGGTGGGAGGAGACGGGCACGGAGAGCCCAGAGGTGATACGTTGGAGGGGGGGAAACCTGAAAAAGAGAGCAACACCGACTCTAATGTTTCAGTCTTTACGTAATTTGCTTTTGATGCTAGTATTTATTTATCTTTATCTCAATCAATTGCTTTTGAATTGAGTATTTTTTTTTCCTTGCTATGTTTTTAAGTCACATCAATTACCTGGTCTTCCCAGTGGTTTGCTGAAGAGGTGGTTGGAGGTGACGGAGACAGCACAGGAGGCAGACATGGAGCGACTCTTTGAGATGGTCATCATCACGGAGTTGTTCCATGATTCACTGATTTAATATAAAAACAAAACCCATCACTGTCAAAGTTACTGTAATCCTCTTTGATTGTAGTGAGTGAGTGAATGAGAGTTACCTGTCTGTGGTGTGTTTGATGCTGGCTGAGCGGTCTCGGCGTACAGGGCCTGGTTCGATGGTAGGCAGCCCCGTAGCTGAGGTGGTCGTGGTCCAAGTTGAGGAGATTCTCCGAAGCAATCCTGGGGGCAGACTCCGTCTTAGACGCTGTAACGCAGATAAACAAACGGGGTGGATGAGGCAGGCAGGACACCATCAGTGTACTGGCACTGGACAGGATCTCAAAATTGAAGGATTTTCAATTAAAAGCTACAAATATTTGCATCTTATTGGAAAGATATGTCCATGTCTCTGTGTTTGTATGAAAAGGATATGTTATGATACAGTATGTATTGTATATGTATTCATGAAGTGAATATTGTTAATGTGACTATATTCTTATACACAGTATATCACCTTTGTATTTGATTTAATTGCTGCTGTAATGGTCTAGTATCCAAATACTACAAATATAGTTCTATTTAGCAGTTAAAGTGACGTTTCAGTCTCGGGGGCATGTTTTAACCAATAAATAGAGCTGTATTTTCCTACAGAGCAACTGTTGTGCCTCCTTTTCTCCTCCATCAAAAAGGTAAAGACATCAAACTAGAAGGATGCCATATTTTTTCTTCCAGCCCATTCCTGTTTTTTAAACAGCATGTGGGAGAGAGAATGGTAAGCAGAAAGGACTATAGAGGGCAGCAGAGGATCAAATTTCAAGATTCTTAAAAATCATGTCCCATCCCTCTTTGTCTGTTCAATTCTTAGGCAGATAAACACACACACATACACACACATGAACTCATAGTGCTCTGTGGTATACGTCCCCACTACAGTGAATGACAGCTAATCAAAAGGCATCTAGTCGTGTGTGAACGAAGGACAGAGTAGGAGAGAGAGAGAGCGAGAGAACAGGCATTTGGTGGTAATCAATCACCGTGAACATCATGTCTTCTTTTGCTATTGTGAATTGTATTACTGTGTTGTAATACAGCTTTAAGTGCAGATCTGAAACATCTGCACTGCATTATTATGCAATAATGTAGCTGACAATAACAGAAGGAGACGGGATGTTGGCTGTGATGGATTGCTGCATGTTATCGTTTGGACGTTTTATATAAAGTCTGAAATAGTGAAATAAATATAAACCCCTATGGTGTGCTTTGGAAAATGTGTAGCTGTAATATGAAGTATTATTATAAGTGTGCTTCAATGTTTAAGAGCTGCTATAAACTTGACAAATAGCCAGAACTGCTGGAGTTAAACCAAGAAAAAGACAAGAACAAGAAATGAAACAAAGTGTTTTGCTGTCCCGTTAAGCTAAGTCAAAACCAGAGTAACAAATGCACCTCAGTCATCAGCATTTCTTATTATTACCTTTATATAGCTATTTCTGTCCTTAGTTCAGAGCCATTCAACAAGGTGAGCTGAATCACCAACTTTAACCCATTGCTTCATGCAGACTCACAAATCCTCAATGAGCTAAAATGAGACGGCACCTCATTGAGTTTCACTACATGGGCCGAGCATTTGAGTGCACTCAGGCAGCGTTAAAGCTGCTTGTCACTTTCCTGGTGGGCTATCCAGCATTGCATCACACGCTTTATTTAGTTTCCTTGCCGCCTTAAGTGCACGCATACATTTTGAAGCACTGGCCTTGTAAAACATTAAAAAGCCCTCTGGAAGCATGTGCGTCATTGTTAGCTACATTACAGCCCAGCACTACGCCAGCAGTGAGGGAGGAGATGGGGGGGTGATGAATGCAGGAAGAGGTACACCTGGGCGTACACGTGTGTTGACGTGTACTGCAGCATACAACAAAACTAAACTTTGATACGACTGGGTCTGTTTCTACGAACACACTTATGCTAATACATCTAACTTCACTAATTCAGAGATAGTTTTGTTTATAATGTTTAAGTTTAAATGGGAACCCCACTGCTCTACTACATATGTGAAAAAAGTTGCTAAATTGCCTCGAGTGATGTCACCCGAGGCAGCGTTAGTTGGGTCTGAAGAATTCAAGAATCTGTGGGTGTGGAGTTAAGGCCCAGACACACCAAACCGACATCAATGAACTAGCGGCAAGGAACTGTCTTGGCCAAAAAGTTGCACTCGAACACACCACAAAGACGACAGCCAACGGCCAAATATTATGTTTGTTCTGCGCCTGCGTGAGATAAAGTAACTCTCCCTACCAGCAGGGAGCGGAAGTCTGTATTCGTCATTAAAAAAGGGAAACCGGAAGACCGAAGACGGCGGTTATACGAGCTGTTGTTATGATATGTACAAGAAACAAAGCGGTGTTTGCTGACCATTTTCACACCACTCTCATTCACCACTTAGCTTCATTCCAGATGGCCATGCTGTTGTGAATATTATCCGTGTATTGGAATGATCAGATGAGATGAAGATGAAAAATTAGAAGAAACTTCGGTGTGTGTCCTCTTGACTTTACTAGTTGGCTTGCTTTCCTCACTTCCTTTTTCTTCTTGTGCACTGATTCGTTTAAGCTGAAAAGCCAATCAGAGTGATTTCTCTCACTGACAGACTCCGCCGCCGATTCAACATGCTGAATTGGCCTAAAAGCTTCCAACAAAGGCAGACTAGAGCCAATGGTGCGGGACACAACGCAAAAACTAGGGCAACAGACGCTCACCGACAGCCCGAAATTGGCAGATGACCGACCCTCGTCTTGGAGTGTCAGGGCCTTTAGAGAGACATGAGTGTACCAGTCCTCTCTAGCCCACTTCCCATTTCTGCTTCAGGTTAGAAGCTGCTTTAGCCGCTGCAAGCATAACACACCTGAATTTCCAACAGAACAGTCAGCGGTCGAGGTGCATTATGGGTAATATAGGTGCCAAGTTTTGACAAAGGAAGAAGAATTCTTTGAATAAAAAAAAGACGATATCTCTGGTTCTGCTGCATTTGATTTAGATTTTTCTTTTTTAATTGTCAATCGTGAGTCTGAAAAATAGATCATAGTAGTGTGATGCTAAATCTTTGGAGTACTAATTGTGACCCACACCACAGGTTATGGTCTAATAAAGTGTTGAAATGAATTGTGAGCAGTTCAACCAAGAAGCGATTTCTACTTCTCAGATTATTTAACGTGAGCAGTGTAGAGGCCTGGGGAGGTGAAAGCATATTTAGTACTGCACAAGAAGAAAAAAAGCAAAAATTAGAGAGCCAAAAATAATATCTTGTTTCTTTCTGATCTTCTCATTCATAAAGTGATGCCTCGGATTTATCTGGGGATCATTTGGGGGGTCCCGACCCTAACGTTGCATAATGACTTTTTGATTTTCTGTATTAATCAGCTCTATACAACAGAATAATTTGATTGAGCACAATTGCTGTAATTCTTACAATTAGTCTTGAGGCTTCTAAGTCATTCTGGGTGGCCAATCAATGCTTCCTATTAGCTGCTGAGTGAACTTCCAATTCAGATCCTTACATCAGAATTTGAAATTGTGGTTCAGCCATTGGATATTATCTCAAACATCTAACCAAAGACACAAGAATGAACAAAAACACATTTTTAAGGAAGACAAACCTTTGGGATGGCCAGTCTCTCTGCTTTGTCCGGCCCGTCCTCGGAGTCAGAGCAGGTGTGTGTGTCTGCGGGGATGCGAGGCCGGTGGAGCGGCTGGAGGCTGATCTGGGTGCTGAGGAGGTTGCTGACGGCCTTCAGAGAGCTGCAGGTGTTCGGGGGCAGCGAGGGGTCAGCCAGCAGGTCTGAGATCAGACCGTGGGCCTCGCCCATCACCGCGATGTCCACCACCACGCTGGTGCCCGACGACTGGAGAAGAGAAAAGAGGAAGAGATGGAGGATGAGATAATCATTCTTTGTTCATCTTTTCTGGTGTAATGCAATGATGACGCGGTGAACAAACGTCACACCGCACTGACGCACACCACTTCTTTATCTCTATACCTGAGAGAGAAAGAGGATATGTTTAGAGACAGCGTATGTACTGGGCTTTGTGTGTGAGCATCTGTCTTTATACTGAATTAAATATTTTACAGTCCCAGAAGGAACTGACATCCTGTCAGTCGGTGTAGCAACAGCTTGGTCAGCTGATGTGAAATTCTAAAAATGTGACTGAAAATAAAGGTAGTAGCATGATGGCTACCTGGGTTTAACATGTAGAGGTTGGTGAGGAATAATGACATTATTTTAAACATATCATAGCCATACAAACATCATCAATAGACATCCTACAATATTCCTATAAAGAATAACACACGCCACCCCCTCCCGCCTACATTTAGCTGTCACTGATTCATCATATTGACGGACAAGCCCAAAGGCTCGTCTATGTCAAAGGTCAACCATGTTAGGCTTCCGTAATGGATTCCACTGTTAATGTCAACATGTGCTAATCAGCTCCTCTTTAGCTTATAATCAATTTCCACGCTCACATACACACACATACACCTATATACGTGTACAGTATATATAAGTGCATGCATGCAACATTTAGCAATTGTAATAAGCAATGTCAATCCATACATGTGAATGTGGAGAAAGCTAAAGACACAATGGTACATGAAGAAAAAGGAGTCGATACTGTAGATTTTGGATTTAACTCACATATCTTGCAACAATGCAATCATGGAAAACTTAAAGGGGACCTATTATGCTTTTTCCCTTTCCTTTAGTGTATTGTATAGTTTTTTGTGCATGTAAAAGATCTGCAAAGTTACAAAACCCAAAGTCCACGCCAAAGGGAGTTACTCTCCCCGACAGAAACACTGCTCTCGAACTGCCCGCCTGAAACGCCTTGTTTGAAGTCCTGCCTTTTCTTCCGTAACGTGGTGATGTCACCAAGTTAAATATTTGCATAATGGATAGTTTGGCACGCCCTCAAACAAAGCTAGTTAGAGCAGAGCTGGAGCGAAGTCCAAAAAGTTTGGTTTAAAGGAGGTAATAATGAATGGACAGTATTTCTAAAAGAATAATATATTACGATATAAACGATATGACACATGTTTATGTGTCACGGCTGTCAGCGATGAGATAAATTGTGTTTTTAAGGTGAATTATGTGTCATTTACTTATGAGTAACGTAGCAATGTCACTGATAACCTTTGAACACAACATTTGCTTTGCACATTTCTGTCGCAACTTCTGAGGAATCTGTGAAAAAATTAAATAAAAACACAACATTTGGTTAAATAGAAGAGACGGAGGCAACAGTGAGTGCAGAGAGAGTTGGAGGTGAGTGAACTTTCTGAGTGAACTCTGCTGAGCTGTGGCTCCCCACTGAACCCTGCATGAACTGTGTTATATAATAATACTGTCAAACTTGTGGCAGATCACACAGCTTCTCTGTTTACTTGCCATTTCCAGATATTTTTTTCAAAGTAGTGTTTCTCCCACTCATGCCTGTGATGTTGACACTTCTAGTTTCAATCATAAAAGCTTTGTGTGTTTAAAATAGTCGTGATGGGAATGACTGGCAGTGACTGTACCAGAAAGCTAAAGTTTGAATCACAATCACAATCGAAACATTGCCTATTTTTTACTATAGTGACTGGAAGCGCCTGTCTTCAGCCAAACACTAGCGGTGCTTGCTTGTCGATACTAGTGCTCATACTGAAACCTTTATTGATAACTTACTTTGACATGTTGTTTTTGCAAAACTCTTTTTTCATTCAAGAAAAGAAGAAAAACACTTCTCACATGTTAAATCTCAAGTCAAGCAGCCGTACAAGCCTTTGCCTTAGGAAAATAGTCTTACATTTTGACTTAATCAGGAACTGTCTGATCAACAAATATGTAAACAAGATTACAAATCTGACCACACATTCGATGCCAGCTGTCAGTACCTGGCAGTTTTCCTCAGCGCAACAGACACATTTCAGTTGGTTCAATTATCGGGATGTGTGTTCACGCCTCAATTTTAACGTAGACTCTTATTCGGAGGAACATTTTTAGGAACTTTTGGACCAGTGCTGGTACTGATATGTGTGTGAAGCTTTGAGGATGAATTTGAAAAAATGTGGTTATCAATGAAATATGAGAAAGCCATATAGTGGAGAAAGGGTATGTTAAAGAATAAAACAGTTATTCCCAACAGCATCTTCACTATTGTCTGCTGTTTAGTCTTGGAAACAAATCTGTTGGGGAAAACACAGCGTAGCCTGATGATAAAAATTGCTGCTGAACTTTGCATGAACCTTATCTCTTAAATTAATGTTTTAACCAACATGAATTGGATAACAATCTGCATTGAGCTGATAATAGATATCTCCTTTAATGAATCTGTCTCTAACAGTGGGAAACTCCGGGGTCTGTAAAGTGAAGCCAATGTGGAAGTGCCTTAAACTTGCATTCTTTCTAACAGCCAGCAGGGGGCGACTCCTCTGGTTGCAAAAAGAAGTCTGATTGTATAGAAGTCTATGAGAAAATGAGCCTACTTCTCACTTGATTTATTACCTCAGTAAACACTGTAAACATGAGTTTATGGTCTCAATCGGTAGTTTCAAGTCTTCTTCAATACAGCATGATGTTCATTTAGTAAATTATGGTCCCATTTAGAGTTAAATAGACCATAAAGCAGGGTATGCTTTAGGGCGTGGATAACTTGTGATTGACAGGTCACTACCACGGTGTTGTCCGGTCTGGAAGTTGTCCATGCTTTACTTTAACCCGTTCACAGTGTGTTTTCAGTTCCTGGAAGTTAGTTATAACATTTTGGTCACCTAAAAATGTCTTATTCAGCGTTCGGTTGTACCTCTTGTGTCACTTCTGGTTGCAAAAAACCAAGATGGCGACGGTCAAAATGACGAACTCGAGGCTTCAAAACAGCAGTCCACAAACCAGTTTGGTGACGTCACAGTGACTATGTCCACTTTTTCTATACAGTCTATGGTTTCTACTCTTGACACCTTGAGGAAAGCAAATCGCAACCAAAACAGGTTGTGAAATGGAAATGATAGGAGAGTTCATGGAACAATGGAGGATTGCTAGAGTGAGTTAATCAAGACATTCAAACATGAACTGACTCTCCCCCACTGTGCCAACACATGAAGAACTCACGTGATCACTCCATCCATAAGCCTTCGCTCTCCCATCTGCCTACCTCCCGAGGCTACCGGGCTCGGCGACTGGCAGCGACCTCTGCTTTTGCCACTCTGCTTGTATCCGTGCCTAACGTTTTCACCTCTGTTGTGATTTCATTCATTGGTTTCTCATATCCTGAGCTGGGGAGTTTACCTCTTCTACTCACACTATCACTTTTCTGTACCTCATACATATATTTGTCTCTGGCAGAGCTAAAGGTAGAAAAAGATGTGCAAAGGGGAGTAAAGGGGGAATATACAAGTTAACAACAGCAAATCCACCCCTCTGTATTCAAACAAAGTGACTGATGATTCACATAATTTGCTTCCTTAAACAGATTGTATTAGCTCTTCAAACATGTCGGAGCTCGGGGGCTGCGATGTGATGAGTAAATGCATCAAGCACCTAGGAAGATAGTTTCCTGGAAGAGCGCGTGTCTGTGTGTGTGCATGTGCGAGTGTGCATGTGTCACCTCAACCTGAACAAAACCCATTAGACCACTCCAGAGCTTTATGACATCCTGCTATTGTGACATTCACCCATTACCTGGCAGTAATGGTCTCTGTTCAGCTAATGTCAGGGAGAGACTGAGATAGCGTGTGCCTGTGTGTGTGTGTGTGCGTGCGTGTGTGTGTGTGTGTGTGTGTGTGTGTGTGTGTGTGTGTGTGTGTGTGTGTGTGTGTGTGTGTGTGTGTGTGTGTGTGTGTTGCAGCTGTTTTTATGGCACTTTTCTCTGTTATAATCCTGATATTTGAGCATTTTTAAAAAAGAATAAAGTATATGTGTGCATTTGCAAGCTCATTCAGAGCAACATGCATAAGCATTTGAGCTGATGGAGCGCTACAGAGCGCCGTTCTCGTAGAGACACAGTGGAGAGGCGAGGCGAGGGAGAAGGTTATCGATTCCTCCCAGCATAAAGGCCCACAGGAGACAGCAGGCAGAGCCATGGTCAATGAGTAAATCAACAGTGGGCACACACACACACGCACGCACACACACACACACACACACACACACACACACACACACACACACACACACACACACACACACACACACACACACGCACACACACGCACACACACACACACACACACAAACACACACACACACACACAAACACACACACACACACACACACACACACACACACACACACACACAGAGGCATGCATGTACCAGAATTGCCTCTTGGGACTCTGTCGGGCTTTCAGAGTAATACAGTACATGCTGCGCACAGAAAGATGGGTCATAATCCCTCAACAAATGCAGTGCACTGTAACAGAAGACAATATTAAACACTGGTCTATGATGATGAACGTAGATAAGGAAAATAGGATCAGTGTACCACAAGCTCCTAAAAATAGACCGCCTGATTCGGATCAGTAGTCGAAGACATATAACATCATCAATGTCAAAAGGTAAACCAACATCCATTCAGAGTAGGGTTGGATACATACTGTACAATATGTGGTCACACCTTAAACGTTTATATACGTTACAAAATGACATATATATAGATATTGAGTCAATTTATGTCTGATACAGCATAAAAAAAGGCTTCATAACAGTTATTGCTGGAATATTTAATATAATTAAATTGTAGAGCTGCAACAATTAATGGATTAGTCGCCAACTATTTTTATAATTGCCAACTATTTTTATAATTGCCAACTATTTTTATAATAGATTAATCAGTTTGAGTAATTTTTTAAGAAAAAAAGGTCTAAAGTCTCTGATTCCATCTTATTAAATGTGAATATTTTCTGATTTCTTTACTCCTCTATGACAGTAAACTGAATATCTTTGAGTTGTGAACAAAACAAGACATTTGACGACGCCATCTTGGTCTTGTCTGATCGACATTTATATAAACCAAACCAATTAATCAAGAAAATAATTGTCAGTTGCCGCCCTAATGACAATGACTCAATATATGTCTGATACAGCATCAACAAAAACGGCTTTATAACAATTATTGCTGGACATTTTTAATTTAAATAAATTGCATTATATTGGGGTTTTTTTTGGCAAAGAAAAGTCAGAAAGTAGCAATGAAAGAAATCGTCACCTCTGGAAATCCCCTTAATATTTTTGTCTCTTTTAAATGACCTTAACATTTGATCATTTAAAAGGCGATCTAGCACAAGAAACGTATATAAAGAAGTCCACCCATGCATGCACAGAATAACACTGACTTGAAGACAGCCCATTTAAAATGCTTTAAATGTTTTGATTCCAGTCATCATGCCTGACCACCACGCACACTAGAAAACTAGAAAAAAGCCACTCTAAAAATAAGTAAAAACAAAAAACAATGAATAAAAGGTGTTTTACTTGTAATAAGTAAAATAAATCTACCAATGGAACAAGTGAAAATTCTCTTGGTAAGATTTCTTGAAATAAGATGTAATATTCTGGCCTTTCAAGATAAAAAGAGATCTTGAAATTAGCTGGGGAAACTCATTTTGAGCTAAATTTAACTAGTATTAAGACGTGTTGTGTCATAATGAGCCTGCAGTTCTCAAAAGTAATATTTTATCACTTAACATATATTCAAGATGCATTGTCTAAAAACAAGTCACTGAAATGTTACTTGTTAATGTGAATGTGTCTCATATTAAATGTTATGAGATATTATGATTAGTAATTATACAAATTTACTTGGTGGGACTATTCCCTTTGAGCGTAGATGGATGTCTATGTTATGATCATGGTATGTACACTATCGCCCCTTTTCTCTCTCTCTCCCTCTTGCAATTATGTCTCCTCCAGTCTCCTATTTCCCCTCTTCTTTCTTTGCTATTGCCCACTATTTCAGTTTTCCCTCTGCGCCCCCATCCCCCAATCCTCTCCTGAGAGACAGTTAGGAGATATGTAGGCAGATCAGGCATAAAGGCAGATGGGGAGAGCAGAGAGAGAGAGAGAGATAAAGAGAGTGACGGGCAGAGCGAGAGAGAGAGAAAGAGAGGAGCTGAGTCCACAGGCAGGCCATGGCCAGTCAAGTGAAAAAGAGGACAGCTCACTCGAGCAGGCCAGCTGAGCTCCTCCACAGTCTCATCTACAACAACTGTAAATACAGCACTACAGTGAGAGGGGAGCTGCCCATTGTCTCCGTACTACTACACCAAAACAGTACAGAAATCCTTCGCACCTCTCTCTGCTTTAAGAATTAATGATGAAGCGTGCCAGAGGCCAAGTTCATGTTCTGGATACAGGAGGATGATCGCAGATCAGTTGCAGGACTGCCGAGCGGGAGCGCCTCACAGTTGCGAGGCTATTAATCGTTAACAAATGTTTCTATTGATTTAGTAACAATGGACGAGGTATATGTTTTGGAGGGTGCACAGGGGTAGCTAAGATGTGCTTTCTGAGCTGGTCAAGATGTGTGAACGCCAGAGACTGTACCATTTGTTTGTCATTTTGCAATCTCTCATATTCACAATGTTGCAAAAGTGGTGCTGACACAAAATCAATAGATATCGATGCAATCTCTCCTTCACGTGTTGTGTTGAAGATAATGAAACTATGCAAACCATTGTGTTGCTGTGAGATCTATAACACATCCAGCCTTAAAAGGACACGCTGCTCACTAAATAGAACCCATCTAAGAACAGTAAGAGTGACACTGAATCTCTCATCAGTTCACTCCCCTGCTTACGAACACCAGTCTCTCACATGCGTAATTGACCTAAAAACTCAAGAAGCTTAATTTAGACATCGCTTCAAGTTGTCCTATTTAAACCAGCTCATCATTACTGATTAAATGGCTTTCCTTGTCCTGCACACACACACACACACAGACAAAGCACATGTACATACAGCACCCAGACTAAGAGGAGGAGAGACTCCAGTTAAACCAATACTGAACCTGTTTAGGAGGACGTGTGTTGTCCTGGTGGCGTCCCATGATACTTGCTGAGTGTCTTCTCTGCATCATTCGTGTTCTGCTTGAACACAACCGCTCACTCCTCCTGATCTCGCTATAGATTGCTATAGATATGATACGACAACTCTATATGCTCCCTTTCCTTCCTTTAACCCTTGTTCAAATGTCACCGTCGTAAGAATCTCAATCCAAAGCAGCTGACATTTGAATAATGTAGTCCACACACACTTCCTCGCCCTCTCCTCTGCTCTGCTCTCGATTCCTCTGCTGCTTCATGAACCTCCCTCCGTCCTCTCACCCGCCCCTGCCTCGCCTGCATCTGCCAATTGCAAATGTTCACCGGTGGTTCAGGGATGAGAAGACCTGCAGTACGTTGAAATCAGTTGTATTGAAAATACCTGGTTGCTAGGATACATCGGGACAAAGATCAAAGTGACTCGACTATGGACCATAAAATTGTTGTTCGGGGCTCAGTTGGCCACAGTTATACTACGCCCACTACTTGTCAAGTGTTTCCTGTGATAGCAGGTGATGCATGACAACCGAGCAGCGAGTAATGTGCATTATCAGAACAGCTGCTTTCTGCATCAGGAAACTGAGGTTCATATTGATTCATTAAAAGACTATTAAGATGGTAGGATTGTTGTTGGCTACAGCTGGAGCTGCATATTATGGATGATTTAAATCTACACCAATGAGTGGTGGAGTCTACGTGAGTGGTGAGTATAAAATAAAGACAGTTTTCAATTGTTTGTTGAAAAGATCATGCCGACTTTTAAAATCTGGGAGCCCTGGTGGGAAAAGTCAAACCAGTGATATCCATGGTGAAAACTAGTGATTGATGACTTTTTTCCCCAAATATATATGAATGAACTTGGATTTTTCAGATTTTCTTTCTTAACCAATTATCTGTATTTACTTTGCATTGCATGCTCATGACAATTAAAAGAAGTTATCCTGCCATAATTAGCGGACAGGGGGACGAGTGATCTGTTCAACTAGCAGCATCTTGTTTCGGCATGTCAATAACAATTCCTGTTATTACATCTTTAAAAAAATGGGGTAAACTTAAATTACAATCCCATCAAGTTCAAGTTTCTTATATTACCACACAGCTAGGCTGGTGGAATTAAATACAGATGTAACGGTACACCACATACAACATCAGTGCAAACATAGAGGACATAAATGCAAAAAGAAGAAAACATATAGGACATAACTCCACATACAATTAGAGGGAAGAAGCTCCAGTTAAGGCGTTCTGTCTGTCCTGCCTCTTAGTGACCTGTAATTTCTGCCAGCTGAAAAATGGCAATTGAAATATGTATGAAAAACAAATATTATACTAGGGCTGCTCAATTATGGCAAAACTCATAAATCCTGATTATTTTGGTCGATATTGAGACCACGATTGTTTAACACAATAACTCATTGATTTTGGAAACTTCATGTATTTAGAAAAGAACATTTTGTAGCCTACATATTAAAGTTAAATGCATCAATCTGGTGCACTTTGAGAGCAAAATGAAGTGGCTAGATCTGTGAAGAACTTTGTGCTCTAATAAACAATTTAATCATAAACACATTGGTTGTATAGATATGATCGGTGATGACACGGCTAAAAAAGTCACACCTACAAACATGGTTAAAGAGACGGGGTCCGTGTTTCAAGATGGGTCGGGTGGGTGCCTTCTCATCGCACAACGGGCCCTTAGCGGCAAGGTCCGGGCGAGTGGTGCTGTAAAGCACCACCATCACTCCGAGCCTTTCCAAGCCGACCTAGAGTCAGGTGCTGCACACCACAACGGAGAAAATACTCCCGCCGAGGTTCAGCCAGCACCAAGGAGAGCTCCCATGAAGGGATCCTCCCACACTGTGGCTGTCCCTGACCTGCGAAGCGGGGTGAATGTGCACCGCTG
This sequence comes from Sebastes fasciatus, assembly GCF_043250625.1. Lineage (NCBI taxonomy): Eukaryota > Metazoa > Chordata > Actinopteri > Perciformes > Sebastidae > Sebastes > Sebastes fasciatus. The sequence continues at coordinate 17,203,709 of NC_133801.1, forward strand.
TACAGGAAAGGGGTGCGCTGGGTTTAGAGTACAAGACAAAATGACAGTGTCATTGCGAAACGTAATGCGGCACAATAACTGTTTCATGTTGATTATCTTGTTTTCATTATTTAATGGAGGCCAAAATTGTAACCTGAAATTGAAATTTGATTAATTGCCCTATATTTTATATTTTCAGGTAACATTAAAGACTGACAAATGATCAACACAAACTACATGATTTAAAAAAGCCATATCATTAAGCACTTCACACATTTGAGGAAACCAAGCTACTTAATTACTACACTTAATTACTTAGTAACTAAAAGAGTTCTTGTACAGATTGGACAGGTTTAATGGGGCAAATTAACTAGTTAAAGTAGAAGGCGTAAGAGCCTCAACCTTAGGAGAGCTAAACTAGACAAAAAAGCTCATGGGCTTAATGTTACCACAACAGAAATACAATTTACATTTATTCAGGCATTCAAGTAAACAACCTTCAAATCTGAACACATCTGTGAACTCACAAACTAATTAAATGCTTAAAAACATCCCGCAGTAACGAGTCAAGTGCTATTCTACTACACTAAGCTGAAGAAAAATGATGCCAAGCACGCACACATGCTTCCTCCCCTTTCCCTCAGGGCTGCACTGACCTGGGATCTGCTCAGAGCTCTCTTGTAGTCCCATTCTGGCTGGCCCATAATCTGGAGATAGAAGCATACAAACACAAGCTGCTGTCAGAGACCTGTTCACTCTGTGACACAATACAGTACTATCTAACTTCTTTTTTTTCCTCTCCTGCTGTCTTCTCCTTTACTTCCTCCTCCCTTCATCCCTCTCTCCGTCAACCCATCTAAAAATAAAAGAAGAGCAGGCGCTGCTGATGAAGGAAGAGAAAAGAACATATCACCCTTAAAGCTGGAGGGCTGATCTACATACAGCTCCCCACCACCTCCCTCTATCTGTCTCCTCACTGCAACCATTTCCCAGTTTTTGTTCAATAAGAGAAAACCGTAATTCAATTTCACAGTCAGACGATGAGTTTCAGAGTGGCTTTCCCTAAATACGACAGCTTTGAAGTTTTCGGAAGGCACCTTTAACAGAGCTAGGTTAACCGTTTCCTCCTGTTTATAGTATTTTTTTTCATTTGGACACTTAAAGACAATGCAGAAATCATGGGGTGTGCTCTCCTCTGACCTACATTTAATGTTACTAACAGCTGGTGTAGTGGGGATGAAGAAGAGCCAAAAATGGGAAGACTGAATGAAGAACTAACCGTTGCTGTGTTGGAGCAAGTTGAGCATTTTGCACTTTAGTTTTGATTAATTGTTTCATGTATGTAGAAAGCTTCACACTGGTAATCACACCGGACAGCAGAGGTTAATTTGAAAGCCATATGGCATCTCAGTTAGGATGCTCTTCTCTGTTGCATCCCCACTGCGTGAAATAAAAAGGTTGTTTAGAAGGTAACCTACAAACTGTGGAAAAGTGCAAAAGAATGCGAAAACTCTCACAAGACTCGCTGACCGATGACCAATCCTAACCTTAAGCATTCAAGGTCAATACCTAACCTTAACCATCTCACAAGAGCTTCCCATATTATGGGTTACCTTCTTTACATGGCCAGATAAAAATGCATTCAAAAATTCAGTCCAGTGGAGCTTCACACCACACTGCATTACATTTTTTTTTTTTGTCCCTTGTCATGCAACCTTGTTAAGATTATGTCACTTTATTTAAAACTGCAACAAAATATCAAGGTCAATTTTAGTTTTGTAGTAGACCAGTCGTTCTCAAACTATGGTACGTGTACCACTGGTGGTGAGCGTGCTCCCTCTAGTGGTACGCGGAGAAAACTCTGAAATATTTTTTAAAAATTAAATAAAATTTGTTTAAAAACAAAACTATCAAAAATAATACCTTAACCATGAGATCATTGAAATCGGATTTCAAATAAGTTTTGGCTTTGCTGTAATATTTTTATTTTGAAACAAAAAATGTATGCACGCGCTACTACCCCGCCACGTAGCAGCTACGTAGTTGGGTAGTAGTGCGTGCAAATACTACTATTAGTTCAGGCTAAACTGTGATGACAAGATAGTAAGCGGAGGTCACTAAAATGATGAAGGGTTTAAAAACACTGCAATCGTGGCTCCAAACGGGAACTATTATTATGGTTTTATGGAAGAGTTTAAGTGCCAGTTCTAGTGCTACCCCTTTGTACAGCGTGACCGTGGCTGACAAAAGTCAACAATATAGTAGTATAGTAGTAGTAATAGTAATAGTATAATAGTATAGTATTATGGAATTGGAAACTGCAGCTTTAATGTTGTCTTTACTTTTAATGTTTAAACACAGCTTTGGCTTTACTGTATCTTCAATTTAATTGACTGCATAACGTCAACGTGCAGAGTGTTTCTTGTGCAAAAGGAAATGGGTAATTTTAATAATAGATGTTGCTTAATTCTTGATAATAATTATTATTATTATAATAACTGGTCCCAGGCCTAGTGTGCATGTCTGCGAGTGCGTGTTGTGTCTGTGGACCGCCCTAGCTGTCACAGTTTGTAGGCTGATGTATAAAATGGCATAAAATGAGATGACCTGACAGTGCAACTGTCATCCACTGGAGATGACTTTGCATCTTGAATGGCAGATGAGATAATCTGCCTAATACAGCGGATTCATGTTTTATGCGAGCCCCTCAGGATGCGAGGGAGGGAGGGAGGTTGTTTGGAAGAATAAAAGCACTGTAATGCTGAATCCCAATGAACTCCACGATCATGTAAAATACCTCATGGAATACTGTGTGTGCCGCTCTTTTTTTGTTGGTGCTTATTTAAGAGTCAGGCCGGTAAACAAGGTGCTCTACTGAAGTAATGATGCAGTGACAGTGCTGCAGAAATCAGACTCGAGAAAACCAAATGAGTCCCTCTCTCTCTCTATCACAAACTACACTTCAGCTTCTATCATTTAGCCAGGCCCTTAAATCCTCCTCTGTGCTCCGCCGTTCCTTGAAGACCTCCATTACGGCTCAAATACACTTCTCATGTCAAGTCTATAAGATGCTGGGAAATCACAGAGGCCTAATGCACTTCTGAGCCACATAATCCTTGACAGCTCCATCATTCAGTCTTAAGTAGACTGCTTCTAATTGCACTCATGCAAATATAAGCATAGCAGCATAGGTAAAAAAAAAAAAGATATGGTTCATCTTCACACACACACACACACACACACACATGTCTGAGTGTTACATTGCCGGGATGGCCAACACATGCACAAACACACTGCACACTGCAGGGGGAGCTCTTTTTGTTTACATGAACACTGCTAGTCTCAGGGGTGTTTTTGCGGTATGCAAAACTAAAATATGCATATTCACAGGGACAAGCCTCCTGTGTATATGGAATAAATCCATACATTTAAAACCATTATTTTTATATAATTGTGCAGTTATGTCTTTTTTTTTTTTTTTTTAAATAAATGACCTGAATGACCTGAATGACCTGAGTGATTTCACAATAGTTAACACATTTAATAAAAATCTTTCAAGTCCAAAGAAGGCTGGATCCCATCCCATCATGCACTCTTTATACCTCAGTACCTTTAGTTTCACCTGACTTGCATGTAATTGAAATATTAAAACGTGCAAAAACACTACATCTCTATCCAGAGAGTACCAGCGATCCAAACTTGGTCGTACTACAAACCACAGAACAATTATCATCTGTTACAAATTAGAGCGTTGTACTAGAGAGTGATTACATGCTCTCCCAATTAAAGTAGAATGTAACAAATAATACATGAAACACTGTAGTCCATTATGCATATTATAAATGAGTTATGTTCATCTTGACTACTTCTAAATGACATCTACGGTAGTGCTGCATCAATCTCATTAATATAACAAGATAAATACCATTTAAAACCATAGTGATTTCTTCGGCAGCCCCCTATGTTGGCACAGGTACAACATGGAAATATGATATACGATGTATATGATGACGAGGTGCTGAGCGTCTATTCTGCGCTGAGCGCCGTACGTTTGTTTGTTTTTTTCTGGTTGCCAAAAGTTGAAAAATTTTAAACTTTGGGTAAAACGCTGCGCTTGTCAGTGTCACTTTTATACCCTGTAGTCAATCACAATGGAGGAGGGGAGGGACAAATACCACAAAGACCAATCGTCATATCCTACATGTAGGCTATAAATGCTGAACAATATCAATGGAGGAGAAATTAATACACATGCAACCAAAGCGTCTCAGCTGAATAAAACCCGCTGTGCCTCATTGCTCTTCTGTGTTCTGCATTTAACAATAAACAAATATTTCATTAGTTTTAAAACTTTCATCTTTGTCATTTAAAAAACAACAATAGAGCTTATTTATATAGCAATACAATTAAAAGTAATTTTAAAAAAAAGGCAATAACATCACTATCATTATCACCGCAGGGGGAAATTCCTTCTCCACGACAGTGTACTTTGATATCCTCATTGTTTTTCTTGAACTGCTCTTTAACTTTACATGAAATCCATGTTATCAATGTGAAAGCATTTGGGGTTGTTTACAGGACTGAAACACACTGGGAGACTATCCCCACACACACACACACGCATCTCTGTTTGTCACGACTCAGACACTCCAGTCCTGAAGAACCCAGCAAGCCAGACCAAAACCCCTACTGGCCAGCAACTGTTCTTACTAGATCCCAGCTGAGGCAGAAAAACAGAGAGAGGCATAGCACATATACAAGTATAGAGAGTGATGATGACAAATCAAAATTTAGACAACGCACAGTAGAATACAGAAATGGTTCCATTACCAAGATGAACTACTGTATAATGTGAATAATTGAAGTGAAAACAAAGGAGCATATAATGTATCTGAGCTGATATATACAGTCATTTCCTCATATCACCTCTTTTCACCTGGTGATATCGCAATCATCTCATTTTAAAACCAATCATACTAAATCAATGCTCCCTGTTGTAGCATGTCAGGCTTCTGACAAAGGCTTGTCATTGAAGTCAACTTGCTTGTACTTTAATGTTGATGCTCAATACTCTAATTGTGTTGTATTCCTTATAGAAGATAGTTTAACTGATGACACAGCACATGATGTTTTCTATACCAACTGGTTCATAGTGACCCCAAGAAGCACTGTTTACCCACTCAAAACAACTAGCTTGCCAAAAGGATTTGGCAAAGCTGCCTGTGTATGCATGGTTTGCCCCTGAGTGTGTTTGTGTGTGTGTGTGTGTGTGTGTGTGTGTGTGTGTGTGTGTGTGTGTGTGTGCGCGTGTGTGTGTGTGTGTGTGTTAGAGGGAGAGAGATGGGACTTCTGGGCTTGGATGATGATGACTCACCCACCCACACACTCACACACGTGAATTCAAACATGCACTCATCATCACCGTCATCACTCAAAACCACGTTAGCGCTGCTCACTGATGCTAATTGTTTCCAATCAGCGTATCAGGGGTCTCCTGTCAAAGCACTGCGAAACCAGACCACACCAGCGATTGCTTATTGATCTCATTACACGCTCACGTCACTCCGTCAAGCAAGCGTTTGTGTGTCTGCGTGAGGGGTGGACTGACACTAAGGATGATCTGAGCATGTAATCAATACCAAAACATGTGAACTCAGATTTATTTATTGGAACAAGACTAATGGTACGTGACCACAGGCTCCATCCTTTCCACGCTTCCCATTCGTTGTCTTTGTAAGCAGTCGTGCAATGCATTCTGGTAGATGTTTATCGCAACTTCAGCAATATCTGCTGCCTTATGTTGGATACACTGCTCCGGTCTGCGAATGTGTTGGTCTTTGCCAGGCCTATAATCGGTCAATCTCTGGTTGCAACTGGGGTGCCACAACTGGATGACAGACAGTAAGCTTAAATGTTATGTATAATTAAAAATCTTCATGACAAAAAAGTTTTGTCGTATATCATTAATGACCAGGGCAAGTTCCCCTAAATCCGTTGCATTCCCAGAAGTCACAGTAAGATGACTTGTTTACAGTAGCTATGAATAAGTAAAAGTCGGCTAGAGAGCTGCAGGAAACACAGTTTACAAAAGCCTTCCTCTCACTATGTAGCACATACTGTACAGTATACTGTACAGTGTATGTGCTAAAATGAAAAAATAGTTAATGCTGACAGATACTGTAATATGTTAGTGTTTGAAATGTAGAAAAAAGCAAAATTATTTTCATCTTTTCATTTCTATCTCTACCATTTTTTTGTCCCCTGTGAATGAATTGTGCTGACGGCAGCCACCAACATAGCCTCAGGCAAGTGTGTGTGTGTGTGTGTGTGTGTGTTTCACAGTGGAGTTGCATGACTAAGCCTTTGCATGTACTGTCAAGTAAATGCATGCATCTGTCAGCACATTTAGATTTACATCTTTGTCATGTCCTTCTCATAGACAACAGCTCACAAACCGTGGATTTGAAGTTGTGTGGGATCATATGTCCTGTAGCATGATGCCTTTTATCTGCTGATGTGTTGAATGCTTCATATAACTGCAACCCGAGTAATGACACAACAAGCACCAAATTTCAACACCGTAAATTATTGAAGAGTTGTCTGTGTTGACTGACTCTTTAAATATAAGTATGTATGTTCTTTAAAAGGCAAAACCAATAATCAATAATATTGCATTCCTGTTTGACAAAAAAGGTTTAATGTTCATGACCCTTAATAAGCTTTTGAAGTTCTTTAATGCAGCTCTAAAACTATGCTCAATATTCTTCTTAAGATGCCAATTTTTCCTTACCTGCGCTAAATACTGCACTGAATGATGAATTAATTGATGAAGTGTTATTCTTTTTAATCAACATTGAATCAAATGATTCTTGACAAATGACAGGGTTGCTATTATTACCAATTCAACTGAGAATCAACACCCAACTCTGCTTTTTTTTGTTTTGTTTTTGCATAGTTTCATAATGTTAGTTAGTGTTGTGCAATATGTATGGGATAATGTACAGCGAGCCGGTCACTGTTGTGAAATGAACCCCAACAGGGCGATGCGTCATGATTGCATTCTCCTGAATGGGTTTATTTCACAACAATGACCGGCTCGCTATGCATTATCCCACTTATTACACGGCTACTTACTTCAGAAATCAATAATTTGACACAAAAACGGTCCGCCAGAGTCCGACATCAGAACTGCGCCCATAGCAACGGTCTGTTATACATAGCAACGGTCTGCTATTGAGAAATAACAGATCTTAGAATGCCGTGATTGACCAATCAGAATCGAGTATTCAACAAAGCCGTGTAATAAGAAACATGAGACTATAGAGATGTGCCAACCAATAAATGGATTTTGCTACATCATTTTCCACAAAATCCATATAACATATCTAGTTTTATTAGGTTAATTATGGGTAATGTTAAAAAAAAAATAATGTTTTTAAGTCACTGGATAAGCCAAGAACAGACATTCCCATCTGGTTATTTTATCTGTAAATTGTGTCTCAGTTGAATTTCCAGATGTACAATATTCATGATATATCACTTATATATCAAATTACAAATCGGCTACCATGGTAAGAGATGTTATCCATATCACCCGACCCTACTGTTGAATTAAAACAAATAATCTCTTCCATGATATCTTTATCTTTGTTGGCCTTTTGTGCAGTGAAAGAGGATCTTTTCACTTGAATGTGGCCTTACTAATGAAAATCAGTAAGACCTGTACTGCAGTGAATAAATGACTGAATTAATGATTAACACAACATTGAAGATAATATCATAATAAAAGTACTAATAATAATAACAAAACATATACATTTATACCATTCATCACAGTTAGAATGATAACAGCTTGCATTCATATTCTTGCACGATCTACTTGTCATCTTTACTTCACTGAGTAAGCTGAATCACGCGCAAACGAGCCCTCATGCATGCACAAAACTCATCTGAAACACACACACACACACACACACCATTTCATTCCTGTCTTCCTCCCCTCCTTCCTCCAAGGCTAAGTGGAGTGCTTTTCCCTCGTGTTGTTGTACCCATGTTAGGCTACTGACGCCAGCTTGTCATTCTCTACTCCTATTACTGTGAGAGGGGAGTGCGTCACAGCTCCCGCAACCCACTTCTCTCTGTCAGCTTTCTGCTCTCGCTGATTGACACTGACGTTGCCGGGCGTTAGCATTTCAGGCTGAGTCCCATGGGAGCAACGTGAGCGTCCAGACACTGGTCTTCCATTTGGAGCTGCTGCATGCATAATGACTTACATCCCATTTTGTTTCTGTGCTTCTTGAAGTTTAGCTTCTTCATGCTTCCCCTCCAAAATCACCCGGATGATAGCTACTCTTTATGGGAGATAACTGATAACAGACATTTGTGCCGCAACATGTCTGTATGTAATTAATTATTTTGCTTTGTCTGTCTGATTTAAGATGAAAAATAAAATATAAAGCTCAGGATCATGAGACATAGAAAAAGAGTCGACATTAGGACCCAGCGGAGTGTTTGCCGTTAACATCTATCACCGGTGCATTTCTCAGTACAATGTATGCCAGTATAAAAAAATGGTTTCATCTTACTGTAATGATTGAAGGATTGGCTTTACCCTGAACTACATAATCTGAACCAAAGAATGTATATTACGGAGAAGTGAAAGATGAGTGTGCTGACGTGACTATGACTTAACCCAAACTGCATGTGATTATCATAAAGTGGGCATGTCTGTAAAGGGGAGACTCGTGGGTACCCATAGAACCCATTTTCATTCACATATCTTGAGGTCAGAGGTCAAAGGATCCCTTTGAAAATGGCCATGACAGTTTTTCCTCGCCAAAATTTTGTGTAAGTTCGTAGCTTCATTTATCCTCCATCGCGACAAGCCAGTATGACATGGTTGCTACCAATGGATTTCTTAGGTTTTGTAGTTTCGGAGGATGCCATCATGTATCTTTGATCTAGCTTTAAAACTGAGCCTAAGAAATTTGTGGCGTTATTGATTCATACAGAGGTTAGTATACAGTCCATACAAAAGCTATAACTCTGGTTTGTGTATCTGTGTGTGTATCTTGTGTATGTACCCAAAAGATAACACTTAGTAAACACTGGTCTGACAGGACCAACAACAAAAAGAAAGACACTGAGTATGAAACTTGAAGGAGAGCAAATCCATAGAAAGAGAGAGGCTCTTCTGAGTAGCCTTGACTTCAGGCTAAACCAAAGACACTCAGCCTGTTTCACACCAGAGCAGCTTCATCCAATAAGGAGTTGCTCATTGAATTCCTTGTTGAATGAGATTGGGCAGAGAGAGGTCGAGAAGTGGGAGGTAGATAAAGGGAGAGAAAGCAATGGAGAAAATAAGCTGAATGAACGAAGGAAACGCGTTGACATTAGCTGCATCAGGCCTAAAGGAACCAAACAGGCCACACATATATACAGTATACGTGTGTTTGTGTGAGTGTCTGATTGAGACAGAGAGAGAGACAGAGAGGAAGAGATTGTGTGTGTACCATGCTGTATACACATCACAGCCCAAGGCCAACTCCTTCGTCTGCTCTTCAGATGAGAACCGAGCGCTCCTTTCGTGATGCTTTCCCACAGCTCGCAGAGAAAAACAGGGCGCCATTTATAGAAGGGAGCCAATTATTTCTGAATATTGAAACTTGACCTGAAATAGACTCTCTGCTGCTCCTAAGATGTTTGAGACATCATGAAAATGTATTACAATTTAGCAAAAAAAGATGTGGTCTATGATCTGCTGGTTTTGAATGCTTGTAGTGCAAAGTGATGTATTTTTTTTTAAATTAAGTACATTTTAGATCCAGTTGAAAGTGACATCCATGTTCTCTTTTTGTAACCGCAATGTTTTTAGTTACAGTGGAGCTGAATAAAGTTGTTTCATATGTACTGTATGCATGAGCAGTTGTCACATAGCAAAGTATGCAGTGTTGGTAGGAAATATACACTGATCAGCCATAACATTATGACCACTGACAGGTGAAGTGAGTAACATTGATTGTAACATAGCGTTACAATGGCACCTGGCAGTGGGTGGGATATATTAGGCAGCAAGTGAACATTTTGTCCTTGAAGTTGATGTGTTGGAAGCAGAAAAAAATGGGCAAGCGTGAGGATGTGAGTGACTTTGACAAGGGCCAAATTGTGACGGCTAGGCGATTGGGTCAGATCATCTCCAAAACCGCAGCTCTTGTGGGATGTTCCCGGTCTGCTGTGGTCAGGACCTACCAGAAGTGGTCCAAGGAAGTAAAACCGGTGAACCGGTGACAGGGTCATGGGTGGCCAAGGCTCATTGATGCAAGGGGGAGCGAAGGCTGGCCCTAGTTGTCCGATCCAATAGAAGAGCTACTGCAGCTCAAATTGCTGAAAAAGTTAATGCTGGTTCTGATAGAAAGGTGAAAGGTGAAAGAGCATCAGAACTGAACCACCGAGCAATGGAAGAAGGTGGCCTGGTTTGATGAATCACCTTTTCGTTTACATCATGTGGATGGCAACGAGTTTGAGGTGTTGACTTGGCCTCCAAATTCTACAGATAGAGCATCTGTGGGATGTGCTGGACAAACAAGTTCAATCCATGGAGGCTCCACCTCGCAACTTACAGGACTTAAAGGATCTGCTACTGACGGCTTGGTGCCAGATACCACAGCAGACCTTCAGAGGTCTAGTGGAGTCCATGCCTTGACGGGTCAGGGCTGTTTTGACGGCAAAAGGGAGACCTACATGTCCTTTTTGGATGTTTTTTAGTTTAAAAAAATGTGGAAAGCATTCATGTGAAATGTGTCTTTCCATCATGATGGTTTTACTTCTCCTACACTCTGGTTGACTCTGGTTTACTATCCCTCGTCACTGACTACATTTACATGCAGAAAATATTCAGTTTTCTGCCCTTATTCTGAAAATGACAATATTCCTACTAAGCTGTTTACATGTCTAATGAAAATGAATATTCCGCTAATATTCCCATTTACATGCAGCCGTGCATCCAATTAACGGAACCGGTGGCACACTTGTTCGACCGTGCGAACACAGCCTCCCTCTTTCATTCCTTCAACCACCTTCTTGAAAAGGTCGGGGTAGCGATATTTGCATATATACAAAAACCTGTTGATATCCAAGTCTTTCATAATGTTTAAAAGTAGGTGTTTCTCCTTCCGACCAGAAATGTGAGCGTTCAGAGCCGGTGTACACGGTGCAGCGGCGCCAGGTAGACCCACGAGGCCCCGCTGCCAAAGCTGGACCGGAGAGGCCAGACACACCGCCCCCCGACGGTTATGATCAAAGTAAGCGCTCTACACATATTGACCGTCATCTTTTCTTGTAAAATGTCCGGTGTAATCGGTAACACTGTTGTTGACACAAGTTTATTAACCGGTGGAAAAATGTCTTCACCGTCACATCCCTAATGTATACCAGAGTTTGGATACAAACCATTTAGTTGGCCACACCTTGTCTAATAAGGAACAAAACATCACCTTGGTTATAGAATATAATAATAGCTCTAACATATATAATTCTATTGAAGTACTACAACCTGCATCGTTTAGAAAAACATTGCTCTCTTTACTCACCCTCCCACCCCCCGCTCCACACACACACACACACACACACACACACACACACACACACACACACACCCTCCTGCCAATTTTATATGGATTTAAAACGGAGCCATAGAACAAGAGGTCAAGTTTGAAACACATCTGTAGAGCTGAAACAAGGCTGGACTCAGTTTGGATACGCTGGGATGTTTGTGAATTCAGAGAAGGCATATCAGGACTGAAGCCAGGCAAAAACACAAGCACATGCAGAGACACACACACACACACTCACATCAGCAGCAGTGTCTTACATAACACAGTGAGTGATGGCAGCTGAGGACACAATAATACCGCCTTTGGCATTTGTCCTGTGAAAGTTGGACAGAGAGGAAATCGGGTGAGTGGGAGAGAAAACAGAGAGGGACAGGCAGACAAAAAGGTGACAGAAAGAGAGAGAAGAGAGGAAGGCTGAGAGAATGAAAGAGATACAAACAGAGAGGGATTTTTTTGACTACAGATGCCCATGTTCTGAGGCAAAATGCCCTGAGGGAAAATATTACCCAAATTAATGCTGCAGTCCAGTCATTTTCATGTCTTCTCAGTTTTCTATTTCATCAAGAGTCGCCTTTCCCCCCTACGCACTGCAGCTCCAGACTATGAAATAATGCACCAAAGTGCTTTTATCCATGACTATATTTTATGCACCATTCGAATATACTTCAAAGCTTAAAGCAAGCTTTTGAGGTGAGGTTTATGTATTGTCATCAAAGGGGAGGGGGCTCAACTATAATGCATAGATGATAGATTTGCAACCAAATTAAAAACACTTCACATATGAATGATAGCATGTACATCTCATGATAGCCACACTGTATTAAACAATGTAAAGAATTGGCTGGATATATTCAGATGTGCTACTGGGGAAGTGCAATTCATTTACAGATTTGGGCCGTGCAAATTTTGAAATTAAGATGACTCCTCATTAATGTTTCATCACAGTTTTTCCATCATGTCCCCTTAAAAAAAAGCACTTCCTTTTAATTTTAAGACAGGAGATCAGATGCATCCAAATTTAGACTGTAGGGACTTCTGATGTAGGCTTATCTAATAGCTTCTTAGCTTTGATTTCAGATGTCATGCAGCTGCATCTCAGAATAAAGGTACATTTGGGGTTTGGTGGCAACCTAACGGTCTGCTCCTCAATGTACACATTTGGGATTTAACAAGAACAACCCAGATTCAATCTGGAACAGTGAAGTGACATATCTGCCCTTTGAAAACGAAGTGTGTAATACGGGAACAAACAAGTGTTTTGTGTGTACCAAAAATACCTTATACTTAGCAGCCCAGGGTTAGTTCCAGTATTAAAAGACCTGCTGACAGGTTTGGGATTGAGATCCAATCCTGTGTTTTAATGAGAAGTTATATGAAGCTTATGCGTAAATTCAGACAGGAAGACTAGGGGTGCAAGCTCATTCATTCTGGTTCTCTCTCTCTCATGGGCTATTAATATATCAGCTGATTATGGGCGTCTCTCTTTTCAGTGACCAATCAGAGCTTGCCATATCTCCCTCAACCAATAACATGCTGCTGTCAAAAGTTTAAAAACCGTTCTCCTCTATGAGTTTTCAGTGTCAGCATTCAGCACTAACGGACGCGAGCAGCTCGATGCAAACGGCAAATAGTTCACGTACTTTAATCCAGTCTCGTGGCATAACAAGCGACGTCTGATCCTCAGCAGAGGAGTTTCTCCTCCCTCTGGTTCACTGCTCAGGCAGCATCATCTGCTACTCCAGGCTACAGACATCGCACTCGAGGTTTGGATAGCTTCAATATCATGCATCATTCATTCCGCTCCGTATTCAGTCAGAGTTCAAACATTTTCGGGTTCCTCACAGAAGAACCGGCGTGATTCAAAGTCATCTGCTCAATAAATCCACAAGTTCAGCGGGTACATCAAACCGGTGGTCTCACGGGATCCAGTACTTGTAGATAACCAGCTGTCTTTTAACTAGTTTTCGAGGTGTTTGTTCAAACTGTAACACTTTTCATTCTCTCGGCACATCACGGCTCAAAGAGAACTAATACCGTAAATACTGTAATAGCGGTGCGCTCTAATTCTACAGCGTACAGGGTTACAGACTCTGGACTGAAGCAGCCTTCTGTTTCTGAAATCTGTGACATATATCAAACTTCGGTTTACTTGGGTAATCTCGACAACATTATGTGTTTTAAACCCCACAAATATCAATATTCATAAAGCATCGCAAATCACGTGGAACCTTAAATACTTGTATTACGATAATAAGCACTGCAAGTCTCATACGCTGTCTTCATGCTGTCTCCATCTAGTGGCGCTTGTACGTTCCTACAAGTCCTGTGTAATTGGACTTAAATGCAAGTTAATACATTATAGTCATCATATCAGTTAAAATTCAGTCAGTATTGGCTGCATTGGGAACAATTCCATAACCTTTCAGCATATAGTAATTCAAGTGTTCTGAGAGATAACTAGACTTCTGCTCCTCCTCATGGCTCCGTTTTAAGGCGTAAAAGATCTAACCCTGGACGGGAGACTTTGACCAATCACGGGTCTTTTCATCAGAGAGCGTTCCTATCGGGTGTGCTCCGGTCAAGTGAACAGAACTCGTTGTTCCTTCACCAAATTCACAATGGCGGCGGCGTCACAAACCTTCTCATCTTACAGCTAAACCGTGCACTACAAGATGATCTGAGAAAACATGCGGAAAGAAATGAGCATTAACGTAACAGAATATTGATTCATGACAGCCGGGTCATAGACGACAGAGGGGCAGCAGACCTCAGATCAGCTCTTACTGCCTGTTCCTCCCGAGTTGAGGTCTTGCAGATGCGTTAGGAACAATTACAGATAACAGTACACTACAAAATGTTTATGAAAACATTTGAGAGAGAAGTAGGCATTACAGTAACAGAATATGATTCATATAATCATAAACTGGTCTGAAAGTCGGTAGGTGTTGGCAAAATGAACGTCTCGTGGCTCTCATGGACGGCAGCTGGAGGCAGATTCAAAACCATGCTCGAAATAAATAAATAAAAGTCACATCGTGGTAAAGGAAGGCCAGTGCCTCGCGGAAACAACGAAGCCTTCTGGCTAATATATATGCGATGGCTGCGACAAGCTTCGGCGTTCCGACGCCGGGAATGCGAATGCATTCGACGAATGCATTCGACGTGGAAACAACGTCACCTCTGGCATCAACTCATAACCACGGTGCAGCTACGGTTCAACTGGGACATATGGCTGGGGACGCGTCGCCTTCTGACATATGCTCGATCACACGATCCAACTTAAACAGTGTTTAGTCATGGCTGACCTCATCTCAACATCACACACACCTGTGCAGTGGCATAACGGCATGCATTCTTCTTCACGAGCAAGCAAATTACACAGTCTCAGTTTCCACGGACACGTCATCCGTGGGGTTTCTTTTGGGGGGAGAATATAACGGTACGGTCTCAGCGCCAGCCTCCCTCTGGCTCCAGCGTTCATCATAGGCTCGTGGGCTTCATGTCGGGGCCTTCATCGGAGCACAATTACATTGGTTCATGTGTCCCTCAATCGTCGGCATCCCAATGGTAAACTCTTCGGATTGAACGGAGGCATCACTCGCTCATCTGCACAGAGGGTCATCACGACCTATCTCAGCGGCAACAGCAATTTGCGGATCCTCGGCGTCATTCCACAGATCTTCATGTTCATGCATATAACTGGTGGTGGTTTTCGTTTAGCGGCTGCATGCTGCTAATCGTCCCTTTTGGCTGGTTCCGGTTGCAGCTGACCTCGGAATTCATCAGGTATTATTCATTTGGAGTATCGCAAGCAAATCTTGGCCTTCCGTCTAATCTCTCAAGTATGGGTTCTTTATTACTACATATTCACGTTTTATTTTGCAAAATGTTTAGTACACTTCAGATCGAACGGAAGCATCACGCGTTCCTCTGCACAGAAAGTCATCACGACCTTCACACAAATAACAGCAGATCCTCTATATTCATGCATATAACTATATTCATGCATACAACTGGTGGTGGTGTTCAGTTAGCTGCTGCATTGCTGCTAATCGTCCCTCTATTTTATCGGGGTCCTGTACAGCTGATCTCGGCATTTATCAAATCATCTGTTCAGATTAATTAATTCAGATCATTACAATCAATTCATTACCTTTGGATACTCCTACACTCTTATATATCTTATATTCAGCTATTTCCATTATTCACAGCTAAGGTAATTATTCTTATTCACTCTCTAGTACTCATCATCACCCATCCTATGTGTCTGTACAATCATGTCTCTGTCATGTCCTGTTGTTGTTATATTGTTTTATCTGTCAATGTTCTAATTGATCTTTTTAAGGTGTCCTTGGGTGTCCAGAAAGGCGCCACTAAATAAAATTTATTATTATTATTATTATATGCTGGTCTATTATGACCTCCTTATTGCTCTGGTCTATCGTGACCTCCTTATTGCTCTGGTCTATCGTGACCTCCTTATTGCTCTGGTCTATCGTGACCTCTCTAATGTTCTGGCTATCGTGACCTCTCTAATACTCTGGTCTTAGTCTGCTTATACCTCCTACGTTCGCCCCGATGTCAACACCATCCTCACAAATCAAAGATCATTAAAACCTTGATTTCGGTAAGTCATTCATATAACTGGTGGTGGTGGTTATTTATTCTATTATGCTTTCTTCAAATACTATACTTCATCTCTCAGGACTACGGCTACACTGGCACAACCTTATTCAAACTATTTCACTCGTTTCATTAATCACACTATGCAATGTTTATTTAACACTAGAACGGCCTTCGTCCCAAAAAGGTCCGAGACTCACGTGTCTCATGGTCAGCATGACCTGCGTCTCAAGCGGCTCTCATCATCAACCCAATAAGATCCGAGACTCACGTGTCTCATGGTCAGCATGACCTGCGTCTCAAGCGGCTCTCATCATCAACCCAATAAGGTCCGAGACTCACGTGTCTCATGGTCAGCATGACCGGCGTTCAACATGGTCTACTAGGCTTTCATTTAAATGGTCTATCGAGATCTCACATTACACTAGTCTGATTCAACATCATTCATAGTAGGCTAACGTGCCTTCATAATTGAATTGCTATCATGTATATCATTAACCCACTTATTACACTCGCATGCGACCTTATATTGCACGGTCTTTCTCAACTCCACTTAGCACTGTTCTTAGGTTAACACAATCACCTGGTCTTGATATTATATCCATATCATGTTCTATCTTTACCTCATACCTCGTGAGTTATAATTTGTTTTTTCCTAATTAACTTTATTCTGCTTAAATTCCCAGATGCTGTAAGGTAAGGAGGTGTGCACGTCTTAACCTCATATTCATAGGCAATAAATCGATGTATTTATTCCATGTTTCTTTGGGGGAATATTTCTACATCCTACTACAGCTTCACTTCCCCTTCATTATTTCACATCGGGTCTAAATCGCCAAAGACTGTTACTATTCATAATTCGTGCACTTTGTAATAAATCATCATTCAATTCATACGAGTCTTTCCTGATTGAAAAAGTACAGTTATGTAACTTTTATCAGACTAACACACTATTAAACTAATCACATTACATCACAAAATAGCATTACAATGGTGGTTAACGATGCATGTGATAGCATGAGTAATAAATGTCTTCCAGTGAGGGACCAAATGTTGAAAATGTAACTAAATGAGACTGCTGGATCACCCGTTAGAAAAGAGGGCCCGTCTCATACCGAAATATCCCTGGCGAGTTATTTTAAACATCAGAGGCAAAGTAACATTGTACTCTCTTATCCATCATTTCACGGTTCACTTCCCCGTCATTATAATAACTTCAGGCCCAGTTTCAAAGGAGCAGGTATGCCAGAGTCTCTCTCAGTGACGCTCTGCTGTCAAAACAGCATGTAAAGACGCAGCTTTCGCATTTTTATGTCCTGACAAGTGGACTTATTGTCAGCCTCAACACAGACAACCTCTGGCAATTAACTGCTGTATGTACGTCATCAATGTGTGTCTGCAGCATGTGTGTGTGTGACGTGTATGCGTGCATTATGAGGGATAATGGAAGGGAAAAACACTCCCAGATGCATGTGATGCAATTATACCCTTGATTATCTGATTGGGTAATCTACAGGCAGGCTGGAGGCGTCCAAGACAAACACGCTGTCGGCAGACTGTTGACCGAGCATAAACCACGGGGAAGCGTGCACACACACACACCTGTATTTGAGCAGTGCTCAACGATGCATAGATATAGTGAACGCCAAGCTGAGAGGCTGTGATGATGAAAGCAGCAGTGATTTGTATTCATCACAAAAAATTAGCATTTGTGTGTCTTCCGCACACACAGTAGCTACAGTATATTGCGTGTGCGTGCGAGGTAGAGGGAATCTGTGTATTACGGAGGCAAGCTGAAGAAACCGAGCTGCTGATTGTATTGCAACATTAGCATACATACATATGAGGCTGGCAGCTGACAGCATGTGCTGTGTGTGTGTATGTCGCTTGACTGGGCCAGTGAGCTAACCAACAATGACACTTCAACTCAATCTGAATATAAGATCCTGCTTTACGAGGACACAGCACATCTGGGAGCTTCACGAAGGCCAGGCTCTGTGTACGTGTGTACAGTTCATGTCCACACGTGTCTTTATGCAATGTTTGTTATACACACATCATTAGCTGTGCAGAATACACAGCAAAAAGGGTCTAGTAAAGGAAAGACGTTTAGCTTTAATTTGCCAACAGAGGGCGCTTCAAGAGCAGTACGTACAAAATAAATAGTGCCGATTTACACAAATTCACTATTTATGACTAACACAAGACAAAATAGGGTAACTTTTCTCTTTAAGTGTTTATTGCAAAGAAGTCAACTTATCTTAAAATGTAGCATAATCTCTTGAATAGAGTTTTAAACACAGTCTATGATCACATAAGACAACTTGGCAAAGATGTGTCGGGAACAGTCATTTTCTTTAAATATGCAGAGCTGAGGCAGCCGATTAGACTGTTGTCAGGCTATTAAATAGGCGTTATCAGTCACTATAAGCCCCATAGATGTGGGTCAGTAGGGAACTACTACACCCACTAGTAGGTTTTATCATCTATTCACTTGGTAGATTACTGAAAGAAGGTTTAAAAGAAGACGAAAGTGACCTCTAGTGACCGTAGTAATTATAACTGGAGCAGAAGTGGAAGTCAAGCGCTGTAGTATATCTCCCTAAACTTAACAGTTTTTTTGCCTAAACCTAAAGAAGTTGTAGTTTGTTTCCTAAACCTAAAGAAATGACGTTTCTTTCAGTTTTACATGTTAGAACGTATTGCTTTTAAGTTTCACTTTCACTTTTACAACGTAGTAGGCGTAGTAGGCCCCATATTGACCCACATCTATGGTCCTTATAGTGGCCTATAATGCCTATTTAATGACCTGATAACAGTCGAATCGGGTAGCTGAGGGGAACTGCATAGTTAGGTTAGGGCTGGGCGATAATTCGATATGATAATTTATTGTTTTTCAATAGAATTGTATGGTGATAAAATCAAATATTGAGATATCGTGATACACAATTATGTTGTCTAAATTGATAATAAGCCCATAACTCAAATTTCTCAGAAAATCTGATCAAACTCAATTAAATTAAACTATTATTTTAATTTGATTACTCTGTATTTGTGTGCATTTTTTCTCATCATGGTTTCAGTCATACATGTTTTTTGACTAACAGAGTCACAGGTTAAACTCTTGTGGTCTAAAGTTTACTGAAACGCTGACTTAAATAATGCTGTTTTGCAAATGAGGCAAATGAGGAAGTGTTGTGAATAAATAATCTCACTAATCTATGTAGGAACAGGTTTGGAGAAATTGTCGTCATACAATGCAGGATGATAAAGGCCAAAGGCAGAGTTTTTAATTGGCTCTACATTTAAATGAGGATTCTTACAAATGGCCCCCGAAAATTGTGTCACTGTGCGAGATTACTGAATAAGTAATGCCCTCTCCTCTGAGATCAACTAGTATTGCTTTTAAAGGATTAGGCTGGCGTTGTTTTATCTTTTTATTATTTTCAACAAATCCCATGAAAATACCAAAAACAAACAATGAATTCATCCTGCTAACAAGAGGAAATATACGTGTAACACAGATGAGCTGAGAGTAAGCGGTATTGTCAGTGTTCATCATCAAAAGAAACACATCACTCAGTGTTACTTGACCCTACTTCTCACTTGATTTAATACCTCAGTAAACATTGTAAACATGAGTTTATGGTCTCAATCGCTAGTTTCAAGTCTTCTTCAATACAGCATGATGTTCATTTAGTAAATGATGGTCCCATTTAGAGTCAAATAGACCATAACGCAGGGTATGCTTTAAGGCGTGGCGACCTTGTGATTGTCAGGTCGCTACCACACCATTGTCCGGTCTGGGAGTTGTCCGTGTTTTCATCTTACAGCTTTAACCCTTTCACAGTGTGTTTTCAGTTCATCACCAAGTTAATGGTAACATTTCTGGTCGCCTAAAAATGTCTTATTCAGCGTTTGGTTGTACTTAGCTCCTCCCTCTCGTGTCACTTCTGATTGCAAAAAGTCAAGATGGCGACGGCCAAAATGCCAAACTCGAGGCTTCAAAACGGCAGTCCAAAAACCCATAGGTGACATCACGGTGACTACGTCCACTTCTTATATACAGTCTATGATTGTGAGGGGTGAACCCAGAGGACGCAAGTGCGCAAATCTTTGCTCTCCACACTCTATAAGAACAAAACTATTGAATTTATCCTTACATGTCGTTATCTGCTGCGTCTCTCCCATTTTCAACATCTGTTAACATTTATTTGTATTTATTTTATTGTGGGCCAGCTTTAAGTCTGCAAACTAAGGGCATAGCTGTGAAAGAACAGAGGGGTAAATCCCAACCATTCCTGATTCTAGGGTTCCCAAACTGCCCGTGCTGTGTCCACAGAGTAAAGGTAAAAAATTGGAAATCCCTAACTATGTTGTGTGAAATTGAATTTCTTCAAAGCTCAAACTGACAAATGTCATGAAAGCAAAGCACTCACATAAAACAGTCAGAGCAGAACTGTTTATAACTCTCTAGAAAAGTAGACAGACATACAGTCCAGACAGACGTATGGACAGATGTAGATTCTGCTCGTCGATGCTGCCCCCTGCCCAGGCCAACCACCCCTCCCCGCCTCTCACCTCTCACCAAGCATATTTTGGAGCTAAAACACACCATTGAATCAAGTAACAAGGCAATCCTTGTCCAAGGCCAACAAACCTCATCTGGACAGCCAGCAGGGAAGCCACTGTACGAGTGTGTGTGTGTGAGCACGTGTATACAGTAGTGGCCAGGCCAGGTTAAAATTATTTGCTGCTGCCTTTTAGAAGCAAGCTGTGGAGGCCACTCTCTCTCTCTCTCTCTCTCTCACACACACACACACACACACTCTCTTTCCCCGGCCCTCTCCTCTCTCTGTGGGAGCATATGGCATAGAGCCATATTCACGTTATGTGGAGACAAACACACAAAAACACAATATCTGTCGCACAAAACCACATGCCATCGACACAAACTTGCCTCAACAGTGCGTCCGTGTGAGCGCTCGGAGCGACGGTGTGTTTAGAAACGGCAGGAGAGAGGTTGAACGGGGGGACCAGATAGTTGTCCTTTTACCATCAACACTTCTGCTGCGCTTGGCAGCAAACCTCCTCCTCTCACTCCCCCCCTCTTTTCCTCACCCTCCCCAGCAAATCTTTCAACACTCTCTCTTTCCCCTCCTCTCACTCCCTCCCTGCTCCTCTCTCACGCAGTAGCTCCTGCATTAGGTCCCCTCAAGCTAGTTTGTCCACCCTCCTCCTCCTCCTCCTCCTCCTCCTTCTCCTCCTCACTCACCCACATTTGGCTATTTGACTGCTGCTTGGGGGCTGGATGCAGCCTGCGCTAATGCCAGTGTGTTCTTTTCCTTCAATCACTTATTTTTTTAACCCATCTTTCCATCTCTGTTCCACTATCTTCTTCATCGTCTGTCTACCTTTCCTGTTTTTCTCAATGGTCCATTCAAGAA